>NC_041221.1:138205483-138254115 GCF_002837175.3 Physeter macrocephalus
CGCGGCATGTGGGATCTTCCCGGACCGGGGCACGAACCCGTGTCCCCTGCATCGGCAGGCGGACTCTCAACCACTGTGCCACCAGGGAAGCCCTCTCCTCCAGCTTTGTCTTCACATGCTTCTGCATGTTCGTTTGTGTATGTAAAACTTTCAAGCAAAATTCAGATTTGTAGAAATGGATACATACCAGCTCAAATGGGTATATGATGATTCTGCCCACTCTGTGAGGCTTAGAGTCTTGCCGTTGACCAGATAAATGGTGTTCTGATGTCACGGGTGCTGTTCAGAGCTTACGGTGACGGCTTCTTGGTAATGCCTCCACGCTTAGGCCCAGCGTGTTCTGCCCAGAGCATCTGCACTTACCAGTCTGGAGGCTCCACTCTGCCCTTCGTGAGGTGAGCAGGTCTTGGATCATACCTCCCCTCCCCAATGAGGCCTCTCTGGAGCACTTATCTGCAAGAATCTCTGGGACTGCACCCTGTTTGTTTTCTTCGTGGCACCTGCGTCGGTCTGGAATCAGGCTGTTTGTTTACTGGTTAATTGTGTTTCTCCTTCTGCTGGAACATCCCCACCACGAGGGTGGGGCCGTTTCTGCCTTGTATTGTATTATATTTCCAGTGCCTGAAGGATCCTAACACAGAGTGCTTGCTTGTTATATCATCATTAAATGAAGAGATGTATTTGAGCTTCCTTATCTGGCCGCAAATTTTTTTCTCCTCTTGTAAGCCTTGGAGTTGCAGAAAAATATCTGCTGTGGGCTCCATGTGAGTCAAAAGCTGGAATGATGCACCCAGTTCGTACATTTGATCCTGTTTACCAGGCCATGGTAGACCTCCTTTCAGCCCCCTTGCCCGCCATCCCCTCTGAAATGTGGAGGGAAGAGAGACCACCTATGACAGTGTTTCCAGGAGTGGCTGAGAATGTGGACTTGGAGGCAGCTTGTCCTGAGCTCCGACTCCACCTCTGTCACTCTGTGACTTTTTACAGAAGTTAGCTTCCCGCATCTGAGTTTTCTTATCTGTAAAATAGGGAATAGAAATAGAACTTCAGTGACTTTGGGGGAGCGGGGATTATTCTGTGTAATATGACATATATATATATTTTACTTTGAAAGCAATAATATAGGATAATAAACATTTCCCAAATGGAGGAAAAAAAAATCACCCATTATCCCATTTTCTTAACTCAAGTATTTTCACTGAAGTATCTTCCCATCTAATGTTTGTCTGCAGGTAGACACATTCTCTGTAGGATGCACTGAGTTTGTATCATGCTAGCCTTCCTAGTTATGTTTATTGGATGCCCCATACTTTAATTATCCCAAATTCTATTCTTGGGCAGCAATGTTGCTGTTGCTTTTTTTTTTTTTTTGCTGTTATAAATGGTGCCACAGTGAACATATTTGGGAAGATATGTCTTCTTTGTTTTGAATTATTCCTCAGCTTAAAGACCCATATGTGATATTATTATTATTATTATTTTTGGTGTATGCGGGCCTCTCACTGTTGTGGCCTCTCCCGCTGCGGAGCACAGGCTCTGGACGCGCAGGCTCAGCGGCCATGGCTCACGGGCCCAGACGCTCCGCGGCATGTGGGATCCTCCCGGACCGGGGCACGAACCCATGTCCCCTGCATCGGCAGGCGGACTCTTAACCATTGCGCCACCAGGGAAGCCCCATATGTGATATTATTGCGTCAAGGAATATTTAGGTCTACAAATTAAGACATACTTTGTGAACACAGTTAAAGCTGGATCTACTCTTAGTCTAGACTTGTCCCATTTAAGGTGTAAGTAGATCTTCCTGTTTGGGGATTAGCTTCACAGGTAGCTTCCCTTCTTCCTTTGTCTTTGAACATCCTTGTGAGTTAGAAACTAGAGATTTCTGTTTTACAACTGAAATTTTTAGAAGGTGGAATCCTGGCTCTGCCACTCTGAAATACTGGTATTTACCTCATTTCTGGCATAGTAGTGGCGCCTCCGTGATAGACCCTCAAAACGGTTGGGCTGTTGATGGGTGGTTGCTTGCTTGCTTTCATGGCATTATTGGAAGAGTAGGAGTTGGGTGGTCTGCCACTGTTCTGGGTCTGAGGGAATGATGAAGCCATGAAGATGAGCAGGAAGAGTTTGACCCAGGTTGCTTTCACTCCTGCAACATTTTAGTCTTTTTCTCCTTTCCTCTGTATTTTTTTTTTTGCCAGGAAGCCAAAAAGAAGTATGACAAGGAGACAGAGAAGTATTGTGGCATCTTAGAAAAACACTTGAATTTGTCTTCCAAAAAGAAAGAATCTCAGCTTCAGGAGGTAAGAAACTTTACTAGTGTCTGAATAAAGTGTTTAATCTTTCCATGGTGCTGTGGATATGTTCTGGTTACTCTCTGCTGGAGCTTCATTCTGATCCCTCACTCCACGCTTGCTGCCCGCATTGCCTTTGTCCCTTCCCGATGCAGCCACGCTGTACGGCTGTCCCGCCTGTCCATGGCAAGGAACATGCAGCTGGTCAAGATCACCCTAATCACTAGACTGTGCTTCTTCCTTTCAAACTGAGATCTGTTTTCCTGTTTCTCTCACCCTTGACCTTGATTCTGTACTCTCTTACCCTGCCTTTCGATGTCCTCCTTACATCACTGATTTAAAATGTTAGCATCTGAAACACTTTGGTCATCCTTCCTTAGTGTGAAATGAAAAAAAAATTATTCCAACCAGTACTTGACATTAGTCTTCTTTTTTTTTTTTTAAGCAGTATTTTATTGTCTCATGTATTTTGTGCTTAGGTAACTTTGTTTCAAAAAAGTAAATTCTCTGGTCTGCCCCTGTTTTTTTTGGATTTGCATGGGGTCTTTTTTTAAGAGTAGTTCTCTTGGAAAGAAAAGTCAGATTTGCGGCCTTGGAGCTGTGACCATTTTTATTTAGTTCATGGAGATTTGCATGGCGAGGGGGTTTATGTTTTGGGGAGACCGGGCAGTTTGCTAGTGGAACTCCACACTTGCCTACATGAATATCATCTTATTTAGCTCTTAACAATTTGCTTGAACTGTCTCAGGTGTGTGCTAAAGTGAGGCTATGGCTTCCAAGCTAGCCCTCATTCTTCAGTTTCCTTTCTTTTTGAGCAAATTCCTTGCCAGTACTTCTGTTCATATGAAGATGGTAGGGTCAAAGGTTGAAAGATGAGGATTACTCAGGAGATGGTGGAGTCCAGGATTTGTTACACACCCTCAGTTAGGAAGTGTTGTGCTTAGAACTCTCTCTTTGAAATGAGTGTTTGAATCAGTTGTTTGAATGATGGATACAGACTTAGCAACAGGAAGTGTTTATAGTGGGCTTTGCAGATCAGTTCTTGGCCAACCAACCAGCAGCAGTTGTATTTGGGGTGAGCTGTAGGAAGTAGAAACTGCTAACCTTTCCTTGAAGATCTTTTGCTTGAGTTAGGGAGAAAGAAGCCAACGCAGGAGGAGATTCTTGAAGTAGCAAAGCTGCTCGGGTAAATCTTGTCAAATGTGATTGAGAAGGTTAAGGAAATGCTGATTTTCATTGGATGATACATAAAAGGCTATTCCCAACTCTACATGGGGCTATGGGCACTAGGAGATACCCAAGGATATGTGAATTGTCCGTGATAAATACGTAATTCCACTTAGGATCTGTCCTGATCGGTTGTCATTCTTCTAACATCATTTGGCGTTTAGGGTTTGGAAACGATAGGGAAAGGCATTTTGGCCGCCGCTCACAATCACCAGATCTGGCTAACTCTGTCGTTCCTAAGCAGTTAGGTGACCATGCACCATGAGTGCAAGTATTCACAGCTGAGGGAATATGTGATTGTTTTAGCACCTACAGGTACTGGGAGGCCTGCAGTACAGTTATCCTACCTGCATGGCTTCCCCAGAGTGAGGCTGCTTCTTCTCCCGTGGCTTCCCCAGAGTGAGGCTGCTTCTCCTCCCGGTCTGCTCTCTCCATGCCTGGCTCCTGGTGAGTTGGCCTGGAATGAGTCCCACATTTTCTTTTAGGGCTGTGCCAATAGCATCTCCCCCTGAGATAGCAATATGGGGACCAGAACACTGGACTGGCAGAGATACCTTCTTTTCAAGGCTTGCTCTGCTATGTAGTTGACTGTGTGACCTGGGACGAGTACTTGGTCTCTCTGAGCTCTAGTTCCTTTGTAAAATACTCGTAAAATACCTGTCCTGCCTACTTCATGTATGAGAAGGTAAATTACAGCTGCTACACAAATATAAAGTATTGTCCCCATAACTGGCCTGTTCCTCCCCCTCCCCTGCTCCCAAATTGAATGGCATTCTTCCTGGCTGCCTTAGTCTGTTCAGGCTGCTATAACAGAATACCCTAGACTGGGTGGCTTATAAACAACAGAAATTTGTTTCTGACTGTTCTGGATATTGGGAAGTCCAGGATCAAGGCACTGGCCTATTTGGTGTCTGGTGAGGCCTGCTTCCCAGTTCGTAGATGGCTGTCTTCTAGCTGTCGCCTCACATGGCAGAAAGGGTGAGGGAGCCCCCTGGGCCTCTTTTTTAAGGACTCTATCCTCATGACCTAATCACCTCCCAAGGGCCCCACCCAAACGCTATCACACTGGGGATTAGGTTTCATCATATGAACATAGGGGTGAGGTGGGGAAACATTCTGTCTGCAGCACTGACTGTCAGCATTTATCTTAGTGGAAACTTTTTCATTATGCTTTTTTGTTACAATCCTTGTCTTTTACTCATTCACACTTCCTAAATACTTTGAAGGCAAGGAGTGGGCTGCAGGTCTTTCTTGCAAGTCCTGGTCTGTTCTCAAGCATTGCTTTTTATACCTAAGCTGAATTAAATTGAATAAAAAATCTCACAATAATAACAATAATAATGATAATATTTTTACTAACAACAACAATAATAGCGGCCAGTGTTTATTGAATGCATATTTATGTACCAGGCGCCATGTTAAGCACTTTATGTGGAATCTGCTCAAATCCTTATAACCACCCTATGAAGTACAGATGGATTCCCTCTCTTTTACATAGGAGGAGACTGAGGCTCAAAGATGATAAATAGCCTGCCTATAGCTAGTCAGCAAGGATTTGAACCTCGGCTCCTGACTCTGGAGCCATTTCCCTTAACTCAGTAAGCTCTTCTCTGTCCATCTTGTGGGGAAGGATGTTGCTGGGCTGCCTGCCAGCCATTGTTATTCAATGTGAGTGTCAAGCTAAGGGAATTGGAGAGCAGGAGGGATCCTTGGTGATCCTCTGGTTAAACCTCTTAGAATTTCGTATGCAGGACCTGAGTTCCTTGCAGAGGTCACGTGATTTACTCAAGGTTTTCCAGCTATTTAGTGATGATTTTCCTTACATTTATTAAAAGATCAACTTTTAACAATATTATGAATCACCTACTACACATTTAACGAAAGCTACTTCCTTTGATGGTCCAGAATTATTCCCTGATTGCAGGCCTGAATGAATACTTGTAAATTCTAGCCCATCCTGGACCTCTGGTGGCTGAAATGACTGGGCAGCGATGTGGAGTGACACTGCCATCTAGTGGATGACTTTTTAAAAGTCAGTGTTTTCTTCAGTGGCTCGGAAGCTGGCTTCAAAGATAATAAATCATTCCTTGGACAAATTATTTCTTGGACGCTTCTGTGAAAGTCCATTCAGGAGTTGGGTGTGTTGTGGGGAGTGAAATGAATGATCGGAACCTACAGTCTAGGAGAATTTTTCTTTTCCAAGAAGCACGGAATGGTTGGTGGGTCTTGGACAAGCTGGTAGATTGACAGCTTCTTAAGTAACAGGGCAGGGGAACTTCCTGCCCTGGGATTGGAATCCGGCTTCTGACTCCATCACAAGAGGAGCTAAGGATGTGGTGAATTCTGTGGCCCAGATGAGAGGGGCATTGGCAGGAGCAACCTACCATTCCACTTGGGATTTCATCTTCCTTTTCCTTTGGAAATGCATTCTGTCATGCTTTTCTTCTCAGTGCTGGGCCACATAGAGATCAATTTGTTTATGCCTCAAGCATCAGTTGAATGTTTGCTGTGGGCCAGGCCCCGTTCCGGGATCTGGAATGGAAAAGTGAGGCAAGGCCTTTGCTGTTATTGACTTTATATTGTATTAGGCAATACATGAAAAGAGAGAGAAATAAGTAAGAATTTCATGTAGCGACAAGGAAATAAATTGGGAGATAGGGTAGAGACTCCCTGACGTAGCATACCTAAAATAATGTCAATGCAGGCTTCTCTAAAGAGGTGACATTTGAATTGAGACCAGATGGAAGAGAAAGCAAGCTGGGTGAAAAGCTAGGACAATGTTCTTTAACTTGTGGGTGTGTCATAAGATCTGAGTTACTGGGTCATGACATAGAGTAGGCTAGAATAGAGTGAAAAATATGAAAGTGTGTTGCACCTGATTATAAATGTATGTTTATTGGGTCATAATGTAAAAGGTATTTCTTACTGTGCATTAAAGTTTAAAAAAATTGAATATTTATCTAGGGGAAGAGGTTCTCAGGCAGAAGGAACAGCAAGTGTAAAGATTGCATGGCAAGAAAGAGTTTGGAGTGTCGGAGGATAGGTAGGAGCCCCAGCTGGAGCTCAGTGGGAGAGGGGTAGGGAAGGAGGGCTGGGCCGGTTCCTCAGGGTCTTCAGACCATGGGAGAGGCCAGGGGGAGGTGTTGAAGGAGCTGTGAGAACAGCTGATGGAGATTTTAGGAAAGGTATTCTGGCTTCTGGGTGGAGGCTGGATTGTGGGAGCAGAGAAAGAAAGCACGGAGGCCAGTGAGGAGAGGGTTGGAACCGCCCAGAGAAGATGTGGCTGGCTTAGGGTAGGAGCAGGGATTACAGCCCATCTGCTCAGATGTCCCTGGTGATAACCCCCAGTGTGCACAGAACACTTCCCGGTTTTCAAATGTTCACATCCTTTAGCTCATTTTCTCTTTGAAACAGCTCTGCTCAGAGCAAGGGCAGATCATAGCATCTCCAGCCTTCAGGTGTGGGGAAGAGACCCGGAGGGGATAAGTGGCTGGAGCGGGTCCCACTGGCTAGAAAATGATAGAACTGCAACTCCCACCCAGGTTGTTGCTCTCCTGGCTCTCTCACTGATGCTGGGCTCTGCTCTTCTTCTCAGAGGACTTTGCTCCTGGCTCCTCCAGCCCTGCCTAACTTGCAGCTTTTCTGAATGACTTTTATTTCTGTTATGTCTCACTTGGCAAGCCCAAGCAGGGAGGATGTATCGTGGGTGTGGGGGAGGTCAGGGAAATAGATGCGTCCCTAGGTGTAAGTGTGTTGGATTTGCACTATGAGAAATGAATGCCTACAGGGACTTACGGGCCTAGCCGGCAGGAGCCCAGGTGGGAGGCGTGTCAGGCACTGGTCCACCGGCTACACCTGGCAGGGGGTGTGGTGCGAGCACTTTCTGAAACCTGGTCTCCAAATAAAGCTCTGTCAGTGCTCAGACATCAGCTCTCCTGCTTGGAGGCTTAGGTGATGCCCCCAGGCTTAGCCCTTCATTTTGGTTTTGTGCAGCTGTTACTTAGGGGACTGCCTTCTGCATATTAATATGGAAGTTGCCCCGTGAGGAAGTTGCTAGCAGCAGACTTGCATGGAGTCTTCTGGGTTGTTTCCTGGCACCTTGTGCTTTTCCAGAGTTTGTCATTTTTAAAAAATATTTACATGATTTTTTAATTATCTCTTTTCCTCATCATGCTGTGAACTCCATGAATGAATGAATGATTTGCCAACTCCTTAAGATGTCAGGTTAGCAATACCATATTTGGTATAATGAAGTAAAAGGTCTGTCCCAGTTTTGTTCTGCAGGAATCTTGACAAAGGAACACCGAAAGAAATACTCCTTTGGGGGCTTTGTCTTTGTAAAGTATGTTATCGAATGACATACCTCATTTCTAAAGAAAATAGTAGAAAGGGCAAGAGCTTTATAGTGATAGTTGAGGTACTTCCCAGCACAGCATCTTGCTACTCCACACATGCTCATTTTCTCCCCTGGGTTCTGGATCCCAGATCAGCGGCTTAATTGTAGCCAGGTGTGGGCCTTTACAGCCCACACACCTGCACAGAGAGGGAGGTGAGGTTCCGAGGCAGCAATGTAATCACTCTGCTTGGGGTAAACTAATAGTTCATCTTTGTCCAAAGAAAGTATGTGCGATGTGTGAAAATGTTCTTTTCTGAGGTCCCCTGCCCCCTATCAGCTTGTTTTGTTCATTTAGAAGGATGGGAGGAGGATGGCCTTGCATGTTTTCTTTTTCTCTTTAAAAATCTGTCTTCCATGGAACCTAGGTCGGCCCTAGGGTGTGGGGAGGCGGTAGAGTCTAGTGGTTTAGGAATGTGCAGGGGTCTTACAGGCAGATCAGCCAGGACAGAAATCCCAGCTCTGCCTTGTACCAACTATGTCAGGTTCCTTAATGTTAGCAGATTTCATTTACTTCCTGTAAATTAGGGGTAAGGATGTCTTCTTTTTAGGAACTTAATGAGGGTTAAATAACTGAAAGTATAATGAGGATTGAATAAGATAATGATGTACAGCTTTATGGGCATGGTTCCTGGCACAAAATTAGCGCTCAGGTGACCATGATCATTGTTCTTATTTCTGCTTCATGCTACTGGATTTGTTTGTTTGTTTGTGGTACGCGGGCCTCTCACTGTTGTGGCCTCTCCCGTTGTGGAGCACAGGCTCCGGATGTGCAGGCTCAGCGGCCATGGCTCACGGGCCTAGCCGCTCCGCGGCATGTGGGGTCTTCCCGGACCGGGGTACGAGCTCGTGTCCCCTGCATCGGCAGGCGGACTCTCAACCACTGCGCCACCAGGGAAGCCCTTTACAGCATCTTTAAACCTTCTTAAAATTGAGAGAAAATACTACGAACCCGTGTCCCCTGCATCGGCAGGCGGACTCTCAACCACTGCGCCACCAGGGAAGCCCCTCTGGATTTGTTTTTAAAAACCATCTCCAGAGATTTTTTTTTGCCAGCTTGCTGAATCCTCTCCTCAGATAGTGACCTGATTTTTCTCTGAAATTCCATCTTGTTTGTAGGCAGACAGCCAAGTGGACCTGGTCCGGCAGCATTTCTATGAAGTATCCCTGGAGTATGTCTTCAAGGTGCAAGAAGTCCAAGAGAGAAAGATGTTTGAGTTCGTGGAGCCTGTAAGTAGATGCTCAAGGTTTCATTGTGTACCCAGACTTTCATCCACCCCGCCCCCACCCATTCTAACTACCTAGATGACGAAATGCTCGAAGTTGTTAATGAAGAGATTGACCAGCCCTGATGCTGTGCCTTCTGCTAGTAATGGTGCTTGGTCAACTGGCTACCCTGGGTTCTTCCCAGTACAACCACAGACATGGGTGTAGAGCATTCAGCAATGGTTCCGTTCTCTAGCTACCTTACATTGTGCTGGTTGTTTTCCAAGTCAAAGTAGGGGAGGGGAGGAGTTTTCATCTTGCCAAACAATAGTGATGACACCTTAACTTTCCTCCTTCCTCCCCCACTTCTTCTCTCCCTCAGATAACCCAAATGTAGCAGTAGCCCAAGGAAACCATTCTCTTTTTGCCTCCTAAATTCAAAGCCCCTCCTTATCCCAGTCATGTATTAAAAGATGCGATATAAAGCAATTTCTCACTCTAAGTTTGTTATAACCAAGCAGCACGGAGATTGTTTTGAGTGAATCATGATGGGATTTGGACTTGGACAGAATGTTCCAGTGGGCATGAAGGGTTGCAATGTGGGGACACGTCTGGCTGTAGCTTAGGCCACCCCAGTGTGGTTGTGGTTTTGTGCAGATGTGGTATTGCTCTACCCCTCTGTGGCACTAGTGTTCAGGATCCATGGAAACACCAAATGAGTGGGCCTCAATTTAAAACTCTTGCAGATCTTGAATTTTTCAGCTGAATGCAACCTCTGATCTAGACCCAAGCCTGGGGTCTCTATACAAATGAGATTACCTACCTAGATTTAAGAAAGTGATTTTCTTAAGCAAATAACAAAACTATAAGAAACTGAAAGAAAATGACCGCTCTTTTTGGTCAAGAATGTTCTGTGCCCTGTTTCTAATTTATAAACTTTGGGGATGCTTTTTAGGCACGTAGACTTGCTGGTAGTTTCAAGACTCCATTTGGCCTTGGAATTTGTTGTATCCATCTTTTACTTTGCTGGAACTATTTTGATCTTGGGAGTCTACTCCCAGCCATGTCATCTGGCAGATTCTTCAAAGCTATTAATTACCTCAGTCTTATCTGAATAATGGAAACTTTAGAGCCAGCTTCCTTTCCAGCAGTGATCTCTGCCAAGATCTCAGGTCAAAATCCACATCTTTCTGCAGGGTCTGTGAGATGGGGAAAGCCATCTGTCAGAGAAAGCAAGCTTGTTGATTTCCCTGCTTGGGGCCCAGAGGTGTTAAAACCAGCCATTCAATCACAGGTTGACTAAAAAAAAGTCTCATCTCTCTCGTGGCTGGAGCAGGAATTCAAATGCTATCATGAAGAATTAGCCTTTGGCCTTTTTACTTGCTTTTACTAGAATTTCTAGAGGAAAAAAAAACCAGTGTGATTCTCATAATCTTTATGTATACTTTGGTCGATATTATTCTATAAATACCTGATTTTGATGAGTTGCATTTTAATTGACCCATCCTATTTTTGAGTTGTTTTTTTTTGTGTCCATTTTGATGTCTCCATATAGCGAATCAGATATTGTATCTGTTAGCTTTTGCTGGCTAACAAATAAAGCATAAAACCTTATACAACAATAGACGTTTATTTCCTACGCATCTGTGGGGTTCATCCAGTCTAGGCTGGGCTCACGTGGTTGACTCTGCTCATCTAGGTGGGCTTTCCTCTCCTCCTCCCCCACTGTCTCCTCTTCCTCCCTTTCTTCCTCCTCTTTTTTTTTTTTTTTTTAAAGAAATCTATAAAGATTTATCCTTCTGTTTCCTGGCATGCTATTGTAGTATATAAGTGTCTTAGGTTTTTTGAGAGGCAGTGTAGCATCATCGTCAAGGGCTCTAGAACCAGACTGCCTGCATTTAAATCCCAGCTCAGCCATTTTCCAGCTGCACATTCTGGGGGAGGTTATTTTTTGAGCCTTAGTTTTCTCCTCTGTGAAATAGGTATAATAATACCATTTATCTTATAAAGATGTTAGGAGGATTACCTGAGTTTATCCAGGTAAGATGCTTAGAATAGAGCTAACCTCAGTAGCACCCAGTTATTATATAAGTGCTTATTAGGACCCAGTTAGCGATTATTTTTTATTCTGAAGTAGAGGAATATATCAATTTTGGCCACCCAGGGCCTCCTCAAGTGAGCAAATGAGTCAATTGCCAGTATTAACAGGGCCTACTTGGTTTAATATAGTCTTGGTAAATCTAAAAGCATTTATTTTCTGAATAGCATAGAAAATGCTGATGACCCAGCTGCTCTTTCTGAGGAGCTCACAGTCTCCTTGGGGAAGCAGTGTCTATGGTAAAGAGCTAGCCAAGGTAGCAAGCAGTTCAGTGCCGGCATGCATAGGATGGTTGTACCAGAGGGATTTAAAAAGTAGAGAACCATTGTGGTTTGCAGTTGTTTTTGAAGTCATAAAGTGAGGCACCTGGAGAGCTAATAAAAATAAGGTCTGGTCTCATGTTAGAGTGAAGATAAAGTGGTAGGGGCTTGTCCTGAGTTAAGTTAAATGAGTTGGCGGAGAGGTTGGATGTAGATGTGTGACCTTCACTTTTCTATAGAAGTTCTTGTTTCTGAGCATACCAGTTGATTAGGCAGGTGAGTGGCTGGAGCTATGGGTAGGGAGAAGAGAGTCACACAATGAAAAAGCTGCTGACCACATCACTGGTTCTCAAAGTCTTAGAAATAAAAATTCTCAGGCTCTACCCCACACCTGAAATTTGCGGGTAGAGCCCAGTCATCTATATTTTTGTAAGCCTTCCAGGCGATTCTGCTGCACGTTAAAGTTTAAGCCGCTGACCTAGATTGTACAAAAGAAGAACGTGAAATAACAGTCGATGATATCAGCTGAAACTGTCATGTTCTGTGTGAGTAATAAGTGCTTTACCACATTATGTCATTCAATCCTTATATCATCTCTGAGGGTAGGTACTGTTTTTGTTTTCAGATAAAGAAATGGAAGCACATTTATTTACTTCTGCAAGGTCACACCTAGTAAATAGCAGAGCTGTAGTGGTCTGACTCTTAATCTCTATGAAACAGCATTTGACTACTTAAGGGCGGAAAGGAAACACGCAAAAAAATCGATTGAACTAAATTGTTGGGGTGCCTGGTGTGGATATTCATGTGTTGAGTCGGTTGCAGTCAAGGTAATCTTCCAGCCATTCAAGGAACCTCCATGTACATCGACTATGTTTATTTGTTTCTTAGAAAGTAACTTCAAGTGCCAGAAGTTATTGACCTTCAGAAAAAGAAACAAAATTTTAGTATGCTAAGGAAGAAAAATCAGACTTCTGGGATCTAAACTGTATATTTTTGTGTGCCTTGGAAACCTTAATTTTCTTGTTGAGGTACTAAATGTTCTGGAGATTGGGATCGCAGATAATGACATACTGGCTTCATGAAGGTGAAGCCGTATTCCGTCTGTTCCCTGAGTTTTCATAATTGAAGGTTACCTGCTGCTGCAGAGAGCTCACGCTCTACATTCGTCACGCTCCACAGCCTCTGAATTTCGCCTCCAGAGTATTTCTTGGTGCTGTGCCTTCCTGTCCTTTCTCACGGCTTCCGCCCCATTGCAGGCTGTCATTCTTTCGCTTTGGTCAGTGGCATCCTGTCCTGACCCTGTCAGCACAGTGCCTTTTCTGACACATCAGTGTGATTCTGTCCTTCTTGCTGAGCAGCCCCTGCCAGCACGCCTGTGCTAATTAAGCCCATTACATAGATGATCTCAATCTCTACCATAATCCACTGCGGTAATAGGTTAAAGACAAGTTAAAGGGAGTTAACCTGGCTTACCCAGCCCAGTTTTTCATCCCTTTACTGGCTGCCCTTCTCTTCATCGTGTGAATGAATGGTTCTTGGTAGCTGTATTCTTCTGCTAGGGATGCTGTAACAAAGTACCACAAACTGGGTGCCTCAGAACAACAGAAATGTATTGTCTCATAGTTCTGGAGGCTAAAGGTCTGAGATCAAGGTCAGCATGGCCCTGCTGCCCCTGAAACCTGTAAGGAAAAATCCTTCCTTTCCTCTTCCTAGCTTCTGGTGGTTTCCTGGCAGTATCTGGCATTCCTTGTTTTATAGGTGCATCACTTCAATTCCTCATCTTCACAGGACTATCTTCTCTCTGTGTTTGTTACTGTGTCCAAATTTCCCCCCTTTCTAAGGACACCAGTCATTTTTGATTAGGGCCTAATGGATTCATTTTAACTCGATTATCTCTGTACAGACCCTATTTCCACATAAAATCACATTCTGAAATACTGGGGTTTAGGACTTCATATCTTTTGGGTTTGGGGGAAAAAATTCAACCCAAATCAATAGCTCTGTTCTATAAATGGAAAAAACTTAAATTTATCACGTAGTCCAGAATGATGTAACCATCACTAGTAATGCAGTTACATTTTTGTTTATTATTTTTTTAAAAATCTGTGTTATCAGCTAGGAAATAGGAATAAATTTTTCTTGCAGTTATTCTCAGAGGAAAACAAGGAAGGGGAAGAAGGCAGAGGAGGGTTGGGAAGGTCTTTCTCTGGCCCTTCCTTTGTCATGCTGTGATTGCGTGTCTGGCTGTCCATGGAGGAGCCTGGGTGGACATGCTGGCTTCTCTTACCTGACAACCAGGTGAGGCTCCAGCAGGCACTTCCTCTGTGTGTGTGAGTAGAACCATTTCTTTGAGGCAGACAGATCCTTCCATCTCGGGAGTCCTTCTGTGGGCCTTGCCCAGCTCCCTGAGCAGTAGACTTTCATTTCTCTTGGGGTCATAGGTTCAAAGATTCATACGGTGCGTGGGAGGTAGGGGAGGGGACGAAAGATGCTGTGAGGGGAGAAGGAAGGAAGTGGCCCAAAGATAACAATACCTAAGGCATCATTTCCTGTAGAAAAAATGGACAATCAGCCATGATACCAGAGGAAGTGAAAACCAAAATAAACATTGGCAGCTCTCTGCCTTTGGAGTGCTTGTGTGTATACCCAGGTGGTATCTTAGCAAGCTGTTTGAGATAGTTAATTACCCTGAGTAAGAGAGGCCCTGTTGACTTTAAGTGAAGCATAAATCAGCGTTAATAGAAGGAATGACTCGAGAATCAGCTGCTTATCTTCTGAATTATTCTCCAATAGAGGGTAACTCAGTGCCCTGGAAAAGTGATGGGGCACAGCCTTCAAGGACAACAGGGAGGGAAGAGATAAGAAAGGACTGTTGTCCTTGTGAATACTGGCACTAGGTTTGGCATAAGAGCTCCTTCTTCTCCACTACTGGAGCCATTTAGAAGGAAAAGTGTGGGCCACGTTCTCAAAAATGTATTTTACATAGAGGACTTTGCAAAGACTTTGGTCATCTTTGAAGAAAAGAGTTCGTTATTAGTCTTTGGTGACTCTCTTTGGCTTACCACCCATTCCTTAATTTAGGTGAAGGATGTATATATGGTGCCTCTAGATGGTTTTATAGCCAGAGGACCCAGCAGTGCCTGTTCCCTCTCCTTCTGTTAGGATCTAAGGGAATAGACGCTCCAGGGACAATGGCAGCAGGAAGTCAAGGGATCATATTGTTTTAAGCTGGGGTTTTGCCTGACTTTTTAGTGCAGAGCTCTTTGATAAAGTGGGCTGGGCATGTGGCTTTGTCTGAAGACAGGTCAGTATATACCTTGGTGCTTACCGTTCCTGCCACAAGCAAAGTGTGAGAGTTTCCTTTACTCTCATTATTAGGGCTGCTTCTCAAAAGAGAGTAGGTGAAACAAAGTGAGATTGTGTTTAATAAGTAAAGGTATGTTCATTTAAGGACTAGAAGATTAAAGCCCACAATATAAAGTGATGCAACTGTGTCTTGTTGTAACACGTATTTGAGGCAGGTCAGAGGGGACAGCTCAGATGGTGTGAGTTGGCATTGAGAAGCTCAAGTTAGAATGGGGCTGGTCCCCAAATGTAGTAGAACTGAGCTTGTGATGGAGGTGAGGTTCTGGTTCTTCGGAACCTTGTTCAGGCTTTAACTATAAACCTGTCTTCAGGTTGAGATTTGGGACTGAGGCAGGATATGTAGAGCTTGGGAAGGGGCCAGGGAAGCATAACAGCAGTGAGGTTTACATATGGGCACTGAGAGGAGAGATGGCAGGAACATTTATTTAGCTTGGAGAAGTGAAGGCTGGCAGGGGCTCAGGGTGGGGACATTAATGGTTTTTAAGTATATGAAAGCATGTTGTGAGAATTGTAGTGAACAGATGTTTTCACTCTTCACTAAAGACAAGACTAAACAAGGAATGGGCTTACCTTTTAGGCTGTGACACTTTAAATGAGAATTTAGGGAAACCACCTAAAAGAAAATGTGGGAACATGAGATTATTTTAATAAAGGAATCCAGAGTGTTTACTTCTGGAGAGCTTCTGGAAAGTACAGAAACACACTTGAGCTGAAGTCTGATCTGGATGATTTTCTTTGATTTGACTTTGCCTGTTAGACTGCAGACTCAGGACACACCAGCTTCCTTTTCTCCCTTCCTTGTTGGTTTATCAATATAACCACACCCTTCTGCATGATAACCTGATATTATGAATATACTAGAAGGAGACTGAGTGAGAGCCCTGGTCTTCAGCTTCTGAAGAAGTGATTCTCTTAGGAGGTGATGAGGCTCACAGGGTAAGAGATTGGATGTTGGTGCCAGGAGACCTGGTTTCAAATCCTGGCTGCCACTTACTGTGTGTTTTGGGGCAAGTTAGTTAACCTCTTTGAATCTGCTTCCTTACTAATAAGTTGGAGATGATAGCGGTATTCATTTCATAGATTGTTATGAATATTTAGTGAGACAGGGCATATGAAGTTACAGTGTCTGGCATATAAGAAGTGCTCAGTAAATGATAGCCATTATTATTACCTTATTCTAGACTTTCAACCCGGGGCTGGGAACTCAGATATAGCTCCATAATACCTTTTGAACCTGCTTATGTGAAGTTTGCCCTTCTGCCTTCATTACAGCTACTGGCATTCCTACAAGGACTCTTCACTTTCTATCACCATGGTTATGAACTGGCCAAGGACTTCAACGACTTCAAGACGCAGTTGACTATCAGCATACAGAACGTGAGTAGGCGAGGGGACAGGCTTCCTTTCCCTTGCTAAGGGAAGGAAAAACAAAATATGGATCTGGTTGCATACAGATCACTTAAATGGATTGAGATGCAGGTGGGGAGGATGGGTCTTGCTTGGGTTCAAAGGGCAGCGGGGGTCAGGCATTTCTAGGGTGCTTGATGGTCTCAGGTTAGAGCACCATCCTCTCCTCCATTATGTCAAAGCACTATTTATGTCCTCGGAAGTGCTGCTGCTGATTATGTTTTAAATCTGTAGCGCCAGAATCAGGATTTCCTTTGGCAGTGGAAGTCCCAGCCCCACCCAGCCTAGCCTCCCTCTGTGCATCTAGCTGCCTGGCCCCATAAAACCATAGAGTGTGTGTGTTCAGGGGATGGGGATGGGGTGCACATGCTGGCCTTGGGCTCAAAGGATGTGCTGTTGTTCAACTCTCAGTGAGGTTGCCAGGAAATCCAAGTAGGTGCGCCTTACTCCCAATCTCCTTTCCCAAATTGTAAGCAGCAGGACCTTTGGGTGCACAGAATCCTGCTTAGGACTCTGGTTAGTGGTCACTGGGGCTCAAACCCCCTTCTTCCCTGTGTGATGGGGCCACTTTAATCTGCATGTTGTCTTTGTCTCTAGATGATCCTGTGTCCAAATAAACCCAAGTATGTCCGTGTGGGTTGGACTGCGGGTTGGACTGCATGCTTTAAGAAGCCTGAGCTTGCCCCCTCATGGTTCTCTGCAGTGCCTCAGAGAACAGGAAGTTGCAGGGTCTTGGATGAGCTGTCACAAAGCATGGCTTCCCTTGGGCCGTGTCCCTCAGAAGGCAGACTCTGAAGTGGAGATTTATACAGAGCAGGTCCCCAGGAGGCAGTGTTGGCAGAAGCACGTGTGACAAGAGTGAGGGCAGCAGGCCCTGCTGGAGGAAAGGCTGAGTGCTGAGGACTCAGCCGATGCCCCGGGCCCCCTGGAGCTGGGATGGTCCCTTGACCCTCCCCTTTTGGCCCCTGGCTTCGCCTAGTTGCTGGGTGCAGGGTGCCCTGGGGGAGGGGTAACCTTAAGTGAAGCAGCTCCATTTGAGGAGGGAGCCATCAGCAAACAGCTGGAGAAAGAGCTTCCCTGTCCTGGAGGGAGGTGGAGGGCATACCCTGCTGTGGACCATCTGAGTCAGAGTGGCCTGGGATGCTTGTTAAAAATGCACATGTCTGGGTTGAGAGGTGCTAAACTTATCTTTCGGGGTGAGAACTGGTCATTTGCATTTCCTGCCGGTTCCCCAGGTGATTTTGATGGTCCCTAGAGTTTGAGAGTTATTCTGACATAGGGCTTTAAGGCCAAAGTATATTTCTTAAAAGGGAACATTTTTGCCTGATTCCTAGATGGCTGAATGTTCCTTACCTGGTTTTAGATCTAAGAATTCTGTAGGTTGATGCTCTGAAGTGCTAGAGATGGGAACAGGGTTTCATTTCTTTGATTTGAATAAAATTCCTTTCATCCTAGACAAGAAATCGCTTTGAAGGCACCAGGTCAGAAGTGGAATCCCTGATGAAGAAGATGAAAGAGAATCCCCTCGAGCACAAGACCATCAGTCCCTACACCATGGAAGGGTACCTCTACGTCCAGGAGAAACGTGAGTGCTGGGTCGGCCAGCAGTGTGGGTGTACTCATGCCTTTTTCCCAGGAGCTGTGGGGTGTATCCAGTAGTGCCTGGCCTGGAGTACGTATTTCGATGAAGGAGAGTGATTTTATAGTTAGGTTTCCTAGGGGAGAGATGCTGTCCGCAAGGTCTTGTCTACCTCCCAGTGATGTGTTATGTTTCCTTTGTAACTGGGAATTTCCTTGCAACCTGGAATTCATTGAGGCTCTGTGGTGCCACTTCTCTCCCTGGTGTCACTCTACTCTTGAGGTTCCTGTACCTTCAATATAGCTTTATATACCATACCCTTGGTGTAGAGCCCTTGGAAAGGTCTGGCTGGCTGGACCTTATTGTCATATCCTTTGGTAGACTTAATAGTTGGTGATTTTGTTTTCATTTGAGACTTGTTTCAGCAAGGCCCAAACAATCATGACTTAGGCCCTTTCTCTCGTCTCCTCAACCCCTGTCATTCCAACACTTAAATTTTATGAAAAGTAGAAACAAAAGCTCACTTCAAGAGCCAGGAAGAAGAGCCATTGACTTGCCCATATGACGTCAAGGAAAGAAATGCCAGGTGCTGCTAACCCAGAGTTTTCAACGATGACTCAGATTCGTGCACTGGGCTATAGCACTCCCAGACTTAATTCATGCGTGCGGTGCTAGAGATTAAAGAAAGCGCATTGTTTTTCTTTAATGGGTAGCTGTTCTTGTAGTCTCCCACCTGTGCTTTCTGGCTGGGCACTGTTGATTTAGGATTAGTTAAATATCTTCACTCCTATCTGCTTCCTAATGGAACAAAACACTCAGTTTTCAGTAATCATTCGCTTTAGTGATTACTCAAAAATTTTCTTGGACTTAAAATTGTTCCCTGGTGACAGAGGTGTAGTAATGGGGTTGGTGGTTGGAGCATCGGTTGTGATGAGAGTTTTATGTCCCTTATTCTTGCAGGTATGAGCTTGTTAAGGCTTGTAAAAAACAGAAGCTACTTTAGTTGTGTGTTATACCTGAATATATGGTCATATCTTCTTTGCCCAATGAGAAGACCACCCCCAAAAGTTTTAAGTCAACTTGAAAATAAAAATTTTTAGGACTGTAAAAATACAGTTCAGTGTCCACTTATAATACTTAATTTATTAACATTGGTCACTTGCGTGTAAAGTCAGTATAAGCACTCACATGACATTGTACAATTTTATTCAAACACTTCATGTGTTTTTTCAACATTAATGTCTTGATTATCATTAGAACCATATTTTGATTCTCCAACACAGTGGTCCAGAGCATATCATTAGAATACAGCTTTTTTTTTTAATTTGGAAGTTTTTGCAACTTATTATTTTGAAGTAGTTTCAAACTTACAGAAAGTTGCAAGAATAGTATAAAGGACGCATATGACCTTTACCCAGATTCACGAATTTTTACCATTTTTCCAGTTAGATCATTCTTTCTCTCTCTGTGTGGGTGTGTGTGCACATCACAGTCACACACACACACACATTGTAATTTTTTTTCTGAACCATTTGAGAACAGGTTGCATATACCATGCTTCTTGACTTCAGTGTGTCTTTTCTCAAAACATTCGTTTATGTAACCACAATTACATATCCAGGAAATTTAACATTGATAAGATATTTCATCTAAACAATATTTCATATTCCCATTTTGTCATTTGTCCCAGTGATGCCCTTATAGAGCATTTTGTTTTCCTCCAGTACAGGAGCTTGTACAGCATTTAGTTGTCGTATGGCGACTTTAGTCTCTTTTACTCTAGAACAGCTCCTCTGATGACATTGATGTTTTTGAAGAATATTGGCCAGTTCTTGTATAGAATTTTGTTCATTGTGAGTGTGTCTGATGTTTCCTCATGATTAGATTCAGGTCATGCATCCCTGGTCAAATCCTACGTAAGTAATAAGTAATGCTGTGTTTTTCCCGGGTACCATATCCGGAACAAAGGATGTTCCTCTGCCCTCCGTGGTCTTGTTGATTTTGATCACCCAGTCAAGGTACTTTCTGCTTTCCCCACTGTGCCATCACTATGTTTCCCTTGTAACTGATAAGCGGTCTGTGGGGCGGACACCTTAAGACCGTGCCCTTCCCTCATCAGACTTTGCCTCCCATGGAGTTAGCATCCATTGGCAATCCTGGCCTGGACTGATCTTTACTGTCATGGTTGCAAAATGGTGATTTTGCAGCTCTGCCACTCCCTCCACATTTATTAGTTGCCTTTCCGTGTGCTATAAGGAAGCGTCCTCCCCGTTTCTACCTCCCTCCTTCTCTCCTTTCCCTCCTTCCTTCCTCCCTCCCTTCCTTCCTTCCTTTCTCTCTTTCTCTCTCTCTCTTTCTTTCTTTCTTTCTTTCATCTGTCTATCCATCCATCTTTCTACTGTCAGTATGGACTTTTGAGTTCCCATTTTGTTCATTAGGCTAAATCCATTACTGTCCTTGTTTATTATGATGCTCAAAGTGTCCAGGATACAGCACTTTTGAAATCTTTGTGTTGTGCTCTCACTGGAATTTATTCTCTAAGCCACAGAAACACAGTTGAATGGTTGGTGTTTTCATTTGTCCTTGATGCTCCAATGTAGACGCTCTGTTGCTTTTTAAGTATACTAAGTGACATCCAACATTTGCAATGGGCATTCATACCTTGAAAAATAATTACTAAGTGTCTGCTAAATCTGTTTTCATGTTATCATTATTGTTTTTTAATCATGTCTGCTATGTGATCTCTATAAGCATCCAGAACTCGTATTGATTGAGGTCCTTGCAGGCTAATAATGCCAGTCATGCCTTCTTTCTCTAACAGTACTTTGTTGTTTGAAATAAGGTAATTGGCCAGGCACCTGATAAAATCAGATACTGTCAGAATTTGTCTGTAGGGCATCTGCCTCTTTCCTGAGGGATAATTTTGAGGGACAAACTCCTTAGATTACATTTGAGCATTTACAGTTACTTCTGTTCCACATGTCTGGTGTCTCTGGGTTTTCCTTGTCTGCTTTTCAGGTCTTCTTGAGTTCTGCTAAAGTAAAAATTAGGGGTTTGGAAGTAGGTCAGAACCCCTGTACGTGTGTGCACATGGTCGCAGAGCAGCTGTGTGGGAAGCATGAAGCCATCACACCAGATGGGGACGGAGACAAGCACTTTGAGGAGCTTTTCTGTGTTCCTTCTTAATCATCTTACTCCTGTCAGGGGAGAGAAAGGAGACTTCAGATGGAGATTGATAATGTGGGAAAGTGAATTAATTTCCCCAGGGAACCTCTACTTCCCTTATATTTTAAGAGCCATCGGATGCAGCATTTAGTGGCAAACAGTCTTCCTTGGTCCTTGGGGAAAGCCCTGGGTCGGTTGCATTTCCAGCTTGTGGAATCAGATTTCTGCCTGTTCACGTCTAGCTGGTGTGGAGAGTATATTGCCCCTAGAAACAGTTTAAGGATAGGTGAGCACTGTGAGTTACTGGTTGTGTGTTTTTCCAGCATGCAGTGGACGTGTAGAGATGTTTTATGGGGAATATTACCTTGCAGGTCATTTTGGAACTTCCTGGGTGAAGCACTACTGTACATATCAACGGGATTCCAAACAAATCACCATGATACCATTTGACCAAAAGTCAGGAGGAAAGGGGGTGAGTTCATTTTTAAATTTCATGCTTGATTTGCTTGGTTAACATATGATGAGTATAATGCATGTTTGAAGTAACACCTCCAATTTTCACTGTGATTTTCTTAATTTTTATACAGTAGTTCCAGGAGGCATGGCACCTGAAAAAGTAAATGAAACAAGATGATTATTTTGAGCACTAAGTTACATTGGCAGCTGCAATTAAGAAAGCCTTTTGTATTTCACATATATACAGTGTTAAGTGTGTATAATGTGTTTAGATGCTAGAAATTCTTGGATGACCTCATCCTGTGAAACTGATTCTTGTCACTCTCACCCAATACCCAGAGGGCTGCCAGTTGGCAGTTTAGATGTCCCAATTATCTGTTGCTGTGTAACAGGTCACCCCAAAATGTAGCGACTTTGAAAACAACACCAGTCATTCTAGTATTTCCTACAGTTTCTGTGGGTAAGGTCTTTGCAGAGCATTTGGATAGATGGTTTGGGCTCAGGGTTTCTTATGCTGTTTCAATCAGATAGTGACTGGAGCTGGATCATAAGGGTCTGAAGCAGCTCTGGGCTGGTCAGATATAGCTCTCTTCCTTTCTCCTGACCTCCTCTCCCATTCTCTTCCTTCTTTCCCTCTTGCTCTGTATAGTCTCAGGGCCTGTCCTCTGGCCTCTCTACGTGGGCTATTTTGGGTTTCCTCACAGCATGGCAGCCTCAGGGCAGCTAAAGGATTCAAGAGTGAATATTCCAGCAACAAAAGCAGACCCTGCAAAATCTTTTAATGACGGAGGCTTAGAAGTCATATTGCCTTAGGTTTGCCCCATGTGTTGGTTGAAACAGTCATAAAAGCCCACCCAGTTTCAGTGTGAGAGGACATAGGCCCTGCCTCTTGATGAAAGGAGTATCAGAGTCTCATTGCATTGAAGCGCATGTGGGATGGAAGATATTCTTATGGCCGTCCTTGGAGGAGATAGTCAGGCTGCATCTGCGGGGTCCCCACTGCTGGGAGCTCCTTGCTGTGTCCCAGTGGTTCTCCTTTCCTCTGGGAGCACTCTGTCTGTCTGCATTTTCTTTTTAGGTGATCTGTCTTTTCTCTCTGGCTCCTCATAATATCTTCTTTTTTTTTCTTTTGGTATTCTACATTTCATTATGATAGTCCTTTCTGTGAATTTTTTTCTTTTTTTCCCCAATCAGTTGTGCTTAGGCATTTTGGCCTTTCTGGATTTGAGGATTGGTGTCTTTCAGTAACTTTGGAAAATTCTCACCGATTATCATTTTGAATTTTGCCCCCCTCCCCATTCCTTCTATTATTCAGTATCTCCTTCTGGAGATATTTAAATATTTTTTAACAAAAATATTTATATGTTTCATTTCTTTGAATCTCTGGACTCAGTTCTGGATAATTTCTTCTATCTTTAGTTTAAATAATTTTTTGGCTGTATCTAATCCGTTGATAAAGTAGTCCTCTGTAAGTATTCCAACCCTGGCCCTCTTCTCTGTGGCAAATTTTTGTGCATCCTGTTGGGTTTGCATATGTGCGGGCATTACAGTGTAGAGGTTAAGAGCACTGGCCCTGAGGTTGGACTGCCCGGGTCAATGATGTGACGCTGTTGTCATTACTGTTAGCTACTCCCCCGTGCTGTCCCCTTGCTCTCTGCCACTTCCAGTTTTTCTTCCTAGCTTTCTTTCTCTTAGACCACAATGCAGGAGTTGATCAGCATCTCTGTCCTTCCCTGTATCAAGGCAAAAAAAGCCAAGGCTCTTTTAATGTGTCTTGTTAGGGGTAAAGTTGACTTATAAATAATCTCAGGAAAGCAGATATGTGAAAATATCAAAATATAGGGAAATTACAGAGTTAGAAGGAGTATTAAAAATCTCTGTTAATAGGAGTTCCCTATTATTCATGAAATGGAATTAGAGTTAGGTCTGCCTTTCTTGGGTCAAGTCATAGTCCTCTTCTAACTCCTAGTTCTTCTAGAAATCAGATTCACTGAGTTATTCTCTCACACAGTCTTTATTTTGGGACCGTTTATCTTGTGCTTTCCTAAACCTGGAGTGAAGAACTCTCTTGTATTTTCTCTACTCCTTTCGTACCATGCTTGAAAGTGAAGGGCAGAGATGAATTATGGTGTGTGTTTGGGACTCTTAGACTTTAGTGGGATAATAGGAAACGCCTCACTGAGTTGTTAAGAGGCTTATATGCATTAGTGTATATAAACTTCTTGGGACTGAGCCTGACACATAATAGAGGCTGCCGTATTAGGAGCTTGATATTATATGAAATAATTTTTCTAGTAATAATTACTTATATTTAGATTTTGTTTTATATTTTTCTAAAATATTGTTCTTTATCATCTTGTTTTATCCATTTTTCCTACTTTACAAAAGAGGAAATTGTGGGTCAGAGAGAGAGAATGATTTCTACGGATGTATGTTGAAAGAGTTACTTTGAACCAGTGCTCAAACCCTGATTCTGGAGCCTACATCTCCTGATTCTGAGGTTCATCATCATAATAAAAGAGAATAATATTGTATATGTGTAAAATAATAGTTTTCCATGACGCCACTCTGTTTCCTCATCCTCAGGGTGAGGAAATATGAAGACTGGCTGTCCAGAGGTGATGTCTTCTCAATTTATGCAGGAGAATCATGTGACGTCATTGTATGTGTGCTTGTACAAAGCTCTCTCCTGGCTTGAAACCCTTCATATGTTCCACCTGCTCACAGGATACAGACCACAGTCTGCATGATCTGGTCCCTGCTTCCCTCAAGCCCTTTCTCAGTCCAGTTTCCCTCTTGCATGGGGATTCCAGACACACTGGCTTCCTTTCAGTTCCTCCAGGGCTCCATGGACCCCCACGGCAGGGCCTTTCCACTTGCTGTTCTCCACCCCTGATCTGTGCTCCTGGTTTTATCTCCTGTGGATCCTTCGGGTCTCAGCCCAAGAAAGCCTTTGCCGACCTTCCTGCCAAGGTCACATCCCCTTAATGTAGGCTTTTGTAGCACAGCATATCTCTTTTGTTGTAGTGTTTGTTACCTTGTAACTCTTCATTTATTTGTTTAAGTGATTGTTATCTCCATCCCCTGTTTTTTTAACCACGAGTACTTGAACAGATCATCTTTATAGATTTTTCCTGATATGGAATGGTCATCTTGGCAACAGGGTCTTATCTTCTTCGTATTTCTGCTTATATTTGACAATCTTTTATAGTTCCCCTGTTTTCTCCTATTTCTCAGGGACACCTCCCCCTAAGCTTTTAAAGTGAGAGGTAGTCCAACGCCATTAAATCAGAAATAGAGTTAGACATTAACATGGTCAGAAGTCCGTATGTTTGGGCATTTCCAGTCATACACTTACGTGTTGCAGAAGGAACAATTCTCAATCTGAGAAATTAATCTTAGCCATTCAGTAAAAGACAATAGATGTAAGACTTGTGAATATAAACTGTCTCTTCCTAGGTCTTCTGTGTTTTGTGTGCTCTTCTGATATTAGTGGGTGGTTAAGTTTTACCATACGCAGTCACATTTCCTATTATTCAACAAACTAGGCAAGTTTGCTAATTTCCCTCCTAGTTTAGGAAGAAAGATTGGCAGATATAGGAGAAAAAGGAACCCTAAAAAATTCCTACGTGACAGGAAGAGAAGAAATCAGGGGCAGAAACCTCTATGTTTTTAGACAATAAATTAGTGTTGTGTGATAAAACTGTTGCATTCCATTTGTACAATGGAATACTACCCAGCAATAAAAAGAAATAAGCTCTTTTTTTTGTACCATGGATTTTAAAAATTGCCTTTATTGTTTTAATGTTTAATTTTTATTTTTTTTTATTGACGTATAGTTGATTTACAATATTACCTAAGTTTCAGGTGTAAAACATAGTGATTCACAATTTTTAAAAGTTACACTCCATTTATAGTTATTATAAAATATTGGCTATGTTCCCTGTGCTGTACAATATATCCTTGTAGTTTATTTATTTTATACATAATAGTTTGTACCTCTTAATGCCTATCCCTATCTTGCCCCTCCCTCCTTTCCTATAACCACTGATAACCACTAGTTTGTTTTCTATGTCCGTGAGTCTATTTCTTTTTTGTTCTATTCACATTTGTTTTATTTTTTAGATTCTACAGATAAGTGATATTATACAGTATTTGTTTTTCTATGTCTGACTTATTTTACTAAGTACAGTACCCTCCAAGTCCATCCATGTTGTTGCAAATGGCAAAGTTTCTTTTTTAATGGCTGAGTAGCATTCCATTGTGTGTGTGTGTGTATGTATGTGTATACACCACTGCTTTTTTTTTTTAACATCTTTATTGGAGTATAATTGCTTTACAATGGTGTGTTAGTTTCTGCTGTATAACAAAGTGAATCAGCTATACATATACATATATCCCCCCCGTGTCCTCAAGTCCATTCTCTATGTGTGTCTTTATTCCTATCCTGCCCCTAGGTTCTTGAGAACCTTTTTTTTTTTTTGAGATTCCATATATATGTGTTAGCATACGGTATTTGTTTTTCTCTTTCTGACTTGCTTCACTCTGTATGACAGACTCTAGGTCAATCCACCTCACTACAAATAACTCAATTTCATTTCTTTTTATGGCTGAGTAATACTCCATTGTATATTTGTGTCACATCTTCTTTATCCATTCATCTGTCGATGGACACTTAGGTTGCTTCCATGTCCTGACACTTGTAAACAGAGCTGCAGTGAACATTGTACACCACTACTTCTTTATCCATTCATCTGTTGATGGACACTTAGCTTGCTTTCATATCCTGGCAATTGTAAATAATGCTATGAACATTGGGGTTCATGTATCTTTTTGAATTAATGTTTCATTTTCTTTGGATATATACTTAGGGGTGTAATTGCTGGATCATATGATAGTTCTATTTTTAGTTTTTTGAGGAACCTCCATACAGTTTTATGCAGTGGCTGTATCAATTTACATTCCCACCAACAGTGTACAAGGGTTCCCTTTTCTCTACATCCTCACTAACATTTGTTATTTGTGGTCTTTTTGATGATAGCCATTCTGACAGGAGTGGGGTGATACCTCATTGTGGTTTTAATTTGTGTTTCTCTGATGTTGAGTGATATTGAGCGTCTTTTCATGTGCCTGTTCCTCTTTGGAAAAATGTCTATTCAGGTCTTCTGCCCATTTTTTAATTGGGGTGTTTGCTTTTTTGTTGTTGAGTTGCATGAGCTGTTTTTATATTTTGGATATTAACCCCTTATTGGTCATATCATTTGCAAAAAGAAATGAACTTGATTTGTACAACATGAGTGAATCGCAAACGAATTATGCTGAGTGAAAAAAGTCAGACTTAAAAGAGCATTCCGTTTGTATAAAGTTCCAGAATATGCAAACTAATTTGTGATGACAGAGAACAGATTCAGTGTTTGCCTGGGAATGGACTGGGTGGAGGGATGATGGATTACAAAGGGACTTACCAGGAAACTTTTGGGGCTGATGGAAATGTTCACTACCTTGATTGTGGTGATGATTTCACAGATGTATACAGATGTCAAGACTCATAAGTTGTACGCTTGAACATGTGCAATATATTATACATTTAAAAATTATACTTCAGTAAAGCTGTTAAAACATATTTATTGCACACCTACTCTGTTCCAGGGCCTGTTTGGTCTCTGGGGACACGAGGGTAAGCGAAAACAGACACAGTACAGTATGCCCTCAAGGAGCTTAGAGCCTAATGAGGAAAGAGACATTATTTGAATTATCACTTACAGCAACAGCAAATCTCACCTGTGATCAGTGCTGTGAGGGAAGGAGGGGTACATGGTGCTATGTGAACATGTCTGGGGGTGTTTGACCCGGTCCAGAAATGTTTCCCTGAGAAGTGACCATTGAACCAAGGTCATAGAAGTCCAGAGTTGGAAGGAGACCTCAAGGTAATTGTGTTTCAACTCTTATCAAATCTATAAATTAAACCTATTTAAGCCAATATCAACAAGAATTTAACCTAGCATGGGTTGATGCTGTACCGTCATGATCTGTTAGTACTCAAGACATTGGGCTCTAAGTATTAAACATGGCTTACAGATTTTATTTGAATGAGGCTGTGGTCTGAGAAGGTTTATGACCAACCTTCCACCTCCTGTGGTCCTGAACACTCAGGTTTGAGAAGATGAAATGATCGCTTCTGTTTATGTGGCACGTTTGTCCTGGAGAGGAGCATGGCCCGAGTTCTGGCCTCATCTTGATAGTCTGTGTGTTCCCAACAGGGAGAAGATGAATCAGTCACCCTCAAATCCTGCACACGGCGGAAAACAGACTCTATTGAGAAGCGGTTTTGCTTTGACGTGGAAGCAGTAGACAGGTGAGTAGTTGTCACACTTTTTCTCAGGAACAAATATTGCTGAATTTGGATTTCTTTTCCATTCATTCAAAACTTTCTGTTTTTTTCCCCTTCTTTCCCTTCTCCATATAGACCTCAGGCCAGTTACTGATTTGCAAGAATCATAGCCTCCCCATCCTATAGATTCAGCCCTGAGCCCCTGACTGGTTGGTTTAATTTTAATGTCAGGGCTTTCCTTCTTGGGAATGTGTGTTATGTCTCAGGAGGATGAATATATGTTTCAAGGAAACTGACTGTTTAGCATGACTGTTTCAGCTCTTTAAGATTTTTTTACTTAAAAATTTTTATGTAATGATTCAAAAGGAGTTAGGTAAAGGGAAAAGTAGAAGAAGTTCTATCAATTAAAGAAAAAGCTTTTATGAGAGAGTAGCATTGACATGTATACACTACCAAATGTAAAATGGATGTCTAGCAGAAGCTGCTCCAAATCACAGGAAGATCAGCTCAATGCTTTGTGATGACCTAGAAGGGTGGGATAGGAAGGGTGGGAGGGAGGCTTAAGAGGGAGGGGTATTTTTTTTTAGTTACAGTATTTCACCTACCACTGTGTGTGTGCATCCAGGAAAGAAAGCAAACCGCTTTCAACATCAGTCTTAGGAGAGGGAGCTCTGTGTTGTGTTCCTCAAGATTTACAGTCTCATTAAGTTGTACCATTTCATGGTGTTAAGCTAGTTTGACAGCATTCCAGTTCTTTGAGACACTTTACTTGGCAACAGGTTAATTCTTTGAGTGAAAGCCATGAGTTAAGCTTATTTGATCTGTCTATTCAAGATCAGCAGTGCTAGCACAAAGATCCTGAAATCTCAGCATGATTGTCCTATAATGCTGTTAATTTATCCCCTTTATTTTTTTTTTTTAAAAAGCTACACCACTTTGTCAAGCCAGTATCTACCCTCTCTGGGACGTTTACCTGTGGCCACTTTATGGCAGCTCTACTTTGTCAAGCCACTTTCTACCCTCTCTGGGACGTTTACGTGTGGCCACTTCACGGCAGCTCTACTTTGTCAAGCCAGTATCTACCCTCTCTGGGACGTTTACCTGTGGCCACTTCACGGCAGCTCTAGAGGATCTGGAGCGCAAGTACCACCTGGCGTGTGCTGCTCCATGTGCTGCCAGGTTTGAAATGCCTTCTTGTGGCATGATGTGTCCCTGTGTTTTGGCCCCTGAGGCTGCTAGAGTGGCCGTGGAGAGAGCATGCCTGTTTAGCCTAAATCAGACGTTCGTGGAAACTAACCGTGTCTCGTTAGCAGTCTAGTTATTACAGCTTTGGCTCTCAAGTCAGGCAACCCGGATCTAAATTTTGACTTTTCTGCTTAGTAGCCATGTGACTTTGGGCAAGTCACTTAATCTTGCAAGGCCTTGATTTCATTCTCTGGAAAATGAAGGTGGTTATAGTACCCGGTTCCTAGCATTGTCAGGATTCAAGAAGAGAAGGCATATAAAACACTTGGCATACTGGCAAATAATAAAAGCTCAGCAGTTAGCCTTTATTATTTGTTAATTAGCATGTCCTGCATGTTTACCTGCCTTGATATTTCAAAAGCTAGACTCTAAATGCAGAGAAGTCAATATCATTTGTAAAGAAAAGAGAGTATCCCAATCGTTCACCATGTGTGGGTTGTGAGAGGGGAAGGGAGCGGAGAAGGGCTGTATGGTGGGGTAGGTTGAATTGGGGTAGCAAAGGGGGATTGCAAAAAGTGTGCCTCAAACTAAGATGATTCTTGACTGTAAACAAATCCTGAGTCAGGATGCTTTAAGCCCTTGTAGGCATCTCCTCTATTCTAAGCATGGAATTTACTGGAGTTCATATTGTTGGAATCCATGAAAGATGGATTAGCAGATGTGTTTGTGTGGAAATGGAGCCAGTTGTTTGATGCTGGTCAGCTGATAGTTCCCAGAGATGATCGTCTGTTTGCAGTACTACCTGGGTGAGGGCAGTGCCCTGCATTGCAGCTCTTGTTAGATTTGGAAATGAGGTCAATGATTCTTTCTGAAGCTGAATTGTTTTCTTCTTCAGAAGTTTCCCAGAAGTTGCCGAGAATTGCTTTTTAGGCAATTAAAACTCACCATGGTTCCTCCATCTCATTTCCACCCTTGCCAACACTTCCTACCACCTTCCCCATGTATTATGCCCAGAAAAGCTTTGCACGTCCCAATTATAAGCTGAGAGCAAATGTGTCACATTCAGCATACTGAGTGGGTTTGGGAAGTCAATTTCTTCTAGGTCATCATCTCTGGTTCCCTTGGCATGAAGTGGAGGGGCTGCAGTTGTGGTGCAGAATGAGGCTGCTAAATCTCCTCTTAATAAGCAGGAGGGGAGTAGATAGTACTGTTGTATTATTTGTAGTTTTGATGTTCTGTGTATTGTGATGCTTTCTGCCTGGGGAGAGCCTGCCCCTTTCGGGGCCGACCAGTCCTTAGAGTCAACCGAGGGCTCAGCGTGGTGAGCGCCATTGATGTGTGGACTTCCGGTCCAGAGCCACAGCACCTCTACTGGCTCCAACAGCCCAGGAGGCAATATTCCTCTACCAGACACCTAGGGACCACTCCCACAGCCTATTAGCACCTGTGAAATTATTCAGACCAGCCACTCCTAAACAGTTTACCTATCCCTGCCTTGCCTTTGCTGCAGAAACTCTTAACAAAGGTCGTGGTCTAGGCTCTCCCCTCCGACCACTTCTGCCTCCTGGATGATGCTGGTGCTTTCCCACCTGGCCCTGTGTGGTGTGTCAAGTGTCCTGTTTCTAACACCTGTGAATGTAAGAAACTTGGTTTGCCTGAGCCCCTTCTGTGTCTCCTCTTGTGGTCACACCTGACTGGCCGTCACCCGAAATAACACAGAACATCAATGAAACCCCTTCTCTCCATTTTCTATATAGGTTGTCGTCTTTGGTCTCAAAGGTTAGGTTACTGTTGGCAGTATTTTCTTTAGTGTCTTTCTGCATTTTCCCCCCACATCCAGGAAGGGACTGAGGTGAGAGGGAAAAGGCATTTCCACACACTCAGGGGAGGCATCCCTGGGAACTCTGCCCGGAGTCCTGTTTTCTGGAAGACTCCTACATCTTGCTTTTTCTCTAGCGTACTTTAGCAAGGAGGGGATGCTGCTCGCTGTCGTGCCGTCTTTTCAACCTTCCACAGACTTCTCAGCTTCTACCTGCTGAGCTGGAGAGGCAGAGGGGCAAAATGCAAAGTTTAGCGCCTAGGAAATGTGAAAGTAAAAGAGGGAATGGTTATATTTAACAGCATGAGGTTTTAGAATGTTCCCAGAGTATGTTAACTGTAGCATGTATAAGCATTATGTAGTATCTATTAATGTTTTTTGCTATCAAAATACGAATACATGCTCAAGTGTGGATTATTTAAGTTCGAATATGTGGTGTTGTGTGGTTTTAAAGTTGAATACTTTTATCCTTCAGACTCAGTGATGATGTTTCACGTTGCTCTGTAGCAGAAGCTGTAGCCTTTAGGAAGTGATGTTTTAGGAGGTCGGTGTTGCAAGCTGATGACATCAGTGTCGCTTACTGTATGGTGAGAACCACGCACACTCAGCATCCACAGGGGTGCTTGTTAGAACTACAGCTATAGGCCCCAGACCTATATAATCTGACTTTCTGCGAGACCGACCCTGAAATCCACTTTTTGAATGAGCTCTTCTGTTATCCTCTATTCTTAGTCATAATTGGTACATTAAACAGCAGGCATATCGCAGTACAGTTTTCTCAGAGCGCATGAAAGCATTTTCCTTATTAGAAACATAACAAGCAACAGTAAAATAAAACAAAAGCTTAATTCTTAGCCTTGTGGAGGAGAATATAGCTAGTAGTAAAGGTGATCACCAGCCTCTGTTACAGATTACCAGGAAAAAAGCAACAACGATAACCACAATAAAACCCACTTTTTTAGTTAACTATGGAGGTGGGGTGAGGGGACCAGCAGTGAGGGAGCACTTTCTGGAAGCTGAACACTGTTTATGTATTTCATGTAATCCTCACTACAGCCCAGGGTGGCTTGTGCTCCAAGTATCTCATGTTACTGAGGAGGAATCTACAGTTTAGAGGATGAGTCTTACCCAAGTTTCAGGTGGGATTTGAACTGAGGGTCCTAGGACCTCATTGTAGGGCGCTTTGCTGCGTCAAAACTCAGGGTTTTTAGAAACGTTTCGAGTGATAAGCCCTGTGCTATCTGTACTTGGATTTCAGGGCCACCGCTGACAATCACCTTGCTGACTGTGAAATCTGATGAGGGCTTTCTCACCCTAATCATTGACATTTGGTGCATAAACTAATGGTGGGTGAACTAAAGCAGCACACTTGCTTCTGTTCCCATATTTCCTGCCCTGTACCCTTCAGAGAGCCCTTCCGTGACTAACAGTTTAAAGAGGCACTGCCGAGAGAGCACAGGCCAAGCACAGGGCACATAGTTCCATAAATGCTATGTATTTTTTGTACACCTCTTCTTTTACCTTTTATTCTTAAGATGACACTCATTTCTGTTTATCTCAGGAGACTAGCATAAGTTAGAAATCAAAGCAATAGTGCCATTTATCAGTTGATTGTTTTCATTGTATCCCAACGCATTGCCGTCAATTTGTTAATCCTCAAGTCCTGCTCGAAAGGGGTTAATCCCTGACATTTCCGTCCTCTAGGAAGAACTGTTGTGACTCTGACCCATGAATGAGCTAGAAATCAGATTAAGGGTTAATCCAGAGCTTAGGGATTTAGATTTATAGGTCTTGAACTTCTTGTGTCAAAGATCCTCTTTAATACCGTGAATACATTTCAGAACGTTACTTTTAATTCTTACATCTAAGTTCTCTTACAATTTTGACATCACAAACCTAGACCTGTACTCCCTTCTCTGTATCCTCCATCCTTCCATATTGACTTCCACATAATTATATAACTCTATGTAATTACATCTCATCTATCCTTTTTCTCTAGTGTCTGCCTTTTTTTTTTTTTTTTCCTTTTTCACAGAACTAGTTTTGGGGGGAGGTTCAGACCTAAGAAGATGCTGAAGACCCCTGGACTCTTCTGAGCAAATGTTGCACAGGCTCATATTAGCTCTTCATGCCTTTGGCTTTCTTTGAAGAGAATTTTATTGTTTGCAACGTTGAAAAGTGAAAGTTAGTAGAAATTCTTGTGACTTCAGTTCCAAACTGAAAAATTGCTTAGACTGAGGTATCATGTCCATCAAATCAATGTGATGCTTCTTTGAATTTCCCTTCTGGTTTTGTTTTTCAATTCATTCTTAGGACTCCAGCATTTAGAATATTATGTGGCTTTAAATGAACATGTGTGGGTTGTAGTAGTTGTGGGTGTTGCTACAGCATTCTCCAAAGAAGAATATTTTCTTATTTTCCTAGAAGACATTTGTTATGGGTTGAGTCATGTACCTCCCAAATTCATACGTGGAAATTCTAATCTTCACTATCTGACAATGAAAATTATTTGGAGATAGGGTCTTTGCAGAGGTAGTTAAGTTAGAATGAGGTGATTAGGGTGGGCCCTAATCCAGTATGACTAGTGTCCTTATAAAATGGGGTAATTTAGACACAGAGCCAGACCAGGTACACAGGGAGAATGCCATGTGACCGTGAAGGCAGAGATCAGGGTGATGTGTCTTCAAGCCAAAGAATGCCAGAGATTGCTAGCAGACCACCAGAAGCTAGGAGAAAGGGATGGAAAAGATTCTCCTTTCCATACTTCAAAAGGAACCCATCTGCTGACACCTTGCGCGCTCGAACTTCTAGCCTCTAGACCTGTGAGATAATACACTTCTGTTGTTTATGCCACTCAGTTTGTGGGTCTTTTTACAGCAGCCCTAGCAAACCAATACATTATTGAATAAGAGGGCCTTTCTCACTGAAACAGCCATAAAAGGGGCCCCCGACAGCCTTTTAGATGGATGGCCCAACACACACTCCTTAAACAATCCAATTGACAAGGAGCCCCACTTCGCAAAGCAGCCCTTTCACGTAACTTATCTTCCTTATTCTGGATACTCTACGCAGCGTAAGCTTTCATTAGCTTTTAAAAAAGTCATCCTTTCTTATCCCTTAATAAAGAAGCATTCTTTGGTGCCTTTGTATTACCTTACCATAGAACCAAACATTTGAAAGTTTATATGTTATATTGGTTAATGGACTAAAGAATAGATTTATCATTTTTTCTTTAAAGTGTGTTAACTCTTTTTGAGGGAGCTTAGTGTAAAATTCCTGGGTAAAAATGAGACTTCATCTAAAAGCAGCTGTTAGGGGTAGTGGCGTGTGATACTTGCCAATGTCTGTCTTCAGTCACTTTGAACAATTAACTCCACCATGCAGTAACTTATGGAAATGAATGAGCAAATGTAGGGGAAATATTTGTTTAAGCTAAAGAATCATGGTGGTAGTCATCTCCCAGCGTCTCAGCATTTGTTTATCTTTAAGAGATGTCTCACAGATGTATGTGACACATGTGTATTTTCTCCCAAATGTCATCCAGGAGGGACCGCTAAACCGTATGGAAAAGAATAGAAACAAAAGGCTTCTTTTTGATGCACTGAATCAATGTAGTCTCTTGAGGGGTGGTGTTTATACTTGGGGAAAGGAAAGAATTAGAATGCTTTATGTTTTCCAGGACTAGCTGACCCCAACAGAAGTCCATACATTTGAAGACATTATGTAGAGTGTTGAGTGCCCCATTCCCACTCTTGGTACTCTCCAGAGGTGGGCTGCAAAGGACAACTTATTAGGATGACAGGGGTACTGGGTGCTAGTGGTGTCACGGGGACCAAGACAAGCATAGTCCTTGCCTTCATGGATCTTACCGTTGATTGTAGAATGGGCAGACACATACACATACATTCGTGCAACTGAAGGTATAAATACTAGTATGTTGAGTGTTCCAGCAAACTTGGAGGACCAGAATGCTGTACGGAAGATGTAACACACAGAAGGACTTCACCCTTCTACTCTTACAGAGAAGGATGGCATGACTAGAATGCCCTGAATTTTCATTCCCTCTCTCCTCCCCTCCATTCCTCATTTATTAACCATAACTACATACTGGAGATTCTACTGACCGTGGCGATATAAAGTGTAATGAAGCATTATGAATCTAATAGACTTTCCTTCTTAAAAGTCATCTGATTTTTCTTGCAAACCAAATCCAAAATCCTCCTTCTGTGAGCTTTCCACGAATAGGTAAAGAGAGACAGCTTTCTTCTGAACCAGTCCCAGCCTGGCGTGTCATACCCACTGTCAACTCTATCCTCGCGTCCCACCGTGTACTGTGTATTTGCACAGTGTACGAGCTTTTCTTTGTATTGGTTGGCTGGTTGTTTAATTAGGTATGTTTTATATAACTCTGTTCAATTCTAAATAGCTGTCTCAGGTAATTTTGCTCCCAGAGGCAGAATAACATCATTTTATCCAGCTTTAATCCAGTACTGTGTGCATGTGGTTGTTCAATTTTGTTTTTTATGGTAATGCAATTTTTGAGTTAGATTATTTTGTTCTTTCCTTCGGGACTTTGGTGAAGTACTGTGTAAGAGACTACAGGAGCTGAATCATGTTAGTTGATATTTAAACTAAAATTTGAGCGAGTACACACACAATCTGCATTTCTTTATAGGTAGGACAAAAAAAAAAAAAACCCAGGAAAATGGGAGATTGGTAAGAGTAGTGGCGGCTAGAAAGATTAATGGAAAATCTGAATAATCTACCCCAACCCTCCAATGAGTCACCACTCTTATTTCAAGTCCATTTTTATAGAAGGCTGCATGATGCTGGTAAAAGATCGAGGCAGCCCTAAGTTTGAATTTGAGATCTGCTTCTTTACTAGCTGTGTGAGTCTGGGCTGGTGGTTTAACCACATCTGTAAGGTGGGGCTAATCATACCTACCTTGCAGGATTATTTTGAAGGTGGAATGCTGTAATATTCTTCCCTGATGTAGTTCTCTGTCGGAAGAGGTTGTTCCTTTGAAGTTTTTCGCTCTACCCTAAAACCTGGGACTTCCTTGTTCTTAATGGTGAACCATAGCTTTGGAGGGTATTTCTTTGAGCCCGTTTGTTTCATTTTGATGGCGTGCCTTTTTCCTGTAGTGCCATGACTCTTCAAGTCATCTATAGGCTGAGGGTGAATACAGTTGCTTTAAGTGTATATCCGCAAAGGGGCTGCCAGGGGAAGAATCTGTTTTCAAACTATATTTATTTGTTTTATTTATCTACATTATTTATCTACATTTCCTATACAAGATAAAAGGTTTAAGCCCCTCCTTCCAATTTATGGTCCCAAAAGGAAACCTTACTAATTTTAAGTTAAAATAATACTCTTTTAGTTTGGTATGTGGTGTGTGTGCATGTACTTGTTTGTGTGTCTTTGTGAGATTGTGTGAGTGTTAAGACTGTGTTTTCCAAAAAGAATCATCTTATGTAACAGACTTTGTTTCAGTGCTCAGCCTCTAGATGGCAGTTTTGTATATGTATTAGTAACTATTAGCTGGTCCCGTTGAAAATTAGCTGTCCTTTATACATTGACATTTAGTAGTCAGTGGTGTGTGTGTGTGTGTGTGTGTGTGTTTGTGTGTGTTTCTTTTTATTTATTTATTTATTTATTTATTTATTTATTTATTTATTTATTTATTTATTTATTTATTTATTTATTTATTTATTTATTTATTTATTTAACATCTTTATTGGAGTATAACTGTTTTACAATAGTGTGTTAGTTTCTCCTTTACAACAAAGTGAATCAGTTATACATATACATATGTTCCCATATCTCTTCCCTCTTGCATCTCCCTCCCTCCCACCGTCCCTATCCCACCCCTCTCGTGGTCACAAAGCACAGAGGTGATCTCCCTGTGCTATGCGGCAGCTTCCCACTAGCTATCTAATTTACATTTGGTAGTGCATATATGTCCCTGCCACTCTCTCACTTCGTCACAGCTTACCCTTCCCCCTCCCCATGTCCTCAAGTCCATGCTCTAGTAGGTCTGTGTTTTATTCCTGTCCTACCACTAATCTCTTCATGACATTTTTTTTTCTTAGATTCCATATATATGTGTTAGCATACGGTATTTGTTTTTCTCCTTCTGACTTACTTCACTCTGTATGACAGACTCCAGGTCTATCCACCTCATTACAAATAACTCAGTTTCATTTCTTTTTATGGCTGAGTAATATTCCATTGTATATATGTGCCACATCTTCTTTATCCATTCATCTGTTGATGGACAGTTAGGTTGCTTCCATGTCCTGGCTATCGTAAATAGAGCTGCAATGAACATTTTGGTACATGACTCTTTTTGAATTATGTTTTTCTCAGGGTATATGCCCAGTAGTGGGATTGCGGGGTCGTATGGTAGTTCTATTTGTAGTTTTTTAAGGAACCTCCATACTGATCTCCATAGTGGCTGTATCAATTTTTTGTGTGTGTTTCTGTGGAAGAAATCATCATGTGAATATTACCTCTTAAAGGAAGGGTATTCTAAGTAACTCATTCTTTTTTTTTTTTCTTTCTGATTTTATGTTTATGTTGCTTATTGACTTTATTTTTTTATTTTTTTTTAACATCTTTATTAGAGTATAACTGTTTTACAATAGTGTGTTAGTTTCTCCTTTACAACAAAGTGAATCAGTTATACATATACATATGTTCCCATATCTCTTCCCTCTTGCGTCTCCCTGCCTCCCACCCTCCCTATCCCACCCTCCCTATCCCACCCCTCTCGTGGTAAGTGACTCATTCTTTCTCTAGAAATTCCTTCCTCTCACCCTTTTGCGATAGATTATTTCATACCCAGTTCCTGCAGAAGCAAGCATGCTCAGTTAATGTAACTTCTGTTTAAACATTACATTTAACCTTGCTTTCTGAGCTCAAGTCTCGGGCTCTTTGCTTCAGGGACAGCTTATTTGAGGATGATGAAAACAGATGAGTGATTGGGACGGTCCAGTGTGCATGCTGAGAACCAGCCAGTCCTGCTTTTCCCTCTTGGTGTGGCCTGTCTTTATCTTTTGCAACAGATGAATCCATTTTTCCTGGTTTCAAACTTCCCCTCCCCTCCCCTTCTCACCCCTTGTTTGAAATAATATTTGATTTTGCCTTCCTGCTGGTTGGTTAGAGTGCTGGTCTCAGTGCCATTGACATTTTGGAGAGGAAATGGCTTTTTCCTTCCTCAGAGGGTGTTCTCCTGCTCTGACTTCCATGATTTGGGTGGGGGTGTGGGGGGGGGAATATTGTACTTTCTGAATTGCTCCTTGGCTGTTCTGTAAAATGAACTAGGTAAGAAGTTCTTAGAATCTTTAGAATTCATGTATTTTTAAAATTACTGGGTTTTTTCCCTTTTAAAAAATTAAATGAGAAAGTATTTGCTGTTTGATTCTGGTTTAAGTAAGAGTGGGATGTGTTCGTTAGGAGACTGTGGTGTGAAGTAAGGCAACCTTATTTATATTACTTCTGTTACTTATTTCTATTCTTATTACTGTTTCTATTCTTTAGCCTGCATAGTGAAATTTGGAGTTTTATTGATTGAGTATACCAGTTTATTTGCCAATTTCTAAATATAAAATGAGTTTATTTTTTAAAAAGTGCAACCAAAATTTTGCTATTACATAAGTCCAAAGAAAGGAGATGGTTCAACCAGCAAACTCCACTTACCTGCATGTCTGATCATCATGAGATAGAATACTAACAAAGAAAAATTGATAAATGACCTAGATGATTTCTTGAATTAGAGTATTTTTCATAGTTTGTTATCAAAATAACAAGTGTTTGCATTCCCCCTGAGTGTTACTCATCCTGGCAATTAATAATGCTTTCTCCTGGTGCTGGGCGTTGAAATCTGCTTACTCCTATGTCCTCGGGGCCCATGGCGTGCACATCACTGGCACTCAATATGTTTCATTTAAGACCGTGTAACTTAATGTGCCAAAGATGTCTTTGTCTGGGCTTCCTGATGCTTCATGACTTCAGTCTTCTTTAAAATAAAAGTATAGGAAATTATCTGATGTGATTGGCAATATTACTCTTCAGACTATTATCATTGCTATGGTCCTAATTATTTTAGGACCTTTCCTCCCAGGATGTCACTGCTGTAGGTTATAATAGGTTATGGTTCATTCATTCATTAGGATCAGATCCTTTCTAAATAATTGATTAGAAGCCTGCTTCTGAAAACTTCTTAAGGGGTGTGTGTGTGTGTGTGTGTGTGTGAGTGAGTGAGTGTGCGTGTGTGTGTGTGTGTGTGTATGTGTGTTTGGGGCAGGGGGCGGGGGAGAGGAAGTCCCTTCCTCCCTCTCCCCTTTCCTTCCTCCAGAGAGAGAGAGAGAGAGAGAGAATGAAAGAGAGAAGTGCCTTCTTCCCCCTCCCTCCCTCCCTCCTTCCTCCTAAGGAACTGGTCACCCTGGATCCCCAGGGCACAGACTCTGCCTGCACAAGGGGGCAGTACAGTGTTGTGCTTAAAGTATGGGCCTTGCTTTAGAGTCAGGCAGACTGGGTTCAAGTTGAGGCTTTCCTGCTACCTAGCAGTGCAAGATTGTGCAAGTCATTTCTGAGTCTCAATTTTTAAAAGAAGTATAATGATAGTACTAGTTCATTGCAAGGAACAAATGATAATGCAAGCAAAGTCCTTGGCCCGGTGCTTGGCCCATAATAAACACTCAGTAAACCTTAGCTGCAGTTGGTGGGCCACTGGTTTGCAACGTCTGGTTTCCCTCTCACGTTCTATTTCTCTCACCTGTACCCCACCCAGGTTACCATGCCATATGTATTCTTCTCACGTGCAAGGGTATGTAATGCACAAGGATCGTCAATGGTTGATTATCTCAGAGCATGCATAGTTCTGCAGATTCATAAGTTTTTGTCTCCAGATAGTAGATGAATGTTGCCCTCCTGTGATGACACTGGGTCCGCAGTATTGGAAAAAATGGGAAAGTATCCCAGGTTCCCCCTTCATTGATGAACTGGAAAGGCTTCTGCTGAGTTGGACTGTGAGGTGCATCAAGAATACAGACACGCATCATTGTTGGTCCTGGTGCACGAGATGACGTTATAACATGTGATGATGGCCTGGGGTGGAGCTTAGGTAGGGAGAGGCAGAGAAGGACGAACACAGACCCCAGAAATCGCAGGCTGGTGGTCCACAGACATGTTTGGTTTGGCTTGAGTTGTTTAAGGCAACATTTTAAAATGGGAAAAATCTGTAAATGTTGATCGTGACTTCCCATGTGCCAGCTGTTTATACGGCTGAATGGCGGATGCCTCCTTTGGGTGGGGTGTGTGCTCTTCACTTTGCTGCAGTCTCCACCATGCCCTGTTGTCCCCCATCATGATGACAGGGGACAGCTGCCACTTTGCCTTGCATTTGCACTGTTGTTTTTCTCATAGAGGGGAAACCCCTTTGTTCCTATGACTATCAGAAAGCAAAAGTGCAGAAGAATAACAGGCTGCATGTTTTAAGGAAAATGAGACCAAGCCTAGTTTCCTTGGGGCAGGGAAGAATCTTATCCAGTTTCACTCATTTTGCTTACTTGCCTCATCACTATAGATGTTTGACTCTGTAATTTCATACACACATGGAAGAGATGTCATTCTCCAGGATTATTCTGCACTGGCCATATCTTTCTGTAAATGAAGATCTCCCATATGTTTGTGTAAATGAAGATCTACTGAAACCTTGAACACTTAAAATTGCCAAGGAACGGCTAGGGACCAGTTTTCCAAGTAGCACTTTAAAAGCAAAGGACCACTTCCTTTGGTGCTTGCGTATCTCTTTTCACCTGTGGATGGCAGTCCATTCTCCAGACCTTCATTGTTTCCCTCTGTCTTCTTATCTAAACGTAGTGAGGTAGGTTTCATGTACAGGCTGTGAGTACATGTGTTTCTGTGGATGCCACAGTCCTTCTTTTACTCTGAACTTGACCCTTAAATGTGCCATAGTGTGGATAGAAGCTGGGGAATGAACTCTTGCCAGCAGAAGATTTATAGTCTTATGAATGAGTAAACCCAAGATCTTTGGAGGTCGATTTAGAAAGAACAGTACTGTTAGATTCTGAGTGTGTTTGTTTCACTGGGGTGGAGTGAGTTAGCAATAGCATTTCCTGGTCCAATAGGAAGTGGGTGAATTGCCAAGCCACTGAGATCACCATTGTTGACTCACATGCAGGAATAAGGTTAGAGTAGGGAGGCTGTCGAGTAAGCCTGGAATCAGGGCTGGTTGTGATTCTGCTTGCTCCTGGCCGATGAGAAGGCTGTGAGCTGACATCAGTAGTCCCAGATTCCTGGATGTGCCGATAAACTATGTATTGCTTTATGAGGGCCCTTTGTGGAGGCCAGAGTTGGAAGGAGATAGGGCGGTGGGTAGCAGTTTGCCCTGTGATAGGTGAATAACTGTTTTCTGCATTGCCTGTGTAGCGTGAGAGGTGAGGTGCTTAGAGAAAGTTGCAGATCCTTGTTCATGCTTCTCAAGCTGATCCAGATATAGCACTAACCAAGGACATATTCAGAATGAACAGGAGGTGCTGTATTTGATGTAGAATTTTAGGATTGAGCCACAGAAAGGATTGTAAGTCATTTGTTCCTTCTCTCATCCGGTGGGTAGTGGGAGAACCCTGGCAGATTTTCTAGAATTTGCTGAAGACTCCTTCTTTGTCCTTATCAATTATTGGACATTAATTCCCAAAGGGGGAAGTAGGCCACTGTGATGCTTTATTCAGGAGGAAAAAGGAAATGGCTGTGATGTCAGAACCTGTATGTCAGTCTTTGGCCTGGCTTGCTTTCTGGTAGATGTGTGATTTTTCAGCGCTGTGTGACAGTGTTTGGGGGGTGGGGTCATGCGTATCCGAAGCACCGTGGTTCATTTCTTTTCCTTTTTAACCTGCTCTTCTCCCTCCATAATTTTGACTGTACTGCCACTTGCCGTCCATTCCTTCCACTGACCTGCCGCTCATTTGCCCCTGTGATAACAACTAATTTTTGGAGCATTTACTGTGTGTCTGACACTTTGAAATACCTTATACATATTTCACTTAACCTTCACAACAACCCCATGAGGTAGGCACTCATTATCTTCCTTTTAAAGAATAGCATAGAGTAGTTCAATTACTCGTCTGCTAGGAAGCACTAGAGTCAGGATAACTACTGAGCTTAGATGAGAAGTAGTATATCTTGGGTTTTTTAAAACTTTTTTTTTTTTTATTGAGGTGTAATCAGAGTGAAATGCATAAATCTTAAGTCTTTGTCTTAATGACATTACACACACACACACACACACACACACACACACACACACACACACACACCAGTGTGATCACCCAGGTCAAGTTATAGAACATTTCTGTTACTCCAGAAGGTCTCCTTGGGCAGCTTCCCAATCACTGCCCCTACTCCTTCCCCAAGACAAAATCATTGTTCTGACTTCAGTCACCACAGATGACTTTTGTGAGTATTTGAACATCATATCAATGGAATCACACCGTTGGTAGTCTTTTGTGTCTGGCTTCTTTCCCTCATTATTATGTCTATGAGATTCATTCATGTTGTTGCAGTAGTTGGTTCTTTTTTGTTGTTGTCTGTTGTTCCATTGTTTAAATATACAACAGTTTATTCTCTTATGAATGGATATTTGGCTTTTTGTTGTTGCAAAATTTGGCCATTATGAAGAAAACTGAGTATTCTCGAATGTTTCTTTTGGTGGATGTATGCACTCATTTCTCTAGGGGATATATCTAGAGGTAGAATTGCTAGATCAGAAGGCAGGTGTCCATTTAGTTTTAGTAGATATTTCCAACGTGGCTTTATCACTGTATTCTCTCACTAGCAATGTATGAGAGTTCCAGCAACTCTGCATTCTTGCCAGTACTTGTTATTGGTGGTCTTTTGAATGCTCTCCCTTCAGAAGGGTGTTTGTTTTATTTCATTGTGGTTTTAATTGCATTTTCCTGATGAGTCATCATGTTCACCCGGTTTCTTATGCTTGTGACCATTGGTGTGTCCTCTTTTATGAAATGCCTATTCAAGTCTTTTATCCATTTTATTAATTGGGTTGTTCATTTTTTTCCTATTTGTTGGCATTCTTTGCATATTCTGGATATTCATCTCATTGGAGGTAAAAATCACAAACATCTTCTCTTACTCTCTTAATAGTACCTTTTGATGACTAGAAGTTCTTTATTTTTGTGAAGTCCAATTTATCCTTATTTTTTGTGATTAGTGCTTTTTGCGTTCTTTTACAAAACTCATTGCCTTTTCATCTCTTGGGTATTTAGAGGCAGAAAAAAATGTGGAGAACCACTGCTGTAGAAAGTAAGCCACAGTCACACTGGCCATTATTGGATTCCTGTTTTTGGATTAACTGTTTGCCTACAGTGGTGTTCTGAGCCCTCATATTTATGAAGCACTTTAGGTTTCACAGAGCTCTTTATCATTCGCCCTCATTTGATCCCAGGCAAGAGCTCACTAAAGGCCTTGCAGGAGCATCTAGTCCCTTTTGATGGCAAGAGACGTGGGTGGTCAACACGAGCTCTCTGGGGGCCTCAGTATCTCCACGTTTCCTGTGGCTTTGTGCTTGAGGGCAAAGCATTAGACTGGTTCAGATCCTGGCTCTGTAACTGTGGACAAGGTACTTAACCTGTTTGAGCCTTGATCTTCTCATCTGCTAAATGGGATAATGAGAGTATACCTCCCTCATGATGTAGTTGTGAAGATGAAATGAATTAATTAATAGATAATGCTTAGCACACTATCTGGCACACAGTGCTGGGTTATTATTATTGTAGTTGTTCTTTCATTATATTGTTTGATAGGGTCACAATTGTTTTTTCAAAATTGAATTATAGTTGACTTAAAATATTAGTTTCAGGTGTACAACATAGTGATTTGATATTTTTATAGACTACACACCATACAAAGTTATTATAAAATATTGACTGTATTCCCTGTGCTATACATTACATCCCTATGACTTATTTCGTGGTTTGTACCTCTTAATCCCCTTCACCTATTTTGTCCCCCCTCTCACTCTTCTCCCCCCTGGTACCCACTAGTTTGTTCTCTGTATCTGAGCGTCACAATTCTTTGCAGAGCTGGAAAGAGCTCTGATCATTTACTCCATTTCTCTTTTATTGTGTCATATTTTCCTTTTCTCATTCCACACTCCCACCTCATGAGTTCTGTCTCTTTCCCTCTCTTTTTCTTGCCACTTTTGTTATGAAAAGCCAGATGCATTTCAGAAATGAACTAAATTGATAACCTGAATGAAAGCATACTGTCTTACAGAGACTGACATGGAACGTGTAGGGCCATTGAGAGTTTTGCTTGTTTTCTTTTGTTTTGAGGGATGGTGGTTAGTAGGGGCATAGGGACAGTAAATATGGAAAGGAAGTTAACTGCTTGATTCCAAAATAAAGTTGACCCATTTACCTTGGTTCTAGGAATTACACACATAAGAGATTTATGTAATTGTGGTTTAAGTTGTAATAAAGGAAAAGAAATTTGAAGCTGAGTTTTCTAGATGCCTAGAAAGGATAGTACATACAGACCCAGATGTACATACACCAGGCTAAGAGAAAGTTTTCTGAACTTGGGGTGATAGGATTAGAATCAAGTGTGTTAAATCTACTTTATTCAGCTCTCCACCACCCCCTCCCACAATAAAAAAGGAGAACAAAACCACATGTGGAAAAGAATGTATATTTTGATATTTCTTCTCGAAATGAAAACAAATCCTGTTGACTTTCCTGGTTACTAAGGCCAAGTGGCCCACCCTTCACAGCCTCTGAGTTTGTCTGAACTTCCTCTTTGTGGCTCTGGATAGAAATTTCACACTGTTTGCCATGAAGTTGATGTGACATCTGCGAGGTCCCTGAGACCTTGGTCTGCTAGGCAGCTATTGTGGTCTCACTGTTTGCTGGTGAACACCTAGCAGGAAATGAACTGGAGACACATTGGCATGTAGAGAGTAGCTCTACCCCAGCGGGGAGAGGAAGGTGTCTTTGCTCTCCAGTGTGGGGGGAACAGGAAGGAAAAAGGGGGGTGTCTGGGTGGGCAGAGGGGCCTTGGACCTAACTGTGCCTCAGGATCACCTGGGGAGATGGTTAAAATCCAAGTTCGCAGGCCCAGCCCCGACGTTCAGGTTCAGTGAGGTGGGGCTGGGCTGGGTACCTCTATGCTAAGGGCATGCATGATTCTGAAGCCAGGGGTCCAGGCACAACAACATTTAGAGCAACACACAGAGGTCCAGGCCCAGGGACTAGAGAGTTCCACAGTGGACTGCAGCTTTGTAGACTTTTTATCTCAAAGCCGTTAAAGCTTTGTGCGTGGCTTTAAGGTGGAAGAGTAGAATCAGTCCACCCAGCCCCCGGCCGTAGGGCTGTGGCTGCCAGCAGTCTGCAGATACCCAGCGGGGCAGGCACGCTGGATGTGCTGATGGTGGTGGGAAATGGGCACTTGGGCCTGAGAATGAGAATTTCTGAGAAGAAGAGGGAGTGTCCTGGCCGGTGCAGGGAGTCACTGTGTCTTCTGAGTCACTGTGTCTGGGTGCCAGCACCCAGTGTGGCCTTCACAGGAGTGACTGCCCTCTCGGGAATCAGCGTCCATCCCATCACCTGCCTCTCATCCACCTTCTTACCCCCCCTCCCCCCGCTGCTCCTCCCTCCCTGTCTCTCTGTCCCCCGCCCCCTTGTTCACCACCTCACGCACTCACACCCGCACCCCAGTGCCCCTCATCCCCGGCCCCTCTCTACTTACATGTTCACATCTTTGAAAACTTTTTTTCTTCAGGGATGTTGAGGGATGATGACTGAAAAGAAACAAATGTGATATTTAAAATACATTCAACATAAGTATTAATAGATCTAGCCTATTCATCGGAACTATGGAAATAAGCCAGGAACAGTGACTGTAGGTGGGTTGAATGAACAGGCTTTGGTGCTTGTGGGCCCAGGCTTGTGCTGCGCAGGGCATCGCGGAGCTCGTTTCTGTGTGTGTGTGTGTGTGTGTGTGTGTGTGTGTGTGTGTGTGTGTGTGTGTGTACACTCTTCTGTGATCCTGAGCCCTGCTGCAGTCTTAATTCTTGCTCAGTGGACTTCGGCCTCCCTTTTAGGCTTTCTCAAACTTTAAAGATGAGGATTTGAGTCATTAATTCTTAACTTTTTGTGGGTTGCAGTTTGAATTGTTTGTCCAGAAAAATACATATACATTTGGTGGGGGAGGGTGGCTTATAGACTCTCTGGGGCCCATCTGTGGACCCTAAGTCAAGAACTCCTGCATTAATGAGCATAGAGGGCTTGTAGCCCCTTCTCCCTAGTTCATGTTTGTGGCACACACCTCTTCTTGTGTGACATCTGTAAGGGGTACGCAACAAACACCATTTGATATTGTGTGCATGCTTTCTGAAGGGTTTGTGCTCAATTTGAAAGAACAAGCAGATTTCAAGGAGAGAGTGAAAAGAACTAATGCATGTAAAGACCTCAGTATCTGCGCTTCCCTGGTGGCACAGTGGGTGAGAGTCCGCCTGTCGATGCAGGGAACACAGGTTCGCGTCCCGGTCCGGGAAGATCCCACGTGACGCCGAGCGGCTGGGCCCGTGAGCCAAAAAAAAAAAAAAAAAAAAAAAGACCTTAGCATCTGCCATGGTAAAGATTCACTTAAAAATGCTGTATACATTTAGTATAATCATAATTATAACGCCATTACCCCTATAAGACTTTTTCATGTCAAAAGCAGTTTAGAATCATTGGACTAGATATTAGACCAGGATCCCTCCAGCATGGATGTTCCCCCTCTTTTAATTGAGTCCAATAATTCTCTTCACTTAAGAACGTGTTTATTGTACTCCTACTGGGAGTAAAGTACCCTAGTGAGCATTTTGGAGAAGAGAAATGAATATGATCTCAAACGCCGAAGGGAATCACTTGACTCCTCTGGGTCCCTTACCTGTACGTAGAGTCCTGTCTTCTGTGTTTCTTCCCACCTCCCTGAGGGAGGTGGGCTTATTGAGAGGGATTTGGGGGTGATAGCTTTGCTTTCTGAGGCTGGAAGGTGGCTCTGAAGAGCTGAGGTGTGCGCTCTCTCTCTCTGTGCCGTCAACCCCAGCAGGCTCTCACTCGGTCACTTAGATGTTTCTTTAAGGCTCACCTTCATCAGGATCTCTCTACCTGTGGTGCTGGGTTCACATCCGTGTCCTCATTTCTTTGCAGGCCCGGAGTTATCACCATGCAGGCATTGTCTGAAGAGGACCGGAGGCTCTGGATGGAAGCCATGGATGGAAGGGAACCTGTAAGTAACAATTCAGGGAAGTAGAGCAAGAATAAAGGTCCCGAGTTGTTTGTTGTTTCCTTAGTGCAGTGATTTTTGCCGTTGCTCTAAATAAAGCCTTGGGCTCTTGAGACCAATGTACCAGAGGGACTTTTTTTTTTTTTTTTTTTTTTTTTTGTGGTACGTGGGCCTCTCACTGCTGTGGCCTCTCCCGTTGCGGAGCACAGGCTCCGGACGCGCAGGCTCAGCGGCCGTGGCTCACAGGTCCAGCTGCTCCACGGCATGTGGGATCCTCCCGGACCAGGGCACGAACCCGTGTCCCCTGCATCGGCAGGCAGACTCTCAACCACTGAGCCACCAGGGAAGCCCTGGAGGGACTTTTTTAAATTCCTGGACTGATGTTTGTGGATATTGACACTGCTTCTGTGTAGATGCAACTCCTGAGCTTTGGTCTCTCAGTCTAAGGCATGGGTCCTGCACGATGCCACACCAGAGACCCCCCCGCCCCTTCACCGAGGCAACTGTAGCACCCCGAGGACTCTTAGAGGAAGCACAGTCCAGTCTAGCTTACTGAATACCTATCGATGCCTCCACAAAGTGCAGCGCAAAGCGTTACCTCAGATCCATTTTAACAGGTTAGATGATGATAAAAGTGTATACAGATGGTGCAGAACCTTTACTCATTGCCCTCTGGTTCAGCCTCGCATTGCCGTAGTTGGCTCACAACCCATTATAAGCAGTGGGATTACCCGGTCCCATGAAAGGAATTAAGCCTAGTAATGTGATCCATGCTCCCATTTCAGAGATGCTGGTCTTTGCTGGGTGATGTAATCTTGTGGTTTTTCTGCATCTTGTGACATGTGAAACCCACAGAAAAACCTTGGGGAAAGTCCCTAGAATAATAGTAGTTATCTTAATTTGCAGCCAAGGATCTCAACCCCAGTATTCAGCAAATCTCAAGATTACAGAAGTAAGAGTACGGTCTAACCATGTCCTACCACTAAAAGATAAAAAGAATCCACATTGTCAGAGGGCCAATAATTGGACCAATAATGATCACTTACGAAGGCATTGTCAAAAGGGGGAAATATGTGCAAGGGACATGAGGCATGCATAGCCTCCATTGACTGTAGAACTCTGTGCATCAAGTGGGGTGTCCAGTATAGATGATTCCAGTTCATTTGTGTGTCTCTTAGCCTACCCTGGTTAGGTTGTCTGTATCGATTCATGTCATTTTCTACTCAGGTATTTTGTATCCAAACATGGAACTCAATACAGGCAACTAAGCATAAGCAAATAACTAGTGTTTGTATAACATTTAATAATACAGAGCAAGATTTAAAGAACTATTTAAAGATTTAGGTGCAGTTTGCTAAACTCTAGTTAATTAAACATTATTTAATCTTAATTCTTCTGCTGGGCTAAAATACAGGATACCCCTGATTTTCCCTGAATACTTTGTTACTGATAACTTTTTTTTTTTTTTTTTTTTTTTTCGGTACGCGGGCCTCTCACCGCTGTGGCCTCTCCCCTTGCGGAGCGCAGGCTCCGG
>NC_041221.1:138254353-138260810 GCF_002837175.3 Physeter macrocephalus
GCAGGCTCAGCGGCCATGGCTCACGGGCCCAGCCGCTCCGCGGCATGTGGGATCTTCCCGGACCGGGGCACGAACCCGTGCCCCCTGCATTGGCAGGCGGATTCTCAACCACTGCGCCACCAGGGAAGCCCACTGATAACTTTTGATAGCTCTCTCAAAAGCAGATACACATTTCTACCTTCGGGGCTTTGTGGGCACAATAGCTGCTTGATGTCATGGGCCTTTGGAAGCAGTTTCCTAAGTAGTCCTTCATATCTTTGCTGTCGTCACCTACCATTAGTTGTGTGTAAGGCACAGATTTGGCACATGACATCTCTTAACCCATTTATTCCTCTTAGTGCCTTACAAAGTAAATGTTATGATTCCATTTCACGGATGAGGAAACCGAAACTTAGAAGAGGTTAAATAACTTGCTCCAAGTTACACAGATTGTAAGTGGCTATATTACTAGGGTACAGGCTAGGTTGCTGTAACAAAGAGACTTCAAAGTGCAGTAGCTTAAATAAGATAGTTTATTTAAGTTTAATAATAATTTATTTATTTAATAAGTTTATTTCTGTCTCAGAGTTCAGAAGTGAGCAGTCTGTGCGTAACAGGGTCATTGGGCTGATACAGGCTGGGACCTGGGGCCCTTTGCTGCAGTGCTGCAGTGCTTGCACCTGGACACACCTTTCCTCGAGCAAGAAAATAGAAAGAAACTATAAGGGACTGAAAATAACTGGGTGCATGCGCAGTTGGGATAAATTCTGGACAAAAGATAAAAAGAGGCCAAAAACCTCACAGCCACTTTTGAAGAACCCAGAGCAAAAGCAGGGGGTCGGGAGCAAAAGCCCGGTACTGCACATGCCTCCTGCACACAACAGCACCTAAGGGGTGGGCAAACCACCTAAGCTACCCCTCCAGCCTGACCCCTGGACACACCCCTAACCTCACTCCATATAAGGAGCAATCTCGACCCGCCTCAGGGACCTGTTACTTGTTCTCCCTCTCCCTCACCTGCTGCAGCAGTGGACCCAATAATGCCTTGCCTGAATTTCTTGTCTGGCCTCTAGTCAATTTCTCTTGATTGGGGAAGGCCAAAAACCCTGGTCGGTATCAGTGCCATCCTCAACCCATGGCTTTCCATGTTCCATTCATTTCCATTTTCCAGGCAGATAATGGAGATGAGAGCATCTGGGAGCCAGAAGATGCACACCTCACTTCTTTTGGCCCCCAAATAATTACATGGCCACATATATCTACCAAGGAGGATGGGAAAAGTAGGCTGAACATAGGCAGCCATGGGCCCAGCTGGTGCCCAGGGGATCTTATCACTTCAAGGAGGAAGAACAGAAACTGTGGGTGGCTCACAGTTTCCACCACAGTGGCAAAGCTAGAATTAGAACCCATATCTAGCCCTAAATGTCTTTGGTTTTCATCTTTAATAGAGGTAAAATGTCAAATTGCCTTCTAAGAGTCCTCACTCAGTACATTTTTACAGTACTTTCTCTGACTCTCTTGAATGTTTCTTCAACTCATAGGGGAGGAAATACCCAGGAAGAAAAATTCTGTCAGGGCATACTATTCTTCGTATGAGTGAAAAACCCACTTTTCTGTGTGTGTGTGTGTGTGTGTGTGTGTGTGTGTGTGTGTGTGTTCCCTCCGATAAGCTGGAGTTCTAAAACTGCTCCACTCACTGCATTTTAAGCCTCCCTACCTCCCTCTCCCACCACTTGATATTTGTTCTCTGTCTGCATGTGCTTGGTTTTCTTACTAACCACCTTAGTTTTCCCGTAGATTAACATCTGGCCTCTGCAGATGGAAAGTGTGCTGTTGAGAGACACATCTCCTTGCTCCAGAATGTGCACATTAAAACAAGTTTAAGCACAAATAATTGTTTTCTAAACATAATATAAATTTATTTCCTCTCAGCAACTTAGAGTTTGCATTGAAAACTACACCTCCGTGTGCTTTTAAGTTTCCTAAAGAGAGAGAGAAATACAGACATGTGATGACAGTATAATTGGCAGGAATATTAGGCCTAATTTTGTCTCCCATTGCTGAGAGCCTCTAGGGAGCATTACCGGAGATATATACCCAGTAGACAATTAGCAGCTCCGGCTTTAATCACCATCTCCCTATTTAGTTAAAGCTGTCCCCTTGGGAGTTTTGGCTTTGGTAAGGGAGCAGAAACCTCTTTCTCTAGCTGATCTTAGAGTATTTCCCTTACTTCAGGGAGATGTTAATGGCAGCACCTATCTTTTGTTTTTAAACTTACAGCTCGGTTGTTCTGTGATTGATTATTCAGTGTTGGATATTTTCTTTCTTTCTTTTTGGAGCCGTTGGTAATCTTGGTTTCCACCCTTTTTGTTCTTGCATTGTTCAATAACACCTCAGGATGGTTGGTTCGGAAAAAAAAACCCGTAAATGAACCCTGAATCAGTTGATTTTACAATGTTTTAGTTAATTGTTAAATAAATTACAGTTTTTAGCACCCAGTGACATTCTAGTCTAAAGAAAAGTCAAATGTCTTTATGTTATTGATGGATATATAATGGAGGAAGAAATTAGAGTTGTGTTACTATAATGAGCATTATGGTTTTGATCCATGTGATGAATTCGAATTCAAATGAAGGAAACCCAATTCAAATTTGTCTGAGAAAAAGCTGGAATTGTTGGCTTACATAACTGAAAAATATCGGGGTATAGTAGTTCTGGCCCATCTGAATCCAGGGGCTTCCATAATATTTGCAGTTGGTTTCTTCTTTTGTATTGGCTTCATTTCCAAGAGGTTCTTTCTGTGTAGTGGTGATATGCTTCCTAACTGTTCCAGGCTTACATCTTATTACCAAGAACAGGAGCCAGGAAACTTTTTCTGTAATGGGCCAGATAGTAGTTTAAGCTTTGGGGGCTGCATGGTCACTATGGCAGCTATTCAGCTTTGCTGTTGTAGCTCAAAAGCAACCATAGACAATATGTAAATGAATGAGTGTGGCTGCATTTCAATAAAAGTTTATTTATAAAAACTGGTAGAAGGCCAAATTTCAGTCATGGCCTGATATCCCTGGTCTCTAAGTATAGTAGAAAGAGAGCTTTGCCTAATAATTCCAAAGAAGTCCCGTATTTGAATTTTAGTGGACTAAATACTTGGACTAGAGGATGGGATAGGTGAATTGACCAGATGTGATCCACCTGCCCACTGCACTAGAACTGTATAAACGGTGGAGGAAGGTTGGCTTCCCCTGAGGAGAAATCAAAGCATTGTTATGTGAGGAAGGGCAGTAGACATGAGGTAGACAAAAATGACACAGTTTCTCCCAACTCTGATATCTATACTCCATTAAATTTTCAGTTCAGAGAGCTTATTCTTTGATACTTGACCAGGAGTGAAAACCACAAATTTACCCTGAACATCATACTTCATGGTGAAAGACTAGATGCTTTCTCCCTAAGAATGGGAACCAGGCAAAGATGTCCACTCTTACCACTCTTATTCAGCATGGTACTTGCAGTCCTAGCTAGTGCAGTAGGGTAAGAAAAGAAAAAAGGCCTACAGATGTTGAAATGATTCTGCTGGATTTTCTTCACTTTCTACTAAATCTGGGTTGACAAGCTATAGAGTCACCATTCCAGCCACATAGGCTTTCATTTTAATATTCTGTGGCCACTGTCTCAGGCTTGAGAGTAGACTTTCCATATTAAATGGGACACGGAACCTTAGTTCAAGCTGCATAAATACTGCAACCAGGAGAAATTTTAGAGACAGCAAATTTCCTTTCTCTTGGCTCCTTATAACTGAAGTTCTCTCCTTTTCTCTTTGTATATTGCTCATAAGCATGTTCACTAAATTAAACAAGCAGATTAGAATCGGTACCAGTCCACCATCATTACCAACACATATACACCCAACCTGATGTATTTATTATTCTCTCACCCCCATATGGAAAGATGACTCAGTATGTCAGTGGGACTAATAGGGTAACCTGGAGTCTCAGAACCTGGACCACTCTAATCTTTAAACTGTATTCCCATATATTCCTGCAGCTGTGATTAGTGGTGTGTGTCTGGAAGTGCTTCTCTTACTTCCTTATTTTAGAGGTATTAGTCTTCCTTCACACCCAAAGATTCTTTAGTAAAATTAAATATTTCTCCACTTTGAGCCAGTACTTGAATCTCTTTTGACATCCAGAAAGTTAGAAGTTGGCAGATGCCAGAATTATGTGGAATTAAATTAAGAGGGAAGAAACAGGTGGTGTAGCATCAAAGATTGTGTGTAAATACATATATTCATTTGAAGCTATGAAATTGCCAGTTTTGTAAGTCAAAAATGGCCAGATATTGGCGAATTCATATGGCTCAACCTCCTAACTGTGCAGCAGAATGAAGCCCACAGCCAGGCCAGTATCACCCCCTTATTTATATAAGCGGGAACAGTACCTAAAAAGGCCAGTCAGTGGTTGATCTTGGGTCAGTAATCCAGGTCTCCTAGCTTCCAGCTCTGTGTTCTTTTTACTACAACCTGTGCACTGCTGAATTATTAGGAAGTCATAGTTGAATGGCATCTACCCATCTGTTTTAAGTGGAACTCCTCTGTTGTGGCTGCTGCTATGGAAGAAGGAAAAAAGGGGAGACTAAGGAAAAACCACTCCTTTAGCAAGTGGACAAGACAGCATGGCTTCCTACTGCTCACCTCCTTCCATTTTATGACCCTTTTTTTTTTTTGCCATATGCAGGCCTCTCACTGCCGCGGCCTCTCCCGTTGCGGGGCACAGGCTCCGGACGCGCAGGCCCAGCGGCCATGGCTCACGGGCCCAGCCGCTCCGCGGCATGTGGGATCTTCCCGGACCGGGGCACGAACCCGTGTCCCTTGCATCGGCAGGCGGACTCTCAACCACTGCGCCACCAGGGAAGCCCAACCTCCTTCCATTTTAGTCCTTGTGGACTTTGAGACTGAACAAAGTGTGCCCTTCTCTCAACCTTTCTCTGCTAAGCCCAAGTTCCAGTCCGTGAGTTCTTAAACAACTCATAGAATAAATGGGCAGTTGCATTGCATCTTACAGTCTGCACCTGATATCCAAAAGAGTGAGCTGTTTTTTAAAGGAAAAAATAAGATTGATGACTGTTCAGATGAGATCCCATGGTCAGAGGCAGAATGTCATGGTGGTTAAGAATGTGGGCTCAGGCAGCCTGGCTTTAAATCCCTATTCACCACTAATAGCTCTCTAACACTGGAAAATGACCTAGTCCCTCTGAGCATGTTTCTTTGCCTACAAAATGGTGATAATAATAGTATCTTTCTATAAGGTTGTTTTGTAAGGACCAACATATAGGTAAAGTGCTTAGCACAAGGCCTCTACGTGGTGAAGTGCTCTTTAAAAGTTAGTTCTTACTATTATCTTTTTGGAGAGCAGGGGCAGGGATACCTGGATTCTCTTTCTAGCTTCGTTTCTAAATTACTTGGCTCGTTTGAGCACAGAGTTTACTCACCTTGCCCGGGCTCACCAAAGTGCAGGGCAGGAACTGCTTTCACTAGTGTGGAAAATGTGATTTCATTTAGCAGTCAGTCTGAACTTTCAGGCTATTAGTTGGACAAGCATGAAGTAATCTTTAGCCTCATTTGCTATGATGTGGCCCAGGCCTGGTAATTTGTAATCCCAGTTGTATGCCAGGCTCAGCTCATCACTCTACCACTGATTACATTTTCCTTTCTTAGTAAAATAAGCAATCAAAGGAGTATGGATGGTTAGGAAGGTGTGGGTGGAATTGCTAAGCTCCTGTGTGGTGATGCAGGTCTCACTTCTTTCTGAGTAGAAGGGTGGTTTGGAAGGATACTTCCGCCCATTTTGTGAAAGCTCTCTTTGTAACGTCACATAGAGTGAACTGATGAAGCGTCTGAAAGCAAGGTTCCTAATTTACTTTCCATTTCCCCACCTCCCACCCCCACACAGCCCCAAGCTTCTGGGAAATTGGATTACACCTCCGTGTTACTTGTTTGTGTTTCTTTTTCTCTTACTGAGTTAAGAAGCTGGTTGCAAGCTTCATCTTTGAATCATGTGAGTGTTTTTATATAGGTAGAATTCATAACAGTACATATACTCTCACACCAGTGTGCTTAAGTCTTAAAAGAAATTTAGTAATATTCACATCTTTCTTTGTTCCCTTTGGTTAGATGTCCTTTTTGTTTGTTTGTTTTTGTAAGATGTTGTGGGTAGGAGTTGGTTTATTTATTTATTTTTGCTGTGTTGGGTCTTCGTTTCTGTGCGAGGGCTTTCTCTAGTTGTGGCAAGCGGGGGCCACTCTTCACCGTGGTGCGCGGGCCTCTCACTATCGCGGCCTCTCTTGTTGCGGAGCACAGGCTCCAGACGCACAGGCTCAGTAGTTGTGGCTCACAGGCCTAGTCGCTCCGCGGCATGTGGGATCCTCCCAGACCAGGGCTCGAACCCGTGTCCCCCGCATTAGCAGGCAGACTCTCAACCAC
>NC_041221.1:138261025-138286846 GCF_002837175.3 Physeter macrocephalus
GCAGGCAGATTCTCAACCACTGCGCCACCAGGGAAGCCCCTAGATGTCCTTTAGAAGAACAGTTTCTCATGAAAATCATAGAATAGTTAATGGAGGAGCCTGAGCTACAAGTTGGGAGAAAAGAGGAGGAGGTTAGGTGAAATTGTTTTGTGATGGAGAGTTGATGAAACTCCTCTAAGAAATGGAAATGTTGATGGCCACAAGATTTTGGCTTGAACCTTACAATTTAATAACACACTGGTAGTGCTTACTCAGGTCCTAAGCATTCTTCTTTTAGCATTTAGCAAACATTTATAGATTGTCCACCAATTACCTTGATGAACAATGATGATACCAAGATGAGGAAGGGCCACATTAATAGAAATTTCATTTGTTTGCTGCAGTTTCCCCATTGCCGAGCACAGCGGCTGGCCCAGCGTAAGCACTCAGCAAATACTTGTTGAAAAACTAGAGTCAAAACTAAGGGGAGAGCCGCATAGCACAGGGAGATCAGCTCTGTGCTTTGTGACCTCCTAGAGGGGTGGGATAGGGAGGGTGGGAGGGAGGGAGACGCAAGAGGGAAGAGATACGGGAACATATGTATATGTATAACTGATTCACTTTGTTGTAAAGCAGAAACTAACACACCATTGTAAAACAGTTATACTCCAATAAAGATGTTAAAAAAACAAACAAACAAAAAAAAACTAAGGGGAGGGGTTGAAGATGACTGAGGTTATTTTTCTTCGCGAACCATGTTGCTTCCATTACTTGAGACTGTGTGGGTAGATTTGAAGTTATTTGAATTCCTTGATTGTATAGTTCATTTAGATACATATCTACTTACTTGTACCAGAATTTAGCTGAGTGACCATTAATCGTTTTTTGTGCCATGGATGCATCTGGCAATTAGGTAAAGCCTTTAGATCCTTTCTCAGAGTAATTTTTTAAATGTATAAAATATATGGCTTACAAAGGAAAAAATATAGAAATATAGTTATCAAAATATTAAAACCATTTGTGATATAATAAATATATACTTCTTTTTTACCACAGTAAATAATAAGGTATGAGGGCAGTCTGACAACTCCTATAAATGATATTTCAATTTATCTGCAGCAACAGTAACATTATATGAAATATCTGTGATTTCTATTGGTGACAAAGTTGCAGATACTGCTAATACTAATGTGGTTGTTGCCCATGTTCATATTTGAAGGAAATGCTAAATTTCAGTTAGAGGCTAATGTAAATAAAGGTTTATTTTCTTCCCCCTGCCATTGAAGTTCATGGACCCTTGTATGCTGTCTGTGGACCCCGTTTCTCCATTTCTTTGCAAAGATGTTTTGAGAGACTTTCTTCCTGACTTCCAAGCCCTTGTCCCAGCTTATAGTTGTACATTGATTAGTGTGATTATTTGATTAATATCGGTCCTCTTGCTTGGATAGCCATCTTCCAGAGGACAAGACCATTGTCACTTTTTTTAAAGATTTTTGTATCTTTTATACATAGTGTCTGGCACAGAGTAAGTGTTTAGTATCCACTTGTCAGATCATCAGATGAATGAACCTAAGGAAAATGAAAGTATTGGTTTGGTGTGATGTGTTCTAAACTGAGGCTGTTTCTTGGTGATTCCCCACCTACCTTTATAGACCTGCACAGATCCACTGTTTAATATTCTCACTTCTTTGTTCATTTTTGGGGTCTACATAGAACATAAAGGCCCTTTTGCTTGTCTTTAGCATTTTCTGCAAGCCTCAGATCACTGTCGGCTTCATCTCCACACTGCTGCCTTTCTAGGCTTGAGCCCCTGTTATAACGTGTCCTCCTTTACTTTTCTGTCATTTTTGTCTTTGTTATTTTAGTTTAACCTTAGAGGGTGTAGGATTCATTGTGAGAAGGACTTCTGAATTGTTTGAATTTTTCACAGTCAGCATGTGCTAATTTTGTTATTAAATAAAAGTAATAATGGAGAGGGTCCCTGTGAGTCACATTTATTCTTTCAGTCATCTCTCATTCTTCCTTTGTCACTGGCATTAGTTACTTGGGTTGTGGAACCTTTCATTCCTAGCCACATTTAACTCTAGAGAAGTCCCTCTCTAGAGTTAAACGTGTAGTGTGTGTCCCTCTAGAATTTTCTTGGAGTATTTTTTTTTTTTTTTTTTTTTTGCGGTACGCGGGCCTCTCACTGTTGGATTTAAAGGGATTTTCTCTCTTGTTTGAAATACATATTAATTTACTGAATGTACTAGAAATAAAAGTCTTAATTTGGAAATTTATTTTCATTAATTATTGTATTTCGTAGTGTGTGTCCCTCTAGAATTGGCGTATTTTTTTTTTTTTTTTTTTTTTGCGGTACGCGGGCCTCTCACTGTTGTGGCCTCTCCCTTCGCGGAGCACAGGCTCCGGACGTGCAGGCTCAGCGGCCATGGCTCATGGGCCTAGCCGCTCCGCGGCATATGGGATCCTCCTGGACTGGGGCACAAACCCATGGCCCCTCCTGCATCGGCAGGTGGACTCTCAACCACTGTGCCACCCGGGAAGCCCTCTCTGAGTATTTATTCCTGTACTTGTACATCTAGAAATAAATTCTTCTATTTTGTAGAATTTTTTAGTTAGTATAGATTTAATATGGATTAGTAGACAGTCTTTGACATTTAGGTTGTTTTCAGCTTTTCATTACAAACAATGGTGTAATGAAATCCTTGTTATGTACTTTACTGTCTACCTATTTGAGCATTTTTCTAGGATACTTACCAAATGGAATTGCTGGTTGAAGGGTATATGCACATCTAATGTTTTAATAGATATTGACAACTTACTCTCTCCACAGAAAAGTACTAAATTATGCTCCATCTTATGAGGGCACCCATTTTTTCCACACCTTTGCCAGTACTGTATTATTGTGGGTCTCTGTGTGTATGTACATGTATGTCAATCTGATGGTGGAGAATTCTCTCATTTGCGTTTCTCAAAATTACTAATGGGATTGAAAATCTTTTCTCACGTTTCCCAGCTGTACATATTTCTCCTCTTTATACAGTAATGTATGTAAAGTACATAGAACAGTGGCACATGATTCATGCTATATATAGTAGTAGTAGTAGTATTTCTTTTTCAAATTTCTGGCCTGGGGATCACACCCGTCATTTCTCTTAGTTCTGTTTTCTGAAGCCCATGGTAGAAACCTAACTTTTTCAGGTGTCCTTTCCTTGGTTGATAGACTTTTTCACTTCATTCTTGTTGGCAACCAACCCCTGCTGCTCATGTTCAGAGTGGTGAATATAAAGGGTACTTCTTAGGTCCACCTGAGCTGCTGCTCTCCAGGTCCACGAGGCTGCATGATCTGAATGGGGACCTCAGGATGCCTGCACCTCTGTACTCCAGCAGCGGTCAGCAACCTGTCAGACGCCCCCAGGTGCTAACAAGGCCCGTCTAACTCCCAAGTTGAAAATCTTCCTTGTCTTCTCAAGGAGCCATGGGAGCTGCAGTCTGTAACAGCTACAAGGGCTCTCAGCCAAGAGCCCAGAGATAGTGTGCCCCTCCACCTGGCTAGTGTGTGAGTCCCTTTCAGCCCTTTTGCCTGTGGGTCCATCTCTGAGAAGAGATAGAAGATGCCTGCCACTCTGTATTCTAGAGGGCAGTCACTATTCTGCCTTCTCCCTATTTTGTTAATGCTACACATAATTTCATATTTTCTGGAAGTTCTTTCCTCCATTTTTGTGGCCTAGGTTAACTACTGCTTGAGGTTGGCATAGGCGAGGCTGTAACTCTGAAGGTTTCTGTTGCCAGTTAGTTTTTCATTTGTGTCAGAATTAAGGCCAAATTAAAAGTTCCCTATTTTGTTTCCCCCATCTGCAAGATGATGTTTTTGCAAGTCAGGAATTTATCAGAGGCTGTACGTGTGTGTGTTTGTGTATTAGCTTGTTTTTTTTAACTTTTCATTTTAACATTGTTTCAGACTTATAAAAATGTCACAGAAATAGTACAAAGAATTCCAGAGTACCCTTTACACAGGTATCTCAAATGTTACATCTTTTATAACCACAGTATAATTATCAAACCAGGAAATTAACATTGATGCAATATTATTATCTGTTTTACAGATCTCAAATTTTGCCTGTTGTCCAACTAAAATATTTTTTCTAATCCAGGTTTCCACCATGTCACATCTCCTTAGTTTCGTTTAACCTGGAACAGTTTAGAGGTTTGGCTTTTTTTTTTTTTTTTTTTTGTGGCATGCGGGCCTCTCACTTTTGTAGCCTCTCCCGTTGCGGAGCACAGGCTCCGGACGCGCAGGCTCAGCGGCCATGGCTCGCGGGCCCAGCCGCTCCGCGACATGTGGGATCTTCCTGGACCGGGGCACGAACCCGTGTCCCCTGCATTGGCAGGCAGACTCTCAACCACTGCACCACCAGGGAAGCCCTAGAGGTTTGGCTTTTTAAAGGAACATTACCGTCAGCAGACGTCCAGATGGTTGAAATCAGGACATCATCCTATCTCTGTTCCCATCTTGGGGTGGATTTGAGGACTGTTGTCAATATCCTCTCTCCACCTAGATAATAATTCATAACTTTTACTTATTTTTCTGTCGTCTTCCAAAGTTTCTATGATACGTAGTCCATCTCATGCTTGTAGATTTTCTTATAATACATTTATTTCTTTTGAACTTTTTGTCTTCTACACTATCTGCTCACATCATATATTCTTCCTTGTGCGATTTGCTGTGTTTATTATTTATATCATAGTTGTTGGTTTAGAGACATTGAGGCTATAATATGGTCTTAATAGACATTCCGTAGCGGGACCCCCTGCATCTCACAGCAGCACCAATTACTGTTGGCCTTCTTTCAGATATCATGGCAGGGATTCATGGGAGTGGACATTATGGTTAGAGTAGTTTCAGTTTTTTTTTCTTCTGCAGGAAAGGCAGTCGATAAAAGAGAGGTCTTTTTTGAATGACTTTGTTCATTTGAAGAATGATTGAACTGTTCTTAGGTCTATTTCTGGAGTCTTCTCTTATACCCTAAAAGCCAGAAAGTGGTCATATTTCCTAGTGATTTAAGTCAAGGGTGGTATTTTTTAGAAATATATGGACAGAAGAAGGATTTGGAGGCATTTTGAATATTAGGAGGTCTGTGAGTTAGGTTGTGGTGAGGTGTGGAACAAGATAAGCATTTTTGCAAGATTATCTTTGGGTTTGCTGAATCGGGCTCCAGTGTGGTCAAGTTAGGAAGGCTTATGATACCATTGTGACTGCATTCTTTTTAGGTGTGTTCCCAAAAATCCTGGCCCACCATCCTGGAAGAAAACACCAGAACAAGTAAACAAATCCGAAAAACAAAGCCATTTTTCTAATATGGTTTTAAAAATCTTTCCTTTTGGTCATTGGGAAAATAGCACAGACATGTGGTCTAGTGGTTACAGCCAAAGGCCGAGTAGAAGGAGAGTGGCCCCGGCCAGGTCCCAGCCAGCTGCCATGGCTCCCATGTGCTGTGTGGTCTTGACCCAATGCCCAGGAAAGCAAGCTTCCCCCCATCTTTACCTCTGTTTTTAAAGGCAAAAAGAGAAGAGGGTGAGGGGAACCAGAAGCTGAGCTAAGATTCCTCAGATTAGAAACATGCCCTCTTATAATCATTGCTAATTAGTTTTGCTTTTACCATAAATCTTAAGAGAGCTTTACTTCCGCCAGACTAAGGAAATCATCAACATTCTTGGGGTAAATGGACGTGGATTTTTTGGTTTTGTCTTGTTATTTGTGGGGAGGGGATGCTTAGTGTTGAAATATGTTGGAGTACTTTTTAACTTTCCCTCTTGGAACTACTGTGCAGAAATGAATGCCATATTTCTTCTAGTGGTTGTTGGCTCTGCCAGACATCTGGATGGATTATGATACCTGGCTTTGGCAGTTTCTCCACCTAGTTCATACCTCTATGTGTTGTCATCTCAGGAAGATGTTGACTTACTTATGGCAGAGAGCGATTATAGTCTTTCTGTCTTTAATATTATTTACCTATAGTGCTTAGTGGTTGGAGTGCATAATAAGCACTCATGACTCATTGAATTAACTTGGGGGCAGTGAGTTGAGTTGGGTTCTGTTATGTACTCTACAGTTGAATTCATTTGTTGAATGTCTTCGGTTCTGGTCACTTTTGGGCCACTCTAAATAGAAATCCGTGAAGGCAAGGATCTTGGTGTTCTTGTTCTTCCCTATATCTCTAGTACTAGAATAGCCCCAGGCCAAATATCACTGAGCATATTGATTGAGAATCCATGTTAAATAAATATTTTTTGAATGAATGAATGAATGAAGAAAAGAATACACAGGAGTGTGTTCCTCTTTTTAGCCACAGGCTTTGAATTTAACTACATTTACTTCCACGCTGCTCAGGAGTTCTTCTCCATTTCTTAGTGATTGTTGGTATGTGGCAGAAGTCAGTGTCCTGAATCAGAGAAAGTCTCAGGTTAGAAGGCTTATTACAGACCAAAGATCTGGAATTGGTTGAGAAGTTTGTAATATTCTAACTGTTGTATACTGTCTGTAGCACTAACAATAAAGTTAGGATTCATATGTGTATCTGTCTATCTATAGATAGACAGATACACACACACAAGTATATATAATATTAGTATATCCATGTACTTGTGTATGTATTGTGTGTGTGTGTGTGTGTATCTTCTTGCTGCTGGCTTTCCTTTAATTTATGCAAAATGCATAATTATGCTCAGAGCTGTGTTTTTTAGTGGTCAGGTTGCCATGCTGTAGGAGAACCTGTGACCACTAGCATGCTTGTGGCCATGCTGAAGAAGCTAAGAGTGATAGGTTAGGGCTGACCTTAGCCTTCCATTTCCTGAGATGATTTCTTTACTTTGGCCCTTTATTTATAACGTAAAAAATATATACCCTAAGAAAAAGTGTGTGCGTGTGTGTGTATATACACATGCACATGCGTGCATGCACACACATACCTGCAATGATGAGGTACAATAGAAAAGTTGGCAATAGTCATTTATTGTAGTTCCACAAATGGGTTTCACTATGTATGCAAGTGGATTCCTATTGTCCTAGTTCACTTTACTGGTAGGAGGAAAAGTGTTAAATGCATGGGTTTTGGAGTCAGCCAATTTGAATTTGAATCCTGATTCTACCATGGACCCTTGAACAACTTACCTAACATCTCTGAACCTCAGTTTACCCAGCTGTAAACTGGCGAGAGTAATAGTACTTATGAGACTCGAGGAGATAACACACTGTTTCACATCAGTTCTATAAAAATTAGCTGTCCACTTAAAAGTGAATTCTAGAGACTTCTAGATTTTATACATGCCTGCACATAGATTACGTCATTGTCTAGAGACTTGCAAGATCTATCCCGACTCTAGACTGACTGCCTTTTGGGTTAGTTGTAGTCAGTGGAACTATAATGATTTATAAAAACGTAAGTATGATGTGCTTATTTTTATTTATTTTTTGGAGCAGAGTTTGGAATAGGATATAAAGCAAGAAAGCAAAAATAGTAATACTAAAAAGCAAACAAACAAACAAAAAACCTTCGGGCTAAAAATTGGAGGAAAATGTGATTCTCAAATTGTCAGGCCAGTTTTGTTCATTTATGTCAACATGGCAACAGTACATTAAGCAAGCACGGAAATGTCCTGAGGTTTAATTTCCAGATACCATTGAAGTAACTTGGCAGACAGAATGATGGGGCTACTGAGGGTGTACTACTGTCCAGTCTTTTTTGCAGACGGCTCAGAGGCCTAGTGATTAATACTTTCCTCCGTGTGAGCAGGCTCAGGACCAGAGCTGTTATCACTCTCACCATAAAACGGAATGTGTGCTATTTCTTTGGGTAGGTGTATCAGTCAGTATTCTTACTGGGTTGAAGACTGTTCAGTAGATTGTTCTAAACTCCATCCACCATGTAGTTGACATGTTCTGTGTACTCATCACAATCCACAGAGGAGTGGTACAAGCAGAGGAATTAGACACAGAAGGCAAGTTTGAAGTGTGAGGAGGTAACTAGAACTTGAGTCACTTCCACTGATGCGGTGAACAGGGGCTGCTAACTCTGGGATCTGAGGATGGACTAGAGGAGGGGTGTAACGGTAATGTCTGTGAATCCTCTGAAGTGGCATGCAAGATGTCTGTATGTGGGGTACTAAGGAAAAACGCTCATAGCGTTTCTTAGTTTGTCAGGGGGCACTGTGGTCCACTGCCACCTGGTCATTTCATGTGGACCTGGTTGTTTCATGAGGATAAATATTTGGGGGAGGGCTCTCTCTCTTTTTAATTTTTTTCTTTTTGTTGCTGTTTTTTTGGCTGCACCTCACGGCTTGTGGGATCTTAGTTCCTTGACCAAGGATTGAACCTGGGCCCATGGCAGTGGAAGCGCTGAGTGTTAACCACTGGACCGCCAGGGAAGTCCCAGCTCTCTCTTCTTATTACCCAGTGAAGGAATGGCATATTGTTTGGTCTGGGTCCATGAAGGAAACTTTGGAAGGCTTTACTGATAAGTGCATTTGTCTACTGTCTGCTTGCATTTTGAGCTTGCCCAGAGATAAAATATAACCACATTTCTATTATAGATGAATTATACAAAGGGCAAACTTTGAAGAGTGAGTGAGTGTGTGTTTGTGTGCGAGAGAAACAAAGAGGGAGGGAGGGTAACAGGCAGAGAACCGGAGGCAGAGGGAGAGAGGGCACACACATGCACTGGGGGGTAGTTTTTAGTCACACCATTGGGCTTCTGTGTTAGGTTGATTCTGATATTTACCTCATTTTGGTTAGTGCTTGTATTTTCCTTTTTGTGGCTGCCACAATTAACAATTATACTCAGGCTAGTGGTGTGATTTTTTTTTTTTTTTAATTTTTGAATAGCTTTAAAAAGTTTTGCTTGCAAGAAAAGTAGAATCACCATTGCGTTTCTTTTTCCTGAACAACTCTATTCCTTTCAGTTTCTATTCCCAGTTCAAACAAGAAATCCTTAAGGTGAGTCTTTCTTTTCTGCATGTTATTTCTTGTTTGGTTGCATTGTTCTTATCAAAGTGTTGTGTTTCTGGCATTGACAGCCAGTCTGTTATTGACCAAGGAAGTCAACTTCATGATTGTAAGGTCTGCGAATCTGCCCTTGTTTTAGTTCAACTTATCCTAGCCTGAGTTATGATAGAGATCCCATTGGCACTTGGCAGTTACTGTACTTGCTTGTGTGTTTTTATTAAGATGGTAGCAGCCAGATGGCATGGAGAGGAGGATATAGCTTTTAACACCTTGCCCCCAGCCAGTGCACTGAAGTTGTGCTGTGGTGTAACTTCATAAACTGAGCACCCCGTACCACCCAGGATGTCCCTCCCCACTGTCACTCTCCTTCACTGACACACAAGAGGATGTAAGCTGCTCTTCAACATTTTGAGCCTCTGGAGTCCACGTCAGTGAACATGTATTGGGTGTAAAGTGTGTACAGCCACTCTGTAGGCATTGAGAGAATTAATGAACAAGCCAACAGATTAGACACCTGCCCTTGTAGACACCTGCCATAAATATTTCCCTTTTCTCATCTCTTGTCATACCTTTTTCCAGTCCTATGCACTACAGTGGCTAGTTGTTTTAAACTTAACAACTTATTTTGTTTTTAAAACCTCCATGCAAGAGAGTCTCTGTGCACCAAATGTTTATGGATGTGGTGTTTCATAGGTTCAGAGCCTCATTTCCCATAAGTTGGTAGATTTTGCCAGCCTATTTCAAGCACCTGCTGGTTTCACCACCTCCGTCCCCTCTAACTGGCTGGCCCTTCAAGTCCTGAGCCTGGGGGACCCTGTCTTTGTCCTGCTAGTTCAGTATTTCAGGACTTGCCAAAATTGAGGCAGCCTGTCTTATATGGACAAGACTGTCCTTTTATTCTCTTTTTATTTTTTGTGAGGTGGGACTTATGATGGAGTACCAGTTGACAAGAGACCAACCAAAAGAGTTTTGCTGTAAGATGCTGTGACTAAGTGTTCCCTCTGCCTGAAGTTGAGCTTCAACTGTCCACCTGGGATGGGGCTACAGAGCTGTCTCAGTTTGGTACAAGAGATTCCTGAAGAACCTTTGGACCACTGAGGGGCATGTTTCCACCTATCCTTTTACAGATGGTACAAGGCCAGCAAGTGTCTAAACAAAGGGGCTTTTACAAGGGATTTGCGAACACTACATGTTCTAGTTCTGCAGCCCATCTCTGGGAAAGGCCATCTAGACTTTGGGGTGGTTATTACAGACTACCAGACAGTAGTCAAGATCTGTTAATTGCACTCTTCCTAGGAAGTAGAAGAATGTTACGCCCCATAAATAGGATTTTTTTCTGAGGACTTATTATAACGTTCACCAATTTAGAGCTCAGATCAGGCTATGCTTTTTTTTCCCTCTGCTCCTGATGTCAGAGTCCCTACATCCACCTTCTTGGCTTTTGGTAGAGTCCCTTTGTTCTTATAATTGAAAATTCACAAGGATACTTCTCCTCTGTGTTATAATATGTTTTCTGACAAGTTGATGAATTACCCTCTATGCAACCTCAGCCCTTCTGGAGTCATTCATTTGGGCCTGTTTTCTCTCCAGGTCTCTTTTCTTTCTGTCCTAAAAACACTCAGCTTCCTTGTTAGTTCAGCCTACCAGCTTCGCTCTGGGATCTCTGTATCCTCCCTCTTAGGAACTTGTCAGGTCTTCCTGCCTAGATCAGTAACTTTTTCCAATAGCACAGTATCTGGGACGTAGTCCACTCAGGATACATTGAGAAAGTGCTTGAAACTTGTCTAGTATCCAGTGGTGATAGGACATCAGCTCAGTTGTGTTTCAGGTGTTTTGATGCCCACCCTGTGTCCTCATGGGGACACTGAAGTATCTGTCTTAGGCTTTTTTTTTTTTTGCGATATGCGGGCCTCTCACTGTTGTGGCCTCTCCCGTTGCGGAGCACAGGCTCCGGACGCGCTGGCTCAGCGGCCATGGCTCACGGGCCCAGCCGCTCTGCGGCATGTGGGATCTTCCCGGATCGGGGCACGAACCCGTGTCCCCTGCATCGGCAGGCGGACTCTCAACCACTGCGCCGCCAGGGAAGCCCGGCTTTTTGTTTTTTTATTGTTTGTTTAGGAACATGCAATTTGCCTGTTTACTGATATATTTGATACAGGGCTAATTCCTATATAGCTTAAATGACATCAATTCAGAGGCACACTATCAGTTTAATAATCACTTTTGGCGAGCAAGAAGGAAACATTTTATTAAATATAAACAAGGATTATGAGATGCATTCCAATTTCAGGAAAAAAAGTGTTTAGAATTGCAGAAATATAGTCTATATATAAACTCCTAGTGATGTACTGGGATTGGCCTGGAGGAAAATTATGTAGACAGGAGATATTGGAACAGGGGAGGGAGATGAGAGACGGTTTTAAAAATCCAGTGGATACTGTGGACTATGTGAAAAATGAATATATCCAAATAAGAAGTTTTGGCATAATATTAACAGGCGTTTATGGATCCTCTGCAAACTCCCAGGTTCAAATCTCCAGCATCACACATTGTAGAATAGCATGTCCTCATTTGACCCTGTTGGGGAAGCTGTCCAAGGAATGACTGAAGAAGACATCTTGCAATGAATGTTTTGTGTCAGGAACCTTGTTTAGGTTAGTAACGCTAAACACTCTGTAGGCCTCTAAAAGGGAGAGTGGAAGTAGACGATGACCGGTTCCAGATGTTAGTGTCCTCGAAGCCTGTCTCTCTGGCCAGGACATGTCTCAGGCTGTCCCCGTGCACCATACAGCATACTCAGAGTGAAGCTTGCTGCTTCCTTGGCTTGGCTCACTCGGAATGCCAGAATTCTGGCTTTGGCAAGGAGTGGAATCCAGCCAGCCCAGTTATTTCTTTAGAACAGTCTCTGGAGGGCTTCTTGTACTTATTATTTTAGAAGACAACTGAGGATTAGTTGGGAATGCTTAAACCCACACTACGTAACGAAGCTAGGAACGGCTTTAGGCATAATTATGCAGGTAGGAGTATTTGTCTTTGTTTTCATTATGTGAATTCCTGAAGTTAGGAGCTTACCGATGGAAGCAGAGGTTCACAATTCATTGAAAACATTAACTGATGACAGACCAGTAATAAAATTAGTCACAGCTTAACCCCTTGTCCTCCTCCCTTCATACTTTTGTTTGTTGTGAGACATCTTGTCTGTGTCCTGGCCTGACTCTGAATGGCAGATAAATATTCAAAAGCAGGGCACAGGGAAATTGTAAATCTCACAAAAGCTGCAGGATTTTATGAAGTCCGCGGAAGTGGTATTGAGTCATACTGAGTGGTATTGAGACCTTTTTGAGTCTTGTGCCTGGTCATAGACAAAGGAGGACCTGGGGGTGTTAGACCAGTTAGCAGCTGGTGCGGTGAAAACACCTGAGGATGGCAACTTGATAGACACTTGAAATGAGAATGATTTGAATCAAAGGATTAAGAATGGACCTTGGGAAAATGGATGAGGCTCTTAAATGCAATGATGACCATCTTTTTTATTGTGCAGTTAAATTTGAACTTAAAGTCTATCTTACGGCATTATCATAGCATCTTGTCCGAAAAATTTTACTTCTCATCAACAGTCTGTTAAGGTTTCGTGCACAGGTGAAATAAGTTAAATCTTGGCACTTCCCTGGTGGTGCAGTGATTAAGAATCTGCCTGCTAATGCAGGGGACATGGGTTCAAGCCCTGGTCTGGGAAGATCCCGCATGCTGCGGAGCAACTGAGCCCGTGAGCCACAACTACTGAGCCCGCGTGCCACAACTACTGAGGCCCGTGCGCCTAGAGCCTGTGCTCCGCAACAAGAGAAGCCACTGCAATGAGAGGCTCGCACACCACAGCAAAGAGTAGCCCCCGCTCGTCGCAACTAGAGAAAGCCCATGCACAGCAACGAAAACCCAACGCAGCCAAAAATAAAATAAATAAAAAATAAAAAAATAAAATAAAATACAACTTTGTCATGAATGTAAAAGCTAATAAATCTGGGATTTTCTAAAAACTTCTTTAAAAAAAAGTTAAATCTTATATAAAGGAAGCTTATTTTGATTATTTGTTATTTCATTTTTCTAGATAAAGTCCTGATCAACCCTCTCACCCCCACCTAAGACCCCCATTTGATCATAAAATGTTGGTCCCCGTGTTAGGGATATTACCTTGTGGCTTTGATTTTGTACCAATTATCCTGTGATAACGAGGCCCTCCTTCTGATATATGCGCACAATGCACGCAGACAGACAGGTCCTCCTCACTAAGAAGGGTCTCTTTTCTGGTTTGATCCAGATTTCTGTGCTGCCCTGTTCTTATTCCCTGCTGCCCTGTATTGGGAAGTATCTTCTTTTATTGCAGCGCACCCTGCTTTTTATAGGAAGTCCTCCAGCACTCTTACGTGACAACTCAGAGTTCAGCTTGAAGTGCAGAGAATTTAGCAATTGAACTGCTTAGGAAACTTGTGCCTATCTAAACACAGCAAAACCCTCTCCCTCCCTCCCTCCCTCCCTCCCTCCCTCCCTCCCTCCCTCCCTCCCTCTCTCCCTCTCTCCCTCTCTCCCTCTCTCTTGCGCTCTCTCTCTCTCTCTCTCTCCCTCTCTCTCACTCTCTGTCTTCTCCCCGCAATAATTCCTCCCACTTTCACACATTATCTTTTCATTCGCACATGCTCAGGTTTCCAACGTGGAAAAGTACTTGAACTGTGACATAAGCTCCACACAGCTTTTCTCGAGAGATTTTTATTTCATAGTGTTTCAGTTCAGAATGACTTGCAACTTTAACATGGCATGAGCACATTTGAAATAAGAGGGGAATATATGTAAGGGCCCTTCTCTCTCTGTTTGTTTTAAAATATGAATCAGTAGTGATAAATTCAAAGGATAGATATGAGAATTTGAACAGAGGCCCCCAAACATGTACGGTCATTTTTCATTCAGGGAACATTTTTTAGGCTTTAAGTGGTGTATTTAGATATCTATCTTCCTTACCCCCAACCCCTAATTTGACATCCAGATTGTGTTTTAAATAAGTTTTAGGATTGTGTTGACTCAGCTTTTACACAAAGATGAGCTGTGTAGACTGCCTAAATATTTAGTTAACTATGAGATTGAAAAACCTCTGAGGTGCTCTTACAACCAGCGCTAAAAATAAGTGCAGCAATCGTATGTTGAATATATTTACAACAAGAAGTATTGCAGATTTTTGTTCTGCAACCTTCTTTAAATATTGTGACCCGAGACACAGGTACACTAGTACGCAGGAAAAGATGAGTATCATTTGAAAGTAAAATATATAGAGAAAAATGTGCACGTTTGTTTTTAGTTCACTTTTCTCGTGTAATAAGGTATGATTCATCTCACAGAATGTCAGAGCTGGAGGAGACCCTAACAGTCAGCTTGAACATTTCCCTCATTTGTAGAAGAAGAAAGGCCAAGAAGGAGAATGAATTCCATGCTGAATCCTGCAAGTACTTAGTGGCAGAGCCAGGACTAGACCCCAGGGCTGCTGGCTCCTAATTTTATGTGCTTTTCATTATGCTGTGCTCTTACATGGACATTTGTAGGAATGGTATAGTGAGAGCTCATCTATTTATTCATTTTATCATTATTTGGCAGACTGGATACCTGCTTCACCCAGTATATTAATTTTCTGTTGCGTTGTAACAAATCACCACAAACTGGGCTTAAAACAACTCCCATTTATCAGCTTATAGTTCTGAAGCCCAGAAATCCAGCATGGTGTGTCTGGGTTCTCTGCTCCAGCTGAAATCAAAGTGATGGCTGGCTGTGTTCTCCTCTGGATTCAGGGTCCTCTTCCAAACTCAACCCTGGGATGGGCGGAATTCAGTTTCTTGTGTTTGTAGGACTTGAGTCCACAATCCCCACATTGCCATTAGCCGGGGCCCACTCGAGCATCCAGAGGCAGCCCCCCACTCCTCATCACGTGACCTCTTCCATTTTAAAGACATCAGCAGCATGTGGAATCCTTCCTATACTTCGACTCTCTCTTTTTCTTTTGCTACCAGCCTGAGAATACTCTCTGGTTTTAAGGGACTTGTGATTAGATTAAGCCCATCCAGATCATCTCTGTGTCTTAAGTTCAGCTGACTTGGGACGTTAATTGGGAAAACTCCGTCACAGTTGTACCTAGACTAGTGTTTGAACAACCACAGGACCAAAGTCTTGGGGGAGCCGTCTTTAGAATTCTGCCTACCATATCCACTTGATCTGGTGGCCCCACTTTGGACAAACCCTGGCATCTGTGACACTTTTATGAACCTTGAAATAGAGGCAACTATATGGCAACTATATGGGGTTGATCTATCCTTGTATTCCAAGGGCCTAGTGATGGAAATAGGCTTTAGGCAGCAATAACTGTCACAAAATCTATGCATTTGATTGCATAGAAGAGGCAGCATGGCCCAACGGTCATAGCTGAAGTTGTTTCCAATAAGGCAGCTGGGACAGCCTGATGCAGTGAGAGTGACTTTTGGTAGCAGAGGAAGAAGAAAGAATTTGGATTATAAAAGCCCAGTGATCTTGGTTCAAATGCCTCTGTTCTCCCTGTGGATGACAGCACTAAAGAGTAATGGATACTGAGCCCAAGTCAACAAGAAAAAGTTAAGCTCCACATCCTCAGTTTCAGAAAAGAAAATCTGTGATCTAATGTGAAAGAAATTCCTGTCAAAAAATGGTTTAACATTTTGGTACCTAAAAAGGCTAAGCTTAATGAGAAAAGTAGTCCACTTTTCATGGCACCCCAGTAGCTTCCTGCTCACTTAAAATAAAACCCAAACTCCTGATATGGCCAGAAAGGCCAGCTTCATTGGTCATTTTTCTGTTCCCAAGCACACCAATCTCTTTCCCTCCTCAGGACCTTTACGCAAACCATTCTGCCAATCGGCTTTCACGTTTTTGTTTTTGTTTTTTTTTACATAGCTCACTCTTTCATCATATCTCAGCCTAAATTGCACGTTCTTAGTTTCCTAATTGCCCTATTTATAGCATTACCATCTTGCCTCTTCCTAACCTCTGGTACCTTCTGTCCCATTGCCCTGTGTATCTTTGGTACACTCTACTCCATTTGCTTGTTTATGATTTGTTTCCCACCTTTAGGATGACACTCCTTGAATTAGACCTTCTCTCACTCATCTTTGTCTCCCCAGTGTCTAGATCAGAGCCCAGCACGTGGTTGACACTCAGTCACTATTTGTTGAATGTTAAAGACGTCCTGAGACATTAAATGTTCCTTTGTCATAAAGGGAAATCATGGTGTAACAGGAGTAGCACTGTTAGTTTTAGGCAATTTCAGCCTGTCACTGGACCGGACCTATTGGTATTCCTGATGACCAGTTTGGCAATAGGGATAAGAATGGCTTGATGACTAGCCTGAGGTCGTACAGTTAATCAGAGGAAGAGCTAAGATTAACCTCCCCAACACTTGATATTCTCCATCCTCCCACAAGGAACTGGTCTGTGTTGAAAATATTCAACTTTTAGAGGTCTTGCCTTTTTTAGAATTCCATTACTGATAGTCTTCTAATGTCTGGTTTGAACTGTTTCAGTTCACCCTCCTTACTCTGTTCATATTTTTCCTCCTTGTAGATTCTGTTCCAGATTTGTTGTTTTCATTTTCAATGTCTATTAAACAAAAATGATGACAGATTCACCTCCCGGTGGAAATTACACATCTTTTGAGCTCTGGCCAATGTCCCTAACCCTCAGCACTCCTGGCTTTGTTAAAAATATCATTTACCCTTTAAGATACCTTTGTGGTTGGTATCGAGACTGAATTAATGAGTGACTTCAAATGTTCAAGCAAAGCAGGAGAGATGCGGGTGGCGGAAAAGTACATGGAAATTATTTTCCAAATAAAACTTTCCTGTGGTTATCTTCTACAGATGATGCCAGATATTTCTTTCTCTACTGAGGCTTCTTTCATTTAGGCACCTCCACATGAATTTTACCCTGACAAACGTGAAACTGCTTTCAGTTTTTTGTTTGTTTTGCTTTTTTGCATTCTTTAACCCCCCCTTACCTCTCCCCTCCGGAGTTTTCTTGAGTAAACAGGAATGTACTATTTGGGTGGGGTTGCTTTTGGCTCTTGCCTATGTAGAAGAATAGGGGGGGAAAAGAATAGGAAAAGCCAAGACCCTTTTTGCCAAGTTTCCAGATCATCTGCATTGTTGGGCAGTGATATGATGACTTATATTTGGTGTCTTTGTAGTCTTAATATATTCCCAGTTTAGGGGCTGCCAGCCAGAAGATCTGCAAGAATTTTCCTTGTTTGACTAACAAGACTGAATGGTGACAGTCTTTCTTCCTCTTTCTTTTCTTTTTTTAAAATCTCCGGTTGATAAATATCGCTATTTATGTGCGAAGCATTGCTTCTACTTGAGTGGTAAGAGAAGCTGCATGAACCCCAAAACAAGCAAGCCAGATGAACTGAGGGTAGAACAGAGTGGGCACAACCTTTTACATAACTACAGAGAATTAACTACATTAATTAACCTTTAATGTCTGAATATCTTGGAAACATAAATTAGGAGCAAAAAAACTTAAATGTCAAAAGGATTCCACATAGTCATACATTATAAAGGGATCACCTGTCTATTTTACTAAAATGTCTACAATATCCATTACAGATGACCAAATAATTAACAAGGGGGAAACCTGAAAGCTGAAGGGTTCCAAGCCCTTAATGAGCAAAAAGCAATCAGAAGTCAAGATAAACAAAGTTAAATTATAATGATTTTTTTAAATGGACAGAAAGATCAATGAGAAATCAAGATAAAACAAATCTGAAGTTACAGTGTTTTCATTGGACTCACTATGTCTAGTTTAATTTTTTTGTTTTAACTGACAGAAATTAGAAATGCTAGATGATTTGCTTCTATATAGGTTTCCTAGCAGTTGAAGTAAGACATGATATTAAAATATAATCCTTTCCACTTAAGGATATAATAGTTATGCTGAAGAGATGAAGACATGAAAAAGGTGACAAGTATAAAATATAAATAGGCCTAATGCAGTTTTCCAAACCAGTTTTTCTCTACATCCTTCTTCATTTTCGTCACATTCCCATAACACTTGTCCAATTGTCTTTGATTCGTTTCACCTTCTTTACTTAACAAAACTTCCTTTTAAAAAAGAAACAGGACTTCCTTGGTGGTGCAGTGGTTAAGAATCCGCCTGCCAATGCAGGGGACACAGGTTCGAGCCCTGGTCTGGGAAGATCCCACATGCTGCGGAGCAACTAAGCCTGTGTGCCACAGCTACTGAGCCTGTAATCTAGAACCCGAGAGCCACAACTACTGAGCCTGCGTGCCACAACTACTGAAGTGCCTAGAGCCCGGGCTCCACAACAAGAGAAGCCACCACAAGGGGAAGCCCGCGCACCGCAATGAAGAGTAGCCCCAGCTCGTCACAACTAGAGAAAGCACAGCAACGAAGACCCAACACAGCCAAAAATAAATAAATAAATAAATAAATAAATAAATATATTGTAAAAAGAAAGATATATTTCTCACTAGGTGAACTAGTATCACTTCCTGTATAAGGGAACCCTAAAAATAAATAAAATGGAGACAAACCTATATTGTTAAATTTTAACTAGATACATTTACTTGCTAAAACCTCTTAGTTTATGCCCAGCTTTTCTCTCTGTTTAAAAAAAAAAAAAAAAGTGTTAGCAACTGTTAAATGTTAGAGACATGCCAGTACCAGGTGGAGACTTCTTTTTGATGTACACAAAGCTTAAGAAAGAATAGCAAGGGGATATCTTTCTTAAGTTGTAACACAAGTGTTTTTCAAGGATGCACCCCTGGGCCAAATGAAATCATGTCTTGCACAGCAGCATAGGTACCACATGTGGGGATGCAGGCTGAGTATAGGATACTGCTGAGATCCAGCCACGGTGATTTCGTCGGTTTTATGTGCACTTGGGAGTAGAGGCAAGCTTTTGAAAACCATCCAATGTAAATAGGAGGAGCATGGTGATTTAAAGGGCTTGTAAAAATTTGTAGTTTAGTTTAATGTTTAGTAGACAGTTTTAATATAAGACTTTTATTTTATTTTCTCTCCCAGTCCTTTTCCCCTTACATTTTAGACAGTTTGGTTTCTATTTTTAGTGATTTGCTTTGCAGCATACAGAATGGCAATGATTCTGTATGGCTGGGCTGGTGTAGAAAAGAGTCCAGAAGGGAGTCAAATATTGACACACACTTGCCTTTTTCTCTTGGAGGACTCAGAACCAAGTGGAGTCACAAATAGGAAAACTATTCCAATGGCATTCACAGCATACCATAGAAGGGGGTGTGCGTACGTACACAGGCAGCTCTCAGGTATCTGTGTGTAGATGACTTCTGGCCTTCTTAGAATTCCGGGACTGATGTCCCCTTGCTCCCCAGCAGCATTCAAATTTGTATTGGTCTTTTAATATTTCAGAGTGCTTTCGACATACCTGATCTCTTTTTATCTACATGCCTTCTGTTGGCATGTGAAGTGTAATTAAGAAGATAAATAATCTGTAAAAGTATATGTAAATATTTGACCTCCCAATTGTAAACAGAAATAATTTGGATTATCCTCAGTTCTGCTTCCTTCTATTAGTGTAGATAATAGTGTTGATTGTAGGCACGTTTACTTGTTAAAAGTCTTTAGTTTAATAGCCATATGGCTATTAAAAGCCTCAATTTTTTTTTTTTTCATGGACTCGGTCTGATAATCCCAGGGCTGGAAAAATTTATTCCAAGTCCATAATTGAAAAGAAAAAAAGGCATATATACAGGAAGATAACCCGTCAATGAGTTATCTTATAAAATGGAAGTCATCTATGTTTTCATCAGTAGGGCAATAAATACATAAACTGTGGTATGACAACTCTTTGAATGTTTATACCGCTCTTAAAACCATAAATAATGAATGCAGAAAAGTGCTTACTCAATAAGTAGAAAAGTAATATGAGAGTTTGTGTGTTATGATTACAACTGTGTAAATTGACACACACACACACACACACACACACACACACACACACACGTACAAAAGCACAGAGAAGATTGAGAAAATAAAACCACACACACACACACACACACACACACACACACACACGTACAAAAGCACAGAGAAGATTGAGAAAATAAAACAGCTGCTTTCAGGGTGGTGGCTTTTTAAAAAAATTATTCTTCTTGGGACTTCCCTGGTGGCGCAGTGGTTAAGAATCCACTTGCCAATTCAGGGGACACAGTTCGAGCCCTGGTCCGGGAAGATCCCACATGCCGTGGAGCAACTAAGCCCGTGTGCCACAGCTACTGAGCCTGTGCTCTAGAGCCCGTGAGCCACAACTACTGAGCCTGTGTGTCACAACTACTGAAGTCCGCTCACCTAGAGCCCATGCTCCGCAACAAGAGAAGCCACCACAATGAGAAGCCCGTGCACCACAACGAAGAGTAGCCCCTGCTTGCTGCAACTAGAGAAGGCCTGCACACAGCAACGAAGACCCAACGCAGCCAAAAATAAATTTAAAAAATTAAAACAAAAGCCAAAAACCAATTATTCTTCTTAATGTTCTTTTAGTGCTATAATACTTTGTCTGGAATAAAATTCAGGAGAAGAAAAAAAGATACAACTTGACCACATATGTATTAAAACAAGTGACACTAAGACAAAGTCAACTCCAGTTATATAGGATAGTTGAGTAATTGGAATCTTAATAGAGCCATTAAACTACACAGTTGTGAGAAGTTGTGTGCAGTATCAATTTAACTTTTGTGTGGTGGTACTTCCCAGTCTCAGTTGCCCACACTGGCTTAGCACCCAGCACAAAGCTTGTCTTACTATTGTTAATCACTAAAGGGTGGGTAGGTCAATGGCTGGATGGCTGGATGGCTGGATGGCTGGGAAAATTGGAGTTTAAGGTTGAAGTGGTAGTGAAGAAGAATAATATGCCTCAAACATCAATATATTTAAAGACCAGTCTAGGCACTAAGGTATGTAGAGTGGGAAGGGATGGAAAGGAAAGGAAAGGGAAGGAAAATAAAACAGTAATTAGAACCGGGAGGATCTACTTGGGTAAGGCTTAATGAACACCACAAAGACAAGGGAAGAACCCAGTTTGTTGGAGAACAGAGGAATTTCAAGGCTGAAGAAGTAACATACTTGTAGCTATGGAGGTAGGAGAAGGTAGTGCATGGATGTGGATTATACTGGCTGGGAGGGAGGTAAACTGATGGGGTTAATGACGAGCAGGAGTTTTCTAGAAGCTCCTGATACCCTTGGAGATGTGGACCTTGCTGCTATGAGAGGAATGGATCAAAGAAAGGCCGGAAGGGCTTGAGTCAGGCTTGTACTTAGAGATGTTTCAAACAGGGCTCCTTGTTCATGGGTAGTATGTCTGAGGCAGCTTGACCTCCTTCTGCAACAGCATCATCATCACCTCCTTCCCCTTTGTTATTAATTCATCTAATCCTCATAGCAACTGTATGAGGTAGGTCTTCTTACTAGCCTCAGTTTACAGTTTGGGGATCTGAGGCACCGAGAGATTAATTTACCTAAAATCACATAGCTCATAAGTGACAAAGGTAAAATTTGAGCCCAGATCATCTGGTATGACAGCACGTTCTCTTACATATTGTTATATGGGACGATAGCCCCTGGGGTGAGCAATTATTATTCAGTTATTAAAAATAAAGACCTACAACTTCTCCTCAGCTTCTCTTTTCTCAAAAGAAAAAAATCACATTAGATCTCCAGCTTGGTTTTTTTGTGATACGTTTCAAAAAATTTTTTAACATGCAAATATTATATGCTCACTCTTAAAAATCCCGATAATATGGTGGAAGTAATATGAAGAAGATAATAGTTACCGAAATTTCCACCTTCTAGAGATGACCGCAAGTAACATTTTAGTGACTGACATTTCAGTCCTCCCTAAATACAGTTATACTTACTAATGGAATTGCACTCATCCACTGTTTTGTACATGTATCTTTACATGCATGTGATTGTGTGTGTGTGTATATGTATTAATTAATGGGATTGTGTTTCATGTGCTCTTTTGGTTTGTGTGCTCTTTGAATGGCTGTCACAGAGATTTTACCATGTTAATGAATTTATATGTAGAGCTTTTAGATTTGCAGTTGTGTCTCTACTTCCCAACAGAGCACTGGCACATAATAGACATTCAGTAAATCTTTGTTTAATGAATCATGTTGATTGCACTGTCTTATGCTATAATGTTTCAATGACTTTCTTTCTAATGAACATTTAGTTTGTTTCCTATTTTCCATTATAATAAATGACACCATTCCCTCATTTCAGGTAGGCTGGCCATTTTGTGAAGAAACCTTTATAGGTTAGCAGGCTGGGCAGGGTGAGGATGAAGCTCTTTTCCAACTCCATCCAGCTGGACATTTGCAGGCTGCCACTGATCATTCCATTAGAGACAATTACTCTTGAGAAATTATTCCCTCTTCCACCAGAGGCCAGATTTAAACAAACACATAAATAAAACTTGATTTTATGTTGGCCTCTTCCGTGGAGACTGTCTTTTCTGGGTAAAAGCTCCAGTTGAATTATTTCTTGTCTTTTTCCCTGAGTTACGGTCATTTTCACCTAACTGAATTAGCAAGGGAAGAGAAACAAAATGCCAGAAATGCCATTTGTATCCTTTAGAGCAGTGGTTCTCCACCTTTGTGGCATCTCAGACCCCAGTGAGAACAGTAACCCAGTTGTGGATCATCTCCATAGAAGATTGCAGACGTGTTCAGAGCGGCGCTCCCTTGAGGGTGAGGCTTTACAGGTTGAGAAGCGGGGCACCCAGCCAAGCTGTTCCCTCCGCTTTCATTGCCTTCCTGCTGTGGTCGCTCTGCTCTTCTCATGTGATGGTGTTTCAGTGACACTGCTTTGGAAACTTTGTGGCTTTTGTTGTTGTTGTTGATAGTTTGAGGTTGGGATGTATAGAGAGAGTTAATAAATGATGGCTCTTTTGTAGCAAAAAGGAAGAATGCAGCATTTTGTTTTCCATCAGTGTGTATAAACAGCCCCTAATCAGATCCCTTTGTGCATTTTGTTAGTCACATTAAGCTAATGAACCGGGTGCATATGAAGCTTTTCTTGAATAGGATAGTTGGTTGTAGGAAAATCCCCTCTGAGCACAGTGCTGCCACACATATTGAGCCAGGCCTTCTGCTAACTGTGGGCAGAGAAAGGCAGTAAAACATAGTTTCTGCCCTTTATGGGCTCGCCATCTTGTGGAGGGAGATGGGCGTGTGAAGAAATCAATGGAGCCAAGCTGTATTGGTGAGCATGTTTGCTTCCAAATACCAGCAACTGGCCCAAGGCAGAAAAGAGAAGTTTTGGGCATATGTACTGAAAATCCCAGGGGTAGACTTTGTCTATTTCCGTTTTCCTCTCTATTGGTTTCATCTGTAGGTTGCACCTCTGCATGTGTGAACTAACAGCCATCCACTCCTGGTGGCTCCAGTCTTGCATCATCATCATCACCAGCAACCCTAGTGAGAAGACCTTATTTCCCCCATCTCCCCTGGAGTTCCAACAGAAGTCTTGAATTTGGATTCCATGCTCAGCCCTCAGCCAATCACTGTGACCACAGACAGGAAGGACAGAATATGTTGATTGGCCAGATCTGGGTCGTGTGGGTAGGAAGGTCAGGAACCATCTACATGACATTTGAGGACATTGAGGTGCCATTATGAGAAGTGGGAGTGATGTGGGGCAAGTCAGAACAAGGACCACAACAGTAATCTACTGTGAATGTTACTGTAAGTTATGGGTGGGCAAGGGAGGAAAGGCTTTCTGGGGAAGGTGGTGCCTAACTAAGTCTGGAATGAATGAATGAGTCAAAGACTAAATTAGCCAGTTTTCAGGATAAGAATACTCTTATATGAAACTTTGTGTGATTCTCTTAGATTAAATTCAGATTTCAGTCCCACTTTGGTGAAATCCAAGATTCTATAAGTTCCTTAGGTGACATTGGAGATTTGAGTTTGAATGAATTTGAGGACTGAAGTATAGACTTAAAAGTCATTTTTGTCAGAGATGTGCATTATAATGACACTTGGTATGGTGTTATGTGTGTTTGATACATATTCTAGGGAGAAGAAAGAAAGTTATAGGTGTTTCTCTTTAGCACCTCACATTTGCAAGGGACTGTGTTAGAAACTTTAAACTCTTGATTACTTAGCAGGGCAGAATTACCACGGTTAAATAAAATAAAATAAAAATAACATTTTTGTGAAGAAACCGAAATGGCAGAGGAAGGAAAGCATCTAAAAGGTTCCAGTTGCCTGGAACTTGGCCGTAGTCAGTAAGTGTCACACACTACCTTTTGCACCATGGAGACACCCCGCCACACACCGCTTTTCTAGTCAGCTGTGTCCTTGCCTCATTGCAGCCCTGGATTAGCTGCTATCTCCTGGGCTGAGGAGGCCCCAGGGTATAACTAATTAGCCGTACTGCAGGAAGCTTGAGCAGGTTTAATCATATCTCTAAGCAAAAATCTATTTCTTCTGGTAGTCAGAGCCAGAGCACTCTTTTCTGTGCCTGCTCGTTTTTCAAAACTGAGACTGATGATGTCAAAAGTTGCCGACACCTTTTGAGCCCTTATTATGTACCATTCTTTCGGCCGAGAGTGTCACATGTGTTATCTCATGGTCCTGTGAGGTCAGTACAGTTATTGTCCCCATGTCGCATTTGAGGAAATTGAAGCCTAGAGAAGTCATATCCTGAAATGTTTCAGTTCAGCACCAGGCTGATCTGGGGGAAGTTGGGGGGGCCTCTCTGATGAGTGACATCTGAGACAAACAGATGTCTGTGTCATGTCTGGGAGAAAGACATTCGAGGGAACTGGCATTAAGCAGGTTAACTTAATTTCCTAACTATGTGATACCTGAGGTTTAGGATACTAAGCAGCGATACATGGTGCTGAGGTCACTTGATGGAGAAGAAGAGCAAGTGAGACGCAGTGAGGGCCACTGGCTGGCTCACCTTCGGTCATTGGAAGGCCTACTCCCTCTCAGCCTCTGATGCCAGATTGTTTCGAGAGAGTGGTTTGCTCAGAGACCAGCTGCAGTCCCTAGGCTCCCTTCTAACACTGGAGGAAAAGAAAACTCATCTGAATAGGGGACTTAGAGACAACAGGGACTGCCTTAAAAGATTGTTACCACTTTGGATCTTTTTTAAAAAAGACAAAGGCTTGTTCCCAAATCTTTATATTGTATTGTTTTTACTTTTTTTTCTATGATGTTTTAAAAGTGGTAAATATTTCTATATATTGGATATCAGGTTATCCAAGTACGTTTTCATTTATTCCATTTTACACCATAGTTCAGTAAGTTTTCACTGGTGTTAAGGATTGATTTTGGGGTTTTAGAGAAGTATTTCCCAACCTTTTTAGTGCAGTTAGTTAACTGTTAACTGCAGGATGAAAACAGACCCTTACAGCTCAGAGTAGCTTAGAGCGAATGCTAGGGATGCAGATAAGGATGTTCATTGCAGCTTGTTTGAAAAAGCTAATAAATATAGTAGGTGTATGGATGGATGGATAGATAGATAGATAGATAGGCAGACAGATACATAGACAGACAGACAGGCAGACAAAAAATGAATTGCTCACATGCCTTACTAGCATGGGACTGGTTTATTCCGTTACAGTGCGCCCATACAGCGGATTACTGTGCAGTGCTTTTGACCTGATGCAGGCCTGCCTGTACTGATGGGAAAAGCAATGTGACAATGGTGACATCCAAAACTTTTTTTTTTTTTTTTTTTGTTATGCGGGCCTCTCACTGTTGTGGCCT
>NC_041221.1:138286873-138293191 GCF_002837175.3 Physeter macrocephalus
CGCGCAGGCTCAGTGGCCATGGCTCACTGGCCCAGCCGCTCTGCGGCATGTGGGATCTTCCCAGACCGGGGCACGAACCCGTGTCCCCTGCATCGGCAGGCGGATTCTCAACCCCTGCGCCACCAGGGAAGCCCCATCCAAAACTTTTTGAGTAACATGATGTCCTCTGAGTAAATAAAACGATGTTTATGAGTATGCGCACGTGCCCTTCCTAGTATATAAATAATTCCTTTTCCAGGGATGATACTAAAAAATTTAAAGGTTACATCTTTTGTGAGAGAGTCTAGAGGACTTTAACTTTTCATTTTTTATTTTTCTGTATAGTTTGATTTTAACCCATGCATCAGTATTACTTTTATGTAAAAAATAACAGTATTGAAAATAATACCCGTTGGTTATGGCTGAGTAAAAGGGAGGTTTAAATAATAAAATAAGCGCCTTTGAACTCCTTAATGAAAACCATCAGTGTGTTTTGAAGGAGTGAGTTCTGTCATCTACCCTAAGACACAGGACATTTCTCTTCTTTTCTCTCCCTCCTCCCAGGCTTTATGAAACTATGCTTATGTAAACCATGGATATTCAAAAGTAGGTCAGCAACAAAACCAAAAAAGACTCTCCTTTGGCTTTTGGGTGGTGGTGGGGAGAGTGCTGGCAGAGGATGTGAAGTTTGCTTCCTTGACCTTCCTTGGCTTTTTGTGTTTATTGCTGGCTTCTAATCCCTTCCCTCTCCTTTTCCACCTACATTTTGAAGAGATTATAGTAGAAAAGGCAATTCCCTAACACTTTTAACTTTTCCCTTCTGTATCCTTACGGCATGTTTAGAGTCCATTTGTTGTCTTATTTCCTATTTGATCAATTACATTGTTTTATATATAGTGTTTTATTCTTACCCTGATTGCTTCTGGTATATTTAGGGGGCAGGTCTGATGTTGGTACTCCCCTGGCTATCTTCTTCGTCTGTACTTCAGTGGTTGCTTTTTGAATATCTGGGTAGTTCAGTGTCTCTGACCCAAATAACCAGTGGAGCTTTTCTTGGCTTGCCTCGTTGCAATATCTGAAACGGTGTAACCAAGAACCCTCCGGCGGGCAGCTGGGCGGGCCTCTGGTTCTCTGTGTCTTGTTCTCCTGACTTCGGAATCTTGGCAGGCCAGTGCCTACAAACGCCTTGTTAATGTTGGAGAATTGGAGGCAAGAGCCCTTTTGACATTGGCTTTTCATGGGAATGGATTAATTCACATGCAATGATTGCTTACTGTTTTGTTCTTAAATGCGGTAACTTTGTATACTGGTTTAACATTTGCAAAGTATTTTTCTAAACATTAGCTCATTTAATTTGTTGGTAGTTATAATTGCACTCATCCTCTGTGGATGAGTTAGCAGAGCCTCCTCCTGCATCCAGGCCTTGTGATGCAGGCCCCAGGCCTGTGCTTTTCCCTCCAGACACACAGTGTCTCCTCGTGAGGATTAGTGAACGTGTTTGGCAGGCGTGTCTTCAAGGAAGCTGGTACGTCTTTTTGGAAATAGGTTTTCCTGAGCTATTTAGCATCCCTAATGTGTTCTCCTTCCGTTCCTTTCTCCTTCTCTACCCTCCTGCTTTAGGTTCTGTCCCTTTCCAAGACCTTCCATTCAGTTCACTTGCCACCCTTCTCCCAGACACATATCTCCACTCTCATACTCTGCGTTTCACCTGAATGGCTTTTTCCATTAGTTCAGTTCTGACTTACTTTATAAGATCTAGCACCAAGCAAAGTCTTGCCTGACCTGGTACAGCTGACCTTAGTCTTTCCAAATCTCCGTTAGCCTTTTGCACACAGTTTTGAAATATCGCATCTTATGGACGGGGTGGGGGGTAGTGGAGGGGGCTGATTTGTCATGGATATGGTGGCACACTGAGTCAGGAAAGTCAGTGTCTTGCCCAGTGATGCATTAACTGCATGGCCTTGGAAAAGTTGCTTACCCTCCCTAGGCCTGCAATAATGAAAGGGGGGGACAATAATCTCTAGATCGGTAGTTTTTCAAAGTATGTTTCAGGAATCTCTGGGATTCTGTGGTTGCTGAGGTGAAAAGAAGGTTTTCTCCCAGCTTCTGCCAGAGCTGGCTCCCTTTCATCTTTTTAGTGTATGGAAGTTTCACATTCAGTTGAACCAATGGATTGGTAGATTTTTGATAAAAAGAATTCTGTACTAATAGGTTGAAAACCACCAGATTAGATGGTCCTGATATGATCCCTGTCTCTTACACACAATTAATTACTACTCACAAAGTATTTTTAATTTGCCTTGGCTTTGTTCCTTAGATGTTTCCCATGTACATAGCCCCCCCACCCCTCTACAGTGTATAACTTCATTATCCCGGGTACCTAAGATTGCTTAATAAAGGACTATATAGGGTGAAGGCAACTCCAGTCTTTGTGTTGTGGGTGATGTGGATAGTGTTAAGTGAAAGCATAATGAAATTAGTTGAGGTACATGCATTTATCTTAAGTGAATTCAACTGCAAGCATCCTGCAAGCAACACCACTTCATTGTGGCCTCTAAACACAAGCAACTGCTTTGACAGGTGCTCAGTGGAGGGAGCCACCAAACGGGGGAAAGCCTCTGTGGGACTGACTGATGGGCAGTACAGTACAGTTTAAACAAAGCAGAGTGCATCATGCTATGTGCGCAGCTTAAGGGCTTTGCAAGAGAAATTCTCACTCTATCTGGGTTTTGCCTTAAACGTTAGCTTTCGAACCTTATACCCAAGTTAAGATTTGATATCACCATATTCTATTTCACTTCACTGGCAGTCCTTTCCCATGAAGGATTCTGCAGATTTTTATTACATGGTGATAATTCCATAATACTGCTTTACTCCTTACAAGCGTTTTTGAAAATCTGCCTGAAATAGGAATATGAAACATTTAAAAAGCACCTCCTTTAAGGAAATCATAAGTTTATAAAGGAAATAAGTGAACTGATGTCATACTAGCAGTCTGTGCAGAGCAGCTCCTGTTTCTGAGGGGCAGGGGCTTTTGACTGAGGAAAGGACAGATCCTCTTGGTTTGTGCTTTTGCTGACCCTGAAAGTAACCCAAGGATACGGTGTCTGTCATGCCAGGACGTTTGACCCAGTCATCATTACTGTATTTTTGTATCGTCTCCATGAAGTCTTTAACATCCATATGTAATAAATATATCCGTTCAACATAAATTCAGCCAAGGAATAAAAGCACACCCAATAAGACTATGTATTGAAAAATGCAGGGTTCATATGATATCCTGACAGGGAAAGATATTTTTGACATGCCAAAAATATAAATTGAGAACTTACTAAACTAGATTGGAAAGACAGTTCTGTAGAGACATCTGGTTCCCTGTAGGTGGAATTTCAGCTCTTAAAAACAAGCTGATCAACTTAAGTAGTGTGTGAACTACAGAGGATTTAGAGTCTGAACCTGTCGGCTCCTGCTTTTCTTTGCTTGGCGTTGTGCTCAGGTAGGCGCTTCTCACTGTGTCACACACACAGAGGCCCCTGTACACCAGCAGCTCCTGGTTTACACTCTACCCACGTAGCACGCTCAGCACAGAAGAGTTGGAGTTCCAGCAGAAGTCCCGGGGCTGACCGTTTCATTGGCTTGGACCATGTCTGTTCCCTGAAGTGCTCACTGTGACTGATGGGCCAGACCTGAGTCCTATGCCAGCTCAGGGGTTGGCTCCACCCGACCACATAGAGATGAGGGAAGGGGTAGTTCCCCAAAGGAAAATTGAGGAGTGGTAACAGTAGAAAGGGGACTAGATCCTGGGCAGGCTGAGGAACGGATAGATGGTCCCCTGAATGAGCAACTGAAAGGGGTCATATAGATGTGCTTCAGAGGGGGCTGTGGGTGGTGATGGGTAAAGAAAGCTATATAAAAGTAACACATAAGCCCTGGGTTCGTCCTTGAGACTCTGGCTTTGCTTGGTTCGTGATCTGTGCCATTTGTTTTGTGGCATCGCTCAGCCAATAAAGGGAACTTAAAACAGATACACAACACTTCGTTATTGGTGCACAGTCATCAATTAACCTGATGCTGCAAAGAAAGGAGGCAAAGGAAGAACCCTCTTTACATTTCTTGGTTTGTTTCAAAGGCACATAGAAGGTTGGCAAATTGTTTGTTGAGTTGACTGTACTGGAGGTCACAGGGCTGCCACAGGTCAGCCCAGGTGGGTTTTTTTTTTTCCCCTGTATGATGCTGATGTTTGGACATTAGCCTCAGGTCTTTGTGCTGAAGTCTGCAGTTTCCTGGGTTAGGAACTGACATTTGTGAGCTTGACTTTCTCCACTTGGCAGGGTCCAATGCAGCTGCCTCCAGAAGCCCTAGCCATCTCCTGGCTGGGGAAGAAGATAGAAGGTGGTAGGGAAAAGAAGCAGAAACAGTTCCTACTTGGCCCCCCCCAGAGACAGATCTGCTATCCTCCCCTGACCACAGAAATTCACTGAGGAAATCGGTGAGTCAGAGATGCCCCAGGCTGGACATCATTAGCACAGTTCAGTGAGCCGCTGGTATCCTGTGTTTTTCTGTTTTTACCGTTACCGCTTTCCTTCCAGGGTAAATTCACCAGCACGAAAAACATGAGTGTTACCTTGAAAGGTTTCCTCAGGCGCTTGGGCGGATGGTTGATGGATCACCTGCAGAGGCATGGGAAGGTGATCCGGTTCCTCTTGACCATTCTGACTTTATTTTCAATGACTCTGACATCTTGACAACATTTTCCATTTCATCCCTAGGCTCTTGCAGACCTTCCCATGAATGAGCACCTTTGAGTCTTAAAATTTTCCTTTCTGCGTTAATTGCAGTGGGGTCAGGTTTTTGTCTCATTAGGTCTTAGCTGTATTCAGAGGGGCTATATGGCACACCTGAGGTTCAAGGTCATCAGTGGGGGTACCTCAGTGGATGCCGTTTCCCTCAATAGCAGTACTGCCCCAAATGTGTTTTCCCATTTCTTTTCCCCTCTTTCTCTCCAGTGATGAGGAGGTATGAGATAATGTCTGAGAAATCCTTGGTTCCCTTTGGAGAAAGGCGTGCTCTCCATTTACTTGTATCCCTGTCTACTGGCCAGGGTTAGCCAGTAGCCCCTGCCAACCTTGATCTAGGCTATTCAAACTCAAAATTGAAACACCAGTAGAGAATGATGATGAAGTGTGTGGTCTGGTTTTAGACAACCTGAAGTTGAATTCGGGCCTCATCACGTATTATTTGAATTATCTTGTGTCCCAGACTCTTAACCTGTTAAGTGGGGATAATTATAACACTAACCTCATAGAGTTCTTTGTACAGTTAGATGAGATAGTCCATCAAAATTCCCTGGCACAGTACTTGCCACTAGTACACACCCTATATACGTTATGATCTTATTGTTGGAGCTTTATGTCAAGAAGGGAGTATTGCCCCTCTTGTAAGGGGCAATCTGAAATTGGGAAGAAAATACAAAGAGGCATAATGGGTGGTATGATAGCTACCCTGTCTGACCAGTCGGCTTTCTCAAATCAAAACCTTTACCAGTGGAGTTCCCTGGTGGCCTGCTGGTTACGATTCTGGGCTTTCACCGCTGTGGCCCGGATTCAGTCCCTGGTTGGGGAACTGAGTTTCAGCAAGCCACGTGGTATGGCAAAAACAAACAAACAAAAAACACCGAAAAAACAAAAGTTTACCAAATTTCTTTTGGATTTTTTTTTTTTAAAGAATTAAAGCATTTTTGGGCTTCCCTGGTGGTGCAGTGGTTGCGCGTCTGCCTGCCGATGCAGGGGAACCGGGTTCGCGCCCCGGTCTGGGAGGATCCCACATGCCGCGGAGCGGCTGGGCCCGTGAGCCATGGCCGCAGTGCAGCAACACTATAGTAAAGGAAAAGGGAAGGGAGACTGTTAAAAACAAAAATGACTTTTGTCACCTAACCAAATGCAATGTGTGGACCAGGGTTGGACCCTGGTTTGAACAAAACAGTTACAAAAAGAGTTTTTGGAGGCAGTTGTGGAAACTTCAGTGTGGACTATCAGATGATATTAAGGAATTATCATTAATCTTGTTAAGTATCATAATAGATGGTTATTTGTGAAAAAAAATTATTGTAAGTTGGGGGGCATTTATAAGAAGTTTTTCTTAATGTTTCCTCTATTTTTCTCTCCTTAATAAATAACATGTCACCTTGGCAGTTTCCACTAGAAACTCTTTCTCTCTTCTCTCCCTCTCCTCTCATTTTTTTTTAACATCTTTATTGGAGTATAATTGCTTTACATGGTGTGTTAGTTTCTGCTTTATAACAAAGTGAATCAGCTATACATATACATATATCCCCATATC
>NC_041221.1:138298465-138299784 GCF_002837175.3 Physeter macrocephalus
ACATCTTTATTGGAGTATAATTGCTTTACATGGTGTGTTAGTTTCTGCTTTATAACAAAGTGAATCAGCTATACATATACATATATCCCCATATCCCCTCCCTCTTGCATCTCCCTCCCACCCTTCCTATCCCACCCCTCGAGGTGGTCACAAAGCACTGAGCTAATCTCCCTATGCGATGCAGCTGCTTTCCACTAGCTATCTATTTTATTTTATTTATTATTATTATTTTTGAAATCATGGTAATCTCTTTATTTGAAACTTAAGACTCACAAAGAAATTGAACATAAACTGACAAAAACATTTTTTAAAAAGGAATATAGGCCTGTGAAGAGACATACTTTTTTTTTAAATTTCTTTTTTTCTTTTTTTTAACATCTTTATTGGAGTATAATTGCTTTACAATGGTGTGTTTCTGCTTTATAACAAAGTTAATCAGCTATACGTATACATATATCCCCATATCTCTTCCCTCTTGCGTCTCCCTCCCACCCTCCCTGTCCCACCCCTCTAGGTGGTCACAAAGCACAGAGCTGATCTCCCTGTGCTATGTGGCTGCTTCCCAGTGCTATGTGGCTGCTTCCCACTAGCTATCTGTTTTACATTTGGTAGTGTATATACGTCCATGCCACTATCTCACATCGTCCCCTTACCCCTCCCCGTCCCCGTGTCCTCAAGTCCATTCTCTATGTCAGCATCTTTATTCCTATCCTGCCCCTAGGTTCTTCAGAACCTTTTTTTTGTTTGTTTGTTTTTTTAGATTCCATACATATGTGTTAGAATATGGTATTTGTTTTTCTCTTTCTGACTTACTTCACTCTGTATGACAGACTCTAGGTCCATCCACTTCACTACACATAATGCGATTTCATTTCTTTTTATGGCAGAGTAATATTCCCTTGTATATATGTGCCACATCTTCTTTATCCACACATCTGTTGATGGGCATTTAGGTGGCTTTCATGTCCTGGCTATTGTAAAGAGTGCTGCAGTGAACATTGTGGTACATGACCTCTCCCGCTGCGGAGAACAGGCTCCTGACACGCAGGCCCAGTGGCCATGGCTCACAGGCCCAGCTGCTCCGCGGCACGTGGGGTCCTCCTGGACTGGGGCACAAACCCGCGTCCCCTGCATCGGCAGGTGGACTCCCAACCACTGCGCCACCAGGGAAGCCCTCATTGTAGTTTTGATTTGCATTTCTCTAGTGATTAGTGATGTTGAGCACCCTTTCATATGTTTGTTGTCAATCTGTATATCTTCTTTGGAGAAATGTCTATTTAGGTCTTCTGCCCATTTTTGGATTGGGTTGTTTGTTTATT
>NC_041221.1:138300584-138309235 GCF_002837175.3 Physeter macrocephalus
ATTCTCTATGTATAGTATCATGTCATCTGCAAACAGTGACAGCTTTACTTCTTCTTTTCCAATTTGTAGTCCTTTTATTTCTTTTTCTTCTTTGATTACTGTGGCTAAAACTTCCAAAGCTATGTTGAGTAATAGTGGTGAGAGTGGACACTTGATCATGGTGTATGCTCCTTTTAATGTGCTGTTGGATTGTGTTTGCTAGTATTTTGCTGAGGAGTTTTGCATCCATGTTCATCAGTGATATTGGCCTGTTGTTTTCTTTTTTTGTGACATCTTTGTCTGGTTTTGGTATCAGGGTGGTGGTGGCCTCGTAGAATGAGTTTGGGAGTGTTCCTCCCTCTGCTATCTTTTGGAAGAGTTTGAGAAGGATAGGTGTTAGCTCTTCTCTAAATATTTGATAGAAGTCACCTGTGAAGCCATCTGGTCCTGGGCTTTTGTTTGTTGGAAGATTTTTAATCACAGTTTCAATTTCAGTGCTTGTGATTGGTCTGTTTATATTTTCTCTTTCTCCCTGGTTCAGTCTCGGGAGGTTTTGCTAAGAATTTGTCCATTTCTTCCAGGTTGTCCATTTTACTGGTGTATAGTTGCTTGTAGTAATCCCTCATGATTCTTTGTATTTCTGCAGGGTCAGTTGTTACTTCTCCTTTTTCAATTCTAATTCTGTTGATTTTAGTCTTCTCCCTTTTTTTCTTGAGGAGTCTGCCTAGTGGTTTATCAATTTTGTTTATCTTCCCCAGAACCAGCTTTTAGTTTATTGATCTTTGCTATTGTTTCCTCCATTTCTTTTTCATTTATTTCTGATCTGATGTTTATGATTTCTTTCCTTCTGCTAACTTTGGGGTTTTTTTCTTGTTTCTTGAGGTAGGATTGTATTGCTATTAACTTCCCTCTTAGAACTCCTTTTGCTGCATCCTTGGGTTGTAGTGTTTTCCTTGTCATTTGTCTCTAGGTATTATTTGATTTCCTCTTTGATTTCTTCAGTGATCTCTTGGTTATTTAGTAGCATATTGTTTAGTCTCCTGGTGTTTGTATCTTTTACAGGTGTTTTCCCATAATTGATATCTAGTCTCATAGTGTTGTGGTCAGAAAAGATACTTGATACTATTTCAGTTTTCTTAAATTTACCAAGGCTTGATTTGTGGCCCACCATATGATCTATCCTGTAGAACGTTCCATGAGCACTTGAGAAGAAAGTGTGTTCTGTTGTTTTTGGATGGAATGTCCTATAAATATCAATTAAGTCCATCTTGTTTAATGTGTCATTTAAAGCTGTGTTTCCTTATTTATTTTCATTTTGGATGATCTGTCCATTGGTGAAAGTGGGGTGTTAAAGTCCCCTACTATTATTGTGTTACTATCAGTTTCCCCTTTTAAGGATGTTAGCATTTGCCTTATGTATTGTGGTGCTCCTTTGTTGGGTGCATAAATATTTTCAATTGTTATAACTTCTTCTTGGAGTGATCCTTTGATCATTATGTAGTGTCCTTCTTTGTCTCTTGTAATAGTCTTTATTTTAAAGTCTGTTTTATCTGATCTGAGTATCACTACTCCAGCTTTCTTTTGATTTTCATTTGCATGGAATATCTTTTTCCATCCCCTCACTTTCAGTCTGTATGTGTCCCTAGGTCTGAAGTCGGTCTCTCATAGACAGCATATATACGGGTCTTGTTTTTGTATCCATTCAGCCAGTCTGTGTCTTTTGGTGGGACAATTTAATCCATTTACATGTAAGGTAATTATCAGTATGTAAGTTCCTGTTACCATTTTCCTAATTGTTTTGTGCTTGTTTTTGTAGGTCTTTTCCTTCTCATGTGTTTTCTGCTTAGAGAAGTTCCTTTAGCATTTGTTGTAAAGCTGGTTTGATGGTGCTGAATTCTCTTAACTTTTGCTTGTCTGTAAAGGTTTTCGTTTCTCCACTGAATCTGAATGAGATCCTTGCTGGGTAGAGTAATCTTGGTTGTAGGTTCTTCCCTTTCATCACTTAAAATATGTCCTGCCACTCCCTTCTGGCTTGCAGAGTTCCTGCTGAAAGATCAGCCGTTAACCTTATGGGGATTCCCTTGTATGTTATTTGTTGCTTTTCCCTGCTGCTGTTAATATTTTTTCTTTGTATTTAATTTTTGATAGTTTGATTAATATGTGTCTTGGCATGTTTCTCCTTGGATTTATCCTTTATGGGACTCTCTGCGCTTACTCTACTTGATAGACTATTTCCTTTCCCATGTTAGGGAAGTTTTCAACTATAATCTCTTCAAATATTTTCTCAGACCCCTTTCTTTTTCTCTTCTTCTTCTGGGAACCCTATAATTTGAATGTTGGTGCGTTTAATGATGTCCCAGAGGTCTCTGAGACTGTCCTCAACTCTTTCATTCTTTTTTCTTTATTCTGCTCTTCGGTAGTTATTTCTACTGTTTTATCTTCCAGGTATTTATCCGTTCTTCTGCCTCAGTTATTCTGCTATTTGTTCCTTCTAGAGAATTTTAAATTTCATTTATTGTGTTGTTCATCATTGTTTGTTTGCTCTTTAGCTCTTCTAGGTCCTTGTTAAACGTTTCTTGTATTTTCTCCGTTCTATTTCCAAGATTTTGGATCATCTTTACTATCATTACTCTGAATTCTTTTTCAGGTAGACTGCCTGTTTCCTCTTCATTTGTTTGATCTGGAGGATTTTTACCTTGCTCCTTCATCTGCTGCATATTTCTCTGTCTTCTCATTTTGTTTAACTTACTGTGTTTGGGGTTTCCTTTTCACAGGCTGCAGGTTCGTAGTTCCCATTGTTACTGGTGTCTGCCCCCAGTGGGTGAGGTTGGTTCAGTGGCTTGTGTAGGCTTCCTGGTGGAGGGGACTGGTGCCTGTGTTCTGGTGGGTGAGCCTGGACCTTGTCTTTCTGGTGGGCAGGGCCATGTCCGGTGATGTGTTTTGGGGTGTCTGTGAACTTAGTATGATTTTAGGCAGCCTCTCTGCTAATGGGTGGGGTTGTGTTCCTGTCTTGCTAGTTGTTTGGCATGGGGTGTCCAGCACTGGAGCTTGCTGGCTGTTGGGTGGAGCTGGGCCTTAGTCTTGAGACAGAGATCTCTGGGAGACCTCTTGCTGATTGATATTACGTGGGGCCGGGTGGTCTCTGGTGGTCCAGTGTCCTGGACTCGGCCCTCCCACCTTGGAGGCTCAGGCCTGATACCAGGCCGGAGCACCAAGACCCTGTCAGTCACATGGCTCAGAAGAAAAGGGAGAAAAAAGAAATTTAAAAAAATTATTAAAATAAAAAATTTTAAAAATAATAGTAGTAAAAAAAAAAGAGAGAGAGAGAGAGGGAGAGAGCAAGCAAACCAATAAACTCCCCCTCCTCTCTTAAGTCTAGTAAATTCTGAGGTCCCAGCTGGTGTCTGGGTTTTGCTCCACTCCAGTTTTATCTGTGTCTCCGGCTGGAGTGAGTCTGCCCAGAAAGCAGATTCTTTCCTGCAGGGAACTGAGGTACATCCATCAGGTACTGCGGTCTTCCTTTTGACTCAGTGTTTTCACTTAGGATTTAACCCACACAGATGTGCCTCTTGAGGACTAGGAATGCCACTGATGGGCTGCCCTGTCAAGCCCCGGAGAAGAAAATAGCAGGAGCAGACTTGTAGCTTTTCAGAGACATAAACATTTCTTCCATACACTATCAAAAGGAAAAGAAAAATTCAGGGACAAAGTACCCAGATTTGATTCTGGCTACATTATTTATATGAGGGGCAAAGAGGGTATTTGTGTGAGAATTAATGGAAACTGCCCCACTGTGAGCCCACTCCCAGGTGCTAATCCTACAGTCCCTGTGTTAGACATGTAGGAGGGGAGGGAAGAGAAGGGAGTGGGAGGTTGGCAGAGTCCTGTTTGCCTGACCAGTAGCTAGAAACTCCAGAATAAGGTCTTCTGGAGAGAAATATCAACTCAGGGGTCATGCTTTACTGTCACTTTCAAGCCAAATTTATAAATATGTATTCACCACCCAGATCAAGATATAAAATATGTCCACCACCCCAGAAGGCTCCCTAGTGCATCCAGTCAGTACCTCCCTTCATCCTCCACCCTCTAGGGAACCACTGTTTTGACTCCATAAGCATTGATTAGTTTCCCTATTGAGCTTCGTGTAAGCAGAATCATGTGGCACATACTCTCTTTTGTGGCCTCTTTCCCTCAATGTATGTCTGTGAAGTTCACCCATGCTTGCATGTAGTACTAGTTTGTTCTTTTTGTTGATATAAAGCATTTCATCATGGGCAATATATCACAAGTTTTTCATTCTTTTGTTGATGACCATTGGGTTGTTTCTAAATTTGAGCTTTTACGAGTAAAACTTCTAGGAGTATTCTCGTACATGTCTTTTGTTGGCCATAAGCACTCATTTTTCTTAAGTATATCCCTAGGAGTGGGATTGCTGGATCACAGGATAGATGTATGTTTAACTTGGTAGATATTGCCAAATAGTCTTGCAAAGGGTTGAAACCGTTTCCCTATCCACCATCAGTGCATGAAGGTTCTAACTGTTCTACATCCTCACCTACGCTTGGAACTGACCATCTCTCTAATTGTAGCCAATCTGGTGTGTATATAGTAGTATCTCATTAGGTGTGTACTTGCATTTCCTTGATGAGTAATGATGTAGAGACCATTTGGATATCCTCTTTTGTGAAATGCCCATACAGTCTTTTGGCCATTTTTTTTCCCAGTGCAAACTTGTCTTTTCTGTAAAGGCAGGTAGTCACCAGGAAGAGAAAAATGCAGATAGAGAGGCTGCATGTGGAGGCAGTGTCACCTGGTTAGTGATAAAAGGCGTGGGTGTTGGTGTCTGACACCACCAATTCCAGTCCCAGCCTCACTAACCTGCGAGTTGGGTGGTTAAGTAACTTTCTAAGCCTATTTCCTCACTTTAGAATGCGGATAATAACAGTACCTGTCTCAGCAGTGTGTTGGGGGGATTAAATGAGATATGTGTTACTTAAGGTACGATGCCTGGCACATAGTAAGTGATCAATAGATATTATACGTGAGTAGCCATGCCAGTGGTGATGAGGGGGAGGCAGGGGAGGCTCCTTTGGGAGCTCGGGGTATTATAAGTGTGTGAGCATTCAATCATTTTTAGCCCCAGTGGTCGAGCAACTCCTTTCTCCCACTCTGTCTGGTCGAGATCTAATTGTCCTGCTGTCCGTTCTTACCCTGGCCTGTCCCAGCCATTTATTGGCAGGACTTGGGGCCATCACCCTGATTCTGTGGACAGTTCAGCTCCTGAACTTCTCATTCTAGCTCTGGCCCAACCTTTTTATTTTTCTTCCACTATGAGTAAGGTGGATAATGCATTTATTAAGCACCTACTTCTTAGACACTGTGCTAGAGTATTTCTAGGGAATCATAACTGTAAAGTCCTGATTCCAGCTCTTAGGAAACTTACCATCCAGTGAAATAGTAATAATAAGTAGTTATTCCATCGTTTCAGCGTTTATTATATGCCAGACCCATCTAGATGTGTTCATGTATTAACACATTTAATTGTAACAGTATTCTGCAGAGGTATGTACGGTAATTATCTCTGTTATCAATACTGGGGACTCCTACCCAAGGTCACGTAGCCAGTACGTGTCAGAACTAACAGCTGAACTTAGATGCAAACCCATTCCCTTATTGCTATACCGCCTCTCTTAAAACACCTCTCCCTGAAGCAACTTGGGCCAAATTGACAAAGCATTAACAAACCAAAACCACGAATATAGTCTAAATGTCCTACTGGTCTTTCTCTACTGGTGCATGCATATCCCAGAAGTGGAGAAGCCATGGGCTACCCTCAGGATGAGATTTCCTAAAGTCTGTTTTATTAGGTAGGGTACAAGTTAATGTTTGGCAAGTTCTTTGAAGGGCTGAGTGTGCTCCTGGTAATCATTATAAGCAGCGGGTTGGCTACTCTTCTCCAGGGCAGAATTCTCTTAAATCACGTGATCTTTCTGTATACTTTCTACTTAAAAGGACTAATTGCTTCCTCCTCCTCCAGAGCTGCGGTCCAGAATCAAACTGGAGTTGCCTTTGTCCCTGGTTGGGGAGAAGGGACTTGAGTCACGTGTGGTGTCAGCACACCCCGACCTGGCTGAGAGCTAATTCAGCACTTCCCCCTCCTTTTTAAACTTCAGAAGTTATTGACTCAGGGAAAGATTCCCATTTTCCTATCGTCTGTTACAGTTATGCATCTGCCTGTATTTTACTCTGTAGCCTGTTGACATAGAAAAGGGACTCTTGGAGGCTCTCATTGTATTAGCCCACTCAGAAGTCTTTTCTCCAATCCATTTGACCTGAGACTTCTTTTTTTGCTGTTGCTGCATGTAAGCTAGTTCGATCCAGTTCACTTTATGTTGCTTTCAAAGACTAAAAAAGCCCTGTGACCAAATGTTTAGCAGGCTGTTCAGACATGATGGACTGACAGTTCCATCTAAGTCCGTTTCCTGCCTTACACACTCCTCCTCATCCCCCAAGCCAAAGGTGGAAACCCAGCAAGTTACATAAGCTGTTGGAGCAGTGCAGATGGCTGGCTGCTGGCCCAGGCAAACTCAGCTTTGGAGCACTTGGGAATGCCTGCACTGGCAATATGACATGGGCTCGTTTTTAATGAGAACAGTCATTTCATTTAGCTGTGTAAATTAGAGTAGTCGAGCAGAATCAGGGCAGTGATCCCCTGAACATGGCTGCCGGCTCCCCTCTGGGGCAGGAGAGGGGATGTCTCTTGGTGGGATGGGTTTGTCACTACTGTTCAGACTTTACAGGGAAACTCTGCTATTTAAACAGGGAAGAGTGGGAAGGACAGCAGGACAGGAGTAACGCGGTTATGCAGCCTGGCAGACCCATGGAGTTCCTTGGGGAATAGAAGGAACGAATCTGAATTCATCTGAAAGGGAGATAATTGTGTTTGTCCTTGATGTCTGAGGCTGATCCTCCATGCTACTCCATGGTGAATCAGGCTCAAAGATGCTAATCCTTTGTTTCTGTTGTTTTAAAAATGGTCAAATGTGTAAAATGACCAAAAGCATAAGGAGGAAAATGAATATCACTCATCTCACTTACAGGGAATAGTGGCTACTTTTTGACGTTTGTGTTTTCAACGTTTTTTTCTATCGTAAAAAACTTGGATCACTTTACACATATTGTACTGTCAGTAGGATTTTCACTTAATTTACTATATTTTTCTCATATGTACTAGTTTAGCCATGAGTTTTGCTGTCAACAACTGAAAATCCACCAATGAAATGGGGGATATTTAGGCTTTAAGACATAGGATAGGCAGTCTGGGACAGATGGGTGGCTCTGTGAAGCCTTCAGGGACCCAAATTCTTTCCATCTTTCTGCTTCTCCATCCTTAGGGTGTAAGCTTTTGTCTTCCTTGTCATCTCATGATTGCAAGATGGTTGCTGCACCTCCTTGCTTTGTGTCTGGGGTTCAAGCAGGGAGAAGGATGGAAGAAAGAAGAGTTGATGTGTGTGTCAGAGGAACAGAAGTTTTCCAGAAATACCCAGCTTGCATCTGCTTGTGTCTTGTTGGCCGGACCTGACTCACATTCCTACCTAAGAGAATTGTAGTGTTTTCAGCTGAATGACGTTTTGCTTCTACATAATCAGGGGTCAGTTCTTAAGGAAGAAGGGAAGAATGGACATTTATAGACAGCTAGCACTGTCCATCACACCTTGTTTCTAAAGATTATTCCACAACCAGAAGTTCTCGGGTGACTTACAAACTCCTTTGATGATATTAAGAAAATTGTGTGCACTCTCCTCAGAAAAATGTATAAACACATAACACTTTACATATAATATCAGGGAGGTTTATGTACTCACTAAAATTCCTCTGTGGGATTCTGTCTATGATTCTCTCCTTAGCATAAATTCATAGAAGTGTCATACTTGGTGAACACATGGATCTATTTTTGAAGCTTGTTCTTCAATGAAGACTGTCAATTTATACTTCTGTAAGTCACACACAGGAACGTCTGTTTCCCTGAGCCCACATCTATACCGTTACCATTTTTTTAAAATCTTTTAATTTTTTCAAAAACTAAAAAATAATATCATTGTTATAATTTCAGTTTGTTTTCTGTCAAATTTGAATATTCTCCATGTTTATTGAATACTTGTCCTCCTCTTGCAAATAGTTTATCCTTTGTTCCATTTGTTTTTCTATTTACCTTTCTCTTATTGATTATACGAGGTCTTTATATATTAAGGCTTTGAGCCACTTTAAGTATTTTATCTTTGCTTGAATGCATCTACATTCTAAGGTAAATATTCACCTGAGATTTGATTTGGCATCGAAACAGTGTAAGGTGGAGACCTACCTTGATTTTTTTCTGTCCAGATGATTATTATTATCACAAAGCCTTTATTTCTGAACTGATTTGAAGTGCTCCAAGATGATTTAACAAGGGTAGCAGTGATTTTTTTTTTTATTTTTTGCGGTACGCGGGCCTCTCACTGTTGTGGCCTCTCCCGTTGCAGAGCACAGGCTCCAGACACGCAGGCTCAGTGGCCATGGCTCACGGGCCCAGCCGCTCCGTGGCATGTGGGATCTTCCCAGACCGGGACACAAACCCGTGTCCCCTGCATCGGCAGGTGGACTCTCAACCACTGCGCCACCAGGGAAGCCCT
>NC_041221.1:138309343-138313000 GCF_002837175.3 Physeter macrocephalus
AGGGAAGCCCTTTTTTTTTTTTTTTTTTTAAATATTTATTTATTTGGCTGTGCCAGGTCTTAGTTGCGGCACAGGATCTTCGTTGCTGCATGCAGGATCTTTCAGTTGCAGCATGTGGGCTCTTTAGTTGCCGCATGCAGACTCTTAGTTGTGGCATGTGGGATCCAGTTCCCTGATCAGGGATCAAACCCAGGCCCCCTGCATTGGGAGCGTGGAGTCTTAGCCACTGAACCACCAGGGAAATCCCGGTAGCAGTGATTTTAAGCACATGGAGTATGTAAAGTTTAGCTGCCATAGAAGAAACCGTGTGAGCTGCCACACAGCTTTAAGCGACCCTGTTTTTTTTCATGGCTGACACACTTCTGGGAGTGAGGAAATTAGGTTCTGTGCCTTGCCCTGATGCTGACTGCTTAACTTTCTTGGTGTGAGCAAAACTATAAGTGAGCAATTTGATACTTAAAATGCTGATACAGACGGCAGTTTGCTCTTCCCAGATTTGAAGGGTTCTCTAAGTCCTAGTTTCATTTTTAATTTCGTAACTTGTTTGGCTGATTGGATTGGCACTTTTTAACTTAATGTAAACTGAGTCTAGGTTGTGCATTGACAGAACTTTAAATGACTTTGGTTCATCATGTCATTCATCAGATATTTATTGAATGCCAGCTGTGCACAAGGGCCTCTGGGATCTACAGGGATAAATCTGTTGCCTTGCCTTTATTTCAGAGTGGAAGTGATGCATGTGAGGTGTGAACACAGTGTTTTGAAATAGAAGAGATGATTTTAGACAAGGGAGTTGAGGACAGCTTAGGAGAAGAGGCACATATAAGTAGGACTTTGAAGGCTATGCATAGGCAGGGATGAATAGAAGGGCTTTCTTGGCCAGAAATACAGGAACAAGGATTCTTAGACAGAACAGCCTGGGGCAGATATAGGAAATAGCCAGTTGTTGTGTGTAGCTGGGGCATGAGGTTGGGGAAGAGAAAGTAGGAAGTAAGATAGAAATGTTGGGGCCAGCCTGCCAGAGGCCTCACATAGAAATTTGGACATTATACTGTCAGGGGTGATCTGACCATAAAGGTTTTGGAGCAGAAGTGATTTCAGAGCTTTGGCTACATGAAGGACGTGTTGGCAGGGGGAGGGCAAAAGTCAAACCAGTTTGAAGACATTCCAAGTAAGAAGTACTAACTCCCCAAAAGTAGTCTTGGGACTAAAAAGGAAGGAATAGATACGGTCATCACTTTGAAAACGAAATATAGTTGTCACTTGATTAGGTGTGGGACTAAAAAGACAGAATTTTCAGCTTTTAGGTCCAAGTTACTGAGATTAAAGTGATGCCAAGACAATGATTATTAACTACTGAGCATTTTACTAAACATGTACTCTGTGCTGGGCGCTATGCCAGCAGCTTTCCTGCTGGTGTCTCATCCTTCAGTTTGGGTGGAGTAATCCCTATTTAATAGGTGGGGCAGTGAGGCACAGAGAGGTGTCACAACTAGAAAGGAGCAGAGTTGCTGTGTGAAAATAGGTTTGCGTATTCTTCTTCCTGTTAAATGGCCTTGTATCAGCGAACTGAAAACGAGTTCTAATTCAGCTGCTTGTTCACAAGTTTTAAGGTGTTACTCCTCCCATTGTCTCAAGAAACCCTTCTTGGTGGTGAGAGGAGGAACAGATGCTGGGTTTGAGGTTCAGGGAAATTCCGAGATGGAGATGACCAGCAAGTAGTGAGAAATGGAGGTGTGCTCCTCAGAAAGCCAGGGTGAGGTTGGGGTTACATGTTTAGAGATGGGGAGCCATCTGCATAGAGGCATTTGTTAAAGCTGTGGAAATGGATGAAATTTCCAGGTGTCGTGTGTGGGAAGAGAGTGGGATAAGTAAAGAGAGCCAAGGAAGGAGCTTTGGGAATTTTTAGAGTAAGCCAAGGAACTCTCAAAGTATGCTGCTGGTGGAATATAAATTGGAAAATCCATCCAAAACTTAGTAAGCTTGAACATGCACATACCCTATGATGATCTGTGTTGGAACGACTCGGCCCTGCTGTCGTAGCACAAAAGCAGCCACAGACAATCTGTGATTGAGCATAGCTGTTTTCAAAAAATCTTTACTTAAAAAACACAGGGCTGACTGGATGTGACCCTTGGGCTGTAGTTTGCTGACTCTGTTGCTAAGAAACTCACACATGAGTACAAAAGGAGACACGGAAAAAGGTTGTTTCCTGCAGCGTGGTTTGTAATAGTGAAAAACTGAGAATAACCTATATTGTTACGGATAAATATACGATGGCTTGTTAATGGCACACTTTACAGTGGATAAAATGAACAAACTTGATCTGCATGTATCAATGTGGATAAATCTTAACATAATAATAAGTGAAAAAGCAAGCTGCAAGATCAGATACATGTATGGTATAAGCTATTTATGTACATTTTAAACACATAAAAATAATGTCTGTGGATATGTGCACATGTAGTAGAAGTACTGAAATATTTGTAGGAATGATACATACCATCTTTGGGGTAGGGGAAGAAAGGGACAGAAATAAGGTTAAGGGGGTATGATATTCAGTTTCTTTAAGATCTCAATTAGAAACAAATTTAGAAAACTGCTAATATCTGTTAAATCTGTATCATGAGTCCCTGGGTGACTTTAGTCATTTTGTAGTTTTATTATGTATGCTCAAAATATTTCGTGTGTATGTACATAACAGTTAATCCCTGTTATTCTCAGATTCTGTATTTGTGAATTCACCTTTCTAAAACTTCCTTGTACCCCAAAGTCAATGCTTGTGGTGCTTTCACAGTCATTTGCAGATATGTGCAGAGCAAAGAAAAACTTCAGTTGCTTAACACACATGTTTCCAGCTGAGGGTGGACAAGGTGACCCTCTGGCTTCTTGTTTCAGCCCTCATACTGTAAATAAGTGTTCTTTTCGCTGTTTAGTACAACATATTTTGTGTTTTTGTGCTTTTTTGCTGGTGATTTCACTGTTTAAAATGGCCCCCTGCACAGTGCAAAAGGTGCCAACTACTGTTCCTAAGCAGAAGAAGACTGTGATGTGCCTTACGGAGCAAACACGTGTTAGATGAGCTTTGTTTAGGCATCAGTTACAGTGCTGTAGCCATGAGAGCAATGGTGATGAATCAATGGTATGTATTAGATAAGGTGTCTTGAAACAGAAGCACACATAAAACAGGGTTCTGTATTAATCAGTTGATGAAAATACTGCGACCAGAGGCTCACAGTAACCTAACTCATGTCCCCTAGGAGCAGTGGTTCAGGTTTGCTAATTGTAGTGACTTTAAAGAACATAATTACTGTGAATAATGAGAATCAACTGTGTGTGTAAATATGTATGTATATTTTATATTTATAATTATTTTATGTTTATGATGACTGCATTTGTGATGATTTTATATTCATATATAATATTTGTGTACAAATCCCTTTTTATCCAAGTTAAGAAAGATTAGCTCAGGGCAGAGGAAGCCACAGAGTTGCCTGGGGAGCTGGGCCGGAAAGGTTCAGGCGAAGTGAACATTTAAAGGACACAGGCTATCAAGTGTATATCAACCGTATCAAGAGCTGCAGGAAGGGGCCCAGAAGCGGCTTTTTTTTTTTTTTTTTTTTTTTTGTTACGCGGGCCTCTCACTGTTGTGGCCTC
>NC_041221.1:138313081-138322187 GCF_002837175.3 Physeter macrocephalus
TTTTTGTGGTACGCGGGCCTCTCACTGTTGTGGCCTCTCCCGTTGTGGAGCACAGGCTCCGGACGCGCAGACTCAGCGGCCATGGCTCACGGGCCTAGCCGCTCCGCGGCCTGTGGGACCTTCCCGGACCGGGGCACGAACCCGTGTCCCCTGCATCGGCAGGCGGACTCTCAACCACTGCGCCACCAGGGAAGCCCAGAAGCGGATTTTGATTTGTGTGTTCACCTGCCATGCTCTCAAATTCAGGTCAGAAGTAAGGCATGTCCTAATCTCTTATGTCTGCCGCCCTAGGGAGGGGATCCCAGCGGGCTTACCCTCCCAGTTGACTTTGGTGGCTGGCTGTGCTCGTAACTGAGCTTGGTGGCTCTGTGTATGGCATGCTTTGGCTCTCTCTGCAGAAGAAGCAAGAGAAGCTTGGGTTGGGCACTTTGTGCTTTTGATGTGAACACTGATAACAACCCCTTTCTTCCTGGCCAGCTTTAAACCATATTGTTCAGTAAGCTGAGCTGGCCTTTGATCAGCAGCCTTCCAACCCTGCCTCCTTTTCCTTTTCAGTCCTTACTCCCTGTTCCTCTAAACTTACAGGACCTCATTCTTAATTGTCAGCAAATTCCAATTTAACAGGTTGCTGATAAGACGTAAGGTGCTACACTCCATTGTAATGGGAAACCCTTAAAGTGAATGGTGTCTTGACATGAGCCCTTCAGGCCCAAAGAAGTTTATTTTTGATGGTGGGATATTAAAAAGGTTAGGAAGTAAGGGAGTCTGGAATTTTTAAGCAGATCTATTTCCAGCCTCTCTTTTGGTGGATTAGGAAAATAAGATTCAGAAAGAGGGAGAGGCTTGATCAGGGTCACACAGGAAGTCAGTGGCTGGTCGAGACCACTCTACCTGTTGGCTCCCAGGCTCCCTGCCTATTCAGATCATAGCTTATAGGTAGCCATGTAGTTAGCTGTGTCGCTGAATATTAGCCTTGAGCGTATATATAGGTCTTTACAAAGTTCAGCATACTTGTGCTGAGCTGAGTGGGTAGGGAGCACATATCAGTTAATAGTGTGCAGACCCCCAGAGGTGATATGAATTAATTCCATGTGACAACTTTCTGGGGGGTGGGGAGAAGGGGAGCAAGGCTGGTTAGGGCTACTTGGTCCTAAATTTGTATTTTAAACCAGTGAGTTCCAAATCCGGGCTGTGACTCAGAAGCAGCTGTAAATTATGTTTACAAACTAGGGGAACTAGGGAAATTAATTCAAGATGAATCATAAACTTAAACATAAAAGCTAAAACTATAAAGCTTCCCGGAGAAAAGACAGGACAAAATCTTTGCAATCTGGGATTAGCATTGGTTTCTTAATAGTATACAGAAAGGAATAGGCCTACCAGAAAATGAAAAATTTGACTTTATTAAAATTACAAACATGTGCTTATCAAAAGGCACCATTGAGAATGTCAATTGGCAAGACACAGAAGGGGAGAAAATATTGCAAAACATACATCTGACAAAGGACTTATGTCCAGAATGTAGAGAGAGCTCATAGAACTCAGTAATAAAAGGAACAACTCAATTAAAAGATGGGCAAAAGGCTTAAAGAGACACCTCATGAAAGAAGATTAAGAATGTCCAGTAAGCACAAGAAAAAGTACTCAACATCACTGGTCATCAGGGAAATGCAACTTAAAACCATAATGAGATACTACTACACACCCACCAGAATGGCTAAAATTAAAAGACTGACAATACCACGTGTTGGTGAGTATGTGGAGTGCTCAGAACTCTCATACATTTTTGGTGAGAGTGTAAAACGAGCATTTGGGAAGAGCTTGGCAGTTTCTTATTTAATAACAAGTTTTAAAAGACTGCCCCATAATCCAGCAATTCCGGTCCTAGATATTTACATGAGAGAAAATAAAAACATAGGGGTCCTCAAAAAGATTTACACAAAGACATTCAGAGCAGCTTTATTTATGATAGTCAAAGATGGGGAACAGCCTAGGTGTCCATGAACAGGAGAATCAATAAACAGTGATATAGTCAAATAATAAAATATTACTCAGCAATAAAAAAGCCCAAAAATATTAATTTAGGCCACAACATGGATGAATCTCAGAAATTTTATGTTGAGTGAAATAAAGCAGCCATAGAGAGTACATTCAGTATTATGCCATTTGTACGATGTTCTAGAACAGGTAAAACTAATGGTGGGAGCAAATGAAAATGCAACAGAACAATGGTTGTGCATGCGTGCATGTGTTTGTGTGTGTGTATGGGGGTAAGATGAAAAGAGGCCTGAGAGAACTGTCCAAAGTGATGGAAAAGTCTCTACTTTTATAGGGGTTCAGGGCACGTGCACATATGGCTTTGTCACCATTCCCTTAAGAATTGTGCATTTCATTGTAGGTAACTTTTGCCTTACAAAGACTGATAAATGTTGAACCTTAGTAAATGATAAGCTTACTGAAGTGTTTAGATGAGAAGTCCTGATGTCTGCAACTTACTTTAAAATTTGTTGAAAGATAAGATGGATTGGTGGATGAGAGAGAGATGGCCAGATATGTGATAAGGCAAATGTAACAGTATGTTAACAACTGTAGAATGGAGGTCATTTTCCAAGGTCCCAACCTTACCCTTTACCCCCATCACTGTGTGGGAAGCCTTGTGGAATCTTGATAAACCTCCTCCCTTTCACACTGTGTGGAGATGAGGAAGGGCTCAGCCTAATAACTTCTAACCTCTGTAAAACCAGAAAGAATTCTAGAATCTGCTCTTCTACTTTGCAAACCCCACTCTGTTCCTTTGAGACTGTAGGAATATACAGAGATTCCTCATGTCATAGAGCTAGGGATCCTCTTTCTACGAGCTTCAGAGCAAGGAAATCAGAGTGACTATTCCCAGAAACCTTGCTGCGTATTCATGGGCTGGCATCAGGATTATTCCTAGATTTAGGATAGGACCTGCATCTGAGGGAGCTCGGCTTTGAGTCATCTATCTAGAAATGCAGTACTCTGACCTCGCAGTTGTCTGAGGCAAAGAAAGAAGTCACCTGTGTCTGTGTCGAATAAATTCACCTCCTGCCTCACAAAGGGACATTGTGAGGATTAATGAGATCAGTGTAAAAGACACTTGCCTTAAGTCCTCTGGAGGACAGAGGGGCTGGAAGTTGAAAGGAGTGGATTTTGTGCAGTGACTCACCCTCTGGCTGTCCTTCCTGCTGGGCAGGGCCCTGCTCTGGCAGCAGGACCTCACACGCTCCTGCTTTGGGATCATGTATACTGGACTGAGGAGTTTCTCATTTGCAGTTTTCCAAAGCACAAAAGAACAAGGTTCCTTCTTCTGTTGATGGCGCTGTGTCACTATTTCCACAGACACACAGAGAGAGACAGAGAGAGAGGGAGGAGCTGGGGGAGAGAGGAACACAGAAAGACATCCTCTGTTTAAGATTGCAGTCTTTGTCTGGGGGATGAGGAGGTGATCCCTCCTCTCCGCATGGAAACACCATGCTGATGGGCTAGTGGGTTCACACCCTTTTTAATGTTACATGAGCATGAAGCCCCGAAATGTTAAAGCCAGAAGACGCTCCACATTGTGAGCCAGCCACATTCCACATACATGTCAGCTCACACGCTGTCTATTTAACTGTCATGCATTTGATATTGAGTGAGCTTGTGTCCTTTCTGTTGCCTTTAAAATTTGCCTGCAGTATTTTTCTGTACATTACTTTTTTCCTCTTTTGTGTCCAGTTTTTGTTTATACTGGCTGTGACTCCGATCTTGGGTTGAAAGTTAGGGAAGTTGCTTATAGGGGTTTTCAGGATTTCTGAATATGAAATGCAAGGAAATTGCATAATGTTGCAGAGTTTCCTCTTCTTGTTGCTTGCTTGTTACCCAAAATACAGTAGTTCCTTCTAGAATCTTGAAGGAATTGGGCAGGTCTCACCCGCTGATGATCTATTGTGGTCTCGAGAGTCAGTGTTATCCTGATTTGAGGTTGATTTTTTTCTTGAGGTCAAACAGCAAAGCTTCCTGAATTATAACTATGGCAACAGTGTTTATATAGCATGCAAATTGAAGTCCTGTGGGGCAGGAGGAGCACTCACCCACAACATTCAGTGTTAGTAACCCCAGAAACGTTTTGCTCGTGCTTAATTTACCAGGCCCGGAAATAGGTTAAAATAATTAGCCTACCCCTTCACTGGATATCTGGGTGGACCCTACCACCTGCATGCCCCAGGAGGAGCTGTTTCACCTTTTCCCTTGAAATTCTATCAGCTTCATTCGAGATTTCTCATAGAGAAGGGCAGTAAGTGCCAGCAACACTCAAACTAGAAAGCTATAAGGATAATTTGCTTATCAAGGTCATTATGACTGGCTTCTGACCCACTGAGGAAGACTCAGACAAGTGAACGTGCATCGTGGGTCTTAAGCTCCTGTTCCTCAGTCAGGAGCGATTTCTTGGACTGAATATATGCCCAGCCCTGTCTGTGTTAGATAGTGGGTGGGCCCCCATAGAAGTGTAAGGCAGAACTGGCCACTGGGGATTTATTTGGAGATGAAAAATAATGGGAAATGAAAAGCTGTGTCCTGAAGCATTAAATTCTGTAGAGTGGCCTGTTAGAGCAGTGAGAGGTCAGAGAGAGGAGATGGCAGGGAGGTCTGCAGCCAGTAGAAACCCTTTGTGGAGGCAGAGGAAAGGGAAATGCCATTTCTGAGCACTTTCAGGCACTGTGAAACTATTTTTAATTCTCCCAATACTCCCACAAAGTATTATTACTTAGCTCTCCTTCACCATAAGAAAACAGACTCAGAAATGTTAAATAACCATCCAAAGGCACACAGCTAAAAAGGCCCATGGAACCAGGCCTGCATGCCAAGTCTCCAGGGCCCACAGCACAGTCTGTCTACCTACTTTGCCTCAACCAACTCCATTTCCCCTTGTTCTGGAATCCATCCAAGTCTTGTACAGGTGAAAGGGCAGGCTAACAATAATGAAACCTCAAATGAAGCTGAATGTGTCAGCCCAGGAATGCCTAGGGCCGCCTTCTGGACGAAATGGGGCTTAGCCCTTTGTGTGGGAATGGCATTCAGTCAGTCTGCTTGCTTTAGTAGACCAGGAAGAGCTCTTAACTGCCGGTTATTTTCATCCAGCTGAAATCTGCCTTCCTGGGACTCCACCCTGACTTTCATCTCCATTCAGAGCAGTAAGTCTTCCCCTTCTTGGACATGACAGCCCTTCAAGTATTTGAAAACCAGTATTGTGATGTCTTGAAGTCTTCTCTTCTCCAGCCCGAGCTGTAGTTTAGGGCAACACATCTGGCGGGAGCTATGTGTCTGATAGATTAGAGCAGAGACAAGAGAGAGGGACCAGCGAGAACCGGGAGAAGGCCAATGTCGAGATCCAGATGAGAAGACAAAACCTGACCTTAGGCAGTAGGAAAAGAAATGGGGATGAGGGATAGATTCAGGATACATGACGGTGAGAAATCTTGTTACTGGACAGATATGTGAGGTAGGAGGAAGGGGGGACTCAAGGATGAATGAATTTACTTTCTTTCCCCCTCTACTTTGTTGCTCATTTTTCTTTGTTCTTCATTCTAGAGTTCCCTGTGAAGCTTAATTAGGCTTTTCTCTCATGAGCTTTTTTGGTATTTGCCACGGCTCTTGGCTGCAAGCAGTAGAAACACAACTTAAAGAAAAAAAGATGTTTTGGTTCACTCATGGAAAGAGCAGGGATGACACTGAGCTGCATTCTGAGGCTCAGACAATGCCGTCAGTATCTGGTCTCCCTTCCTATCACAGCTCCACTTTCCTTTGGCCTGTTTTACTCAGGCTTTGCCTCTGTGGTGGCAAGGGTTGGCCACAAAAGCTCCAGGCATGTGTCCTATTCTCCTAGCAACATGACAAGACCTCGTTCCGTACAGTTGTGATAAAAAGCATTAAAAACAAGTCCTGTTCACTGCATTTGGCCTGGGGCGAATCACATGCACACTAGGATGCCAGGTCTGGATCCCCTGGCCAAACCTGAAGATGGAGTTGGACTCAGTCCCAGCCCCCGCCATTAGCGTGGTGGGATGGCTCCCAAGGAAAATGAGGATGGAATCCCTGGAATAGAAGAACATGGGTGCTGAGTAGAGGGAGCCAGGAGCACGTCTTCTGAGCACTTCGCTTCCCCGCACTGTTACTGAGGAATTGTACAAGCCCTTTATAGTCTTAGGTGCAAAGCAGCAGGCAATGCTTGAATGAATAGAACGGAAAGTGTGTTTTTCTATCCATCGTCATTGTCATAATCATGAACAGCAAGTGGTCATTTTTACTCACTGGCTTGCTGGTGTGTTGGTGAGCAAGTCTTCAGGGGCCGTCAAGAGACTATCCAGCTGGCTTTGGGAGCACAGCCGCTTGTGCTGGGCCATTTTCCAAGAGACTGCCTTTGTCCTAAGGCGCCTCTGTTGCATGGGGGAGGGATCCTCGGTACCTTGAGCTACCTTGAGTGACCCCTTCCTGGTGACCCCATGGACTATTAGTAGCATTTGCTGTCAGTTGTTGGGTGTAGAGCTAGCATTCAACGGTGTCCCATAGAAAATAAATGGCTGTATGAGGGATTCTGACAGCCTTGAGTCAAGCCAAATAAGATAAATGTACTTTATCTTGTCTCGTAATAAGACCTGAATTGTGTATTTCCCTTTCTCTCTAAGGTAAAGATTCCTAGAGAATTTGCCAGGTGTTTAGAAGAATGAGATATACCCACCTGGAAATGATAGATCTGGCTTACTTTTTCTGTCTGGTTGATGCATCAGTGCATTGTCCTCCTTGCTTCAACGTGAGGATTTTTTTTTTTTTTTAATTTCCATCTCTCTTTTATTCCTCTACCCACAAACTGTTTATCCAATCAATACTTACTGAGTGGTATGCTATATTCCAGTTACTAAACCTCTTTGCATGTAATTCTGCAGGGCAAGAGCAAGGTCTTCATGTTTGTTCAGGAACAGGTCATTGGGAAGAGCCATCAGATATATTTTTATTGGTTTCACTTTCAAAAGAGCTTCCCTAAGACAGCAGATGCAATACCGGTAGCAGTGGGAAAGGGAAGCCAAAGGAAGCATTGCCAGGTGAGAATTAGAAAAGCAGCAGCAGCCATTTTACTTCCTTCTCTGGAGCACCTTCTGTCACTTGGGCTGTGGTGACAAGAGGCCTGTTTCTAATGGGAGAAGGAGAAACCAATACCCAGCTCCCCAGCTCTGGACCTTCAAGATGAGACATATCCTCATTTACTCCAAGTTCTTCAAACTGGTTTTATCCCCACAGGCTGAAGATTCAAACAATTAATTTTTTTTCCATTATGGTTTATTACAAGATATTGAATATAGTTCCCTGTGCTATACAGTAGGACCTTGTTGTTTATCTGTTTTATATATAGTAGTTTGTATCTGCTCATCACAAACTCCCAACTTATCCCCCTCACCCCCTTTCTCCTTTGGTAGCTATAAGTTTGTTCTCTATGTCTGTGAGTCTATTTCTGTTTCGTCAGTAAGTTCATTTGTTTCATATTTTAGCTTCCACGTGTATGTGATATCACATGGTATTTGTTTCTGACTTATTTCACTTAGAATGATAATCTCTAGGTCCATCCATGTTGCTACAAATGGCATTATTTCCTTCTTTTTTATGGCTGAGTAATATTCCATTGTATATATGTACCACATCTTCTTATCCATTCATTTGTCGATGGACATTAGGTTGCTTCCATGTCTTGGCTATTGTAAATAATGCTGCTGTGAACGTTGGGGTGCAAGTATCTTTTCAAATTATAGTTTTGTCTGGATATATGCCCAGGAGTGGGATTGCTGTATCATATGGCAACTCTACTCTTAGTTTTTGAAGGAACTTGCATACTGTTTTCCATAGTGGCTGCACCAATTTACATTCCCACCAACATGTCAGGAGGATTCCCCTTTCTCCACACCTTCCCCAGTGTTTGTTACTTGTGGGTTTTTAAATGACGGCCATTCTGATTGGTGTGAGTTGGTACCTCATTGTAGTTTTGATTTACATTTCTCTAATAATTAGTTATGTTAAGCACATTTTCATGTGCCTATTGGCCATCTGTATGTCTTCTTTGGAGAAATGTCTATTTAGGTCTTCTGCCCATTGTTTGATTGGGTTGTTTGTTTTTTTGTTATTGAGATTGTATGAGCTGTTTGTATATTTTGGAAATTAAGCCCTTGTTGGTCACAAATATTTTCTCTCAGTCCGTAGGTTGTCTTTTCGTTTTGTTGATGGTTTCCTTTGCTGTGCAAAAGCTTATACGTTTGATTAGGTCCCATTTGTTTATTTTTGCTTTTATTTCTATTGCCTTGGGAGACTGACCTAAGAAAACATTGGTACAATTTATGTCGGAGAATGTTTTCCCTATGTTCTCTTCTAGGAGTTTTATGGTGTCGTGTCTTGTATTTCAAACAGTTCATTCTTGAAAGCTTTTCTAACTGTGGCCTGTGGACCACCATGAGAAGAGAGGGCCTCCTCGATCCAAAAATTCATGTCCATTATTGGTTGGTGTTGCACAGGCCAAGGGTGTCTTACTGGTAACTTCTGGTGGATGTTACTAAAAGTTCCTACATTAATCCTGTTTAATAGAGTTTGCTTAGAATTCGAATGTGGTGATCTACTCAAAAATCTGCCTACCACACAGTCCTGGGCAAAGCTGTCAGTTCTCTCTGTCTGTGCTCTTGCCTTTTTTTTTTTTGAATTTTATTTTATTTATTTTTTTATACAGCAGGTTCTTATTAGCTATCCACTCTATACATATTAGTATATATATATCAATCCCAATATCCCAGTTCCTCACACCACCAACGCCCCCGCCACTTTCCCACCTTTGTGTCCATACGTTTCTTCTCTACATCTGTGTCTCAATTTCTGCCCTGCAAACTGGTTCATCTGCACCATTTTTCTAGGTTCCACATATATGTGTTAATATACGATATTTGTTTTCCTCTTTCTGACTTACTTAATTCTGTATGACAGTCTCTAGATCCATCCACTTCTGTACAAATGACCCAATTTCGTTCCTTTTTGTGGCTAAGTAATATTTCATTGTATATATGTACCACATCTT
>NC_041221.1:138322270-138322933 GCF_002837175.3 Physeter macrocephalus
CTGGTGTGAGGTGATACCTCATTGTAGTTTTGATTTGCATTTCTCTAATGATTAGTGTTGTTGAGCAGCTTTTCATGTGCTTCTTGGCCATCTGTGTGTCTTCTTTGGAGAAAAGTCTATTTAGGTCTTCTGCCCATTTTTGGATTGGGTTGTTTGTTTTTTTAATATTGAGCTGCATGAGCTGTGTATATATTTTGGAGATTAATCCTTTGTCCATTGATTCATTTGCAAATATTTTCTTCCATTCGGAGTGTTGTCTTTTCCTCTTGTTTATGGTTTCCATTGCTGTGCAAAAACTTTTAAGTATCATTAGGTCCCGTTTGTTTATTTTTGTTTCCATTACTATAGGAGGTGAGTCAAAAAAGATCTTGCTGTGATTTATGTCAAAGATTGTTCTTCCTATGTTTTCCTCTAAGAGTTTTATAGTGTCCGGTCTTACATTTAGGTCTCTAATCCATTTTGAGTTTATTTTTGTGTATGGTGTTAGGGAGTGTTCTAATTTCATTCTTTTACATGCAGCTGTCCAGTTTTCCCAGCACCACTTACTGAAGAGACTGTCTTTTCTCCACTGTGTATCCTTGCCTCCTCTGTCACAGATTAGTTGACCATAGTGCGTGGGTTTATCTCTGGGCTTTCTATCCTGTTCCATTTATCTATATTTCT
>NC_041221.1:138323004-138324112 GCF_002837175.3 Physeter macrocephalus
CAGGGAGTCTGATTCCTCCAGCTCTGTTTTTTTCCCTCAATATTGCTTTGGCTATTCGGGGTCTTTTGTGTCCCCATACACATTTTAAGATATTTTCTTCTAGTTCTGTAAAAAATGCCACTGGTAATTTGATAGTGTTTGCACTGAATCTCTAGATTGCTTTGGGTAGTATAGTCATTTTCACAATATTGATTGTTCCAATCCAAAAACATGGTGTATCTCTCCATCTGTTTGTATCATCTTTAAATTCTTTCAGCAGTGTCTTATAGTTTTCTGTATACAGGTCTTTTGTCTCCCTAGGTAGGTTTATTCCTAGGTATTTTATTCTTTTTGTTGCAGTGGTAGTGTGAGTGTTTCCTTAATTTCTCTTTCAGATTTTTCATCATTTGTGAGGAGGAATGCAGGAGATTTCTGTGCATTAATTTTGTATCCTGCAACTTTACCAAATTTACTGATTAGCTCTAGTAGTTTTCTGTTGGCATATTTTGGATACTCTATGTATAGTATCACATCATCTGCAAACAGTGACAGCTTTACTTCTTCTTTTCCCATTTGTATTCCTTTTATTTCTTTTTCTTCTCTGATTACCATGGCTAGGACTTCCAAAACTATGTTGAATAATAGTGGCAGGAGTGGATGGACATCCTTGTCTTCTTCCTGATCTTAGAGGAAATGCTTTCAGTTTTTCACCATTGAGAATGATGTTTGCTGTGGGTTTGTTGTAGATGGCCTTTATTATGTTGAGGTAGGCTCCCTCTATGCCCACTCTCTGGAGAGTTTTTACTATAAATGGGTGTTGAATCTTGTCAAAAGCTTTTTCTGCATCTATTGAGATGATCATATGGTTTTTCCTTCAATTTGTTAATATGGTGTATCACATTAATTGATTTGCATATATTGAAGAATCCTTGCATCCCTGGGATAAATCTCACTTGATCATGGTGTATGATCCTTTTAATATGTTGGTGGATTCTGTTTGCTAGTATTTTGTTGAGGGTTTTTGCGTCTATATTCATCAGTGATATTGGTCTATAATTTTCTTTTTTTGTAGTATCTTTGTCTGGCTTTGGTATCAGGGTGATGGTGGCCTCATAGAATGAGTTTGGGA
>NC_041221.1:138324538-138326649 GCF_002837175.3 Physeter macrocephalus
TAAATTCATTGATTTGAGTCCTCTCCCTCTTTTTCTTGATGAGTCTGGCTAATGCTTTATCAATTTTGCTTCTCTTCTCAAAGAACCAGTTTTAGTTTTATTGATCCTTGCTATTGTTTTCTTTGTTTCTATTTCATTTATTTCTGCTCTGATCTTTATGATTTCTTTCCTTCTGCCAACTTTGGGTTTTGTTTTTTCTTCTTTCTCTAGTTCCTTTAGGTGTAAGGTTAGATTGTTTATTTGAGATTTTTCTTGTTTCTTGAGGTAGGCTTGTATTGCTATAAACTTCTCTCTTAGAATTCCTTTTGCTGCATCCCATAGGTTTTGGATTATTGTGTTTTCATTGTCGTTTGTCTCTTGGTATTTTTTGATTTCCTCTTTGATTTCTTCAGTGATCTCTTGGTTATTTAGTAACGTATTGTTTAGCCTCCATGTATTTGTGTTTCTTTACGTTTTTTTCCCTGTAATAGATTTCTGATCTCATAGCGTTGTGGTCAGAAAAGATGCTTGATATGATTTCAGTTTTCTTAAATTTAGTAAGGCGTGATTTGTGATCCATGTTGTGATCTATCCTGGAGAATATTCTGTGTGCACTTGAGAAGAAAGTGTAATCTGCCCTTTTGCTGCATCCCATAGGTTTTGGATTATTGTGTTTTCATTGTCGTTTGTCTCTTGGTATTTTTTGATTTCCTCTTTGATTTCTTCAGTGATCTCTTGGTTATTTAGTAACGTATTGTTTAGCCTCCATGTATTTGTGTTTCTTTACGTTTTTTTCCCTGTAATAGATTTCTGATCTCATAGCGTTGTGGTCAGAAAAGATGCTTGATATGATTTCAGTTTTCTTAAATTTAGTAAGGCGTGATTTGTGATCCATGTTGTGATCTATCCTGGAGAATATTCTGTGTGCACTTGAGAAGAAAGTGTAATCTGCTGTTTTTGGATGGAATGTCCTATAAATATCAGTTAAATCTAGCTGGTTTGTTTTGTCATTTAAAGCTTGTGTTTCCTTATTAATTTTCTGTTTGGATGATCTATCCATTGGTGTTAATGTGGTGTTAAAAAGTCTCACACTATTATTGTGTTACTGTTGATTTCCTCTTTTATAGGTGTTAGCAGTTGCCTTATGTATTGAGGTGCTCCTATGTTGGGTGCATATATATTTATAATTGTTATATCTTTTTCTTGGATTGATTCCTTGATCATTATGTAGTGTCCTTCCTTGTCTCTTGTAACATTCTTTATTTTAAAGTCTATTTTATCTGATATGAGTATTGCTACTCCAGCTTTCTTTTGATTTCCATTTGCATGGAATATCTTTTTCCATCCCCTCACTTTCAGTCTGTATGTGTCCCTTGGTCTGAATTGGTTCTGTTGTAGACAGCATATGTATGGGTCTTGTTTTTGTCTCCATTCAGCGAGCCTGTGTCTTTTGGTTGGAGCATCTAATCCATTCACGTTTAATGTAATTATCAATATGTCTGTTCCTAATACCATTTTATTAATTGTTATGGGTTTGTTTTTGTAGGTCCTTTTCTTCTGTGGTGTTTCCCACTTAGAGAAGTTCCTTTAGCATCTGTTGTAGAGCTGGTTTGGTGGTGCTGAATTCTCTTAGCTTTTGCTTGTCTGTAAAGCTTTTGATTTCTCTGTCAAATCTGAATGAGATCCTTGCTGGGTAGAGTAATCATTGTTGTATGTTCTTCCCCTCATCACTTTAAATATGTCTTGCCACTCCCTTCTGGCTTGTATAGTTTCTGTTGAGAAATCAGCTGTTAACCTTATGGGCATTCCCTTGTATGTTATTTGTCATTTTTCCCTTGTTGCTTTCAATAATTTTTCTTTGTCTTTATTTTTTGTCAGTTTGATTACTAGGTGTCTCGGCATGTTTCTCCTTAGGTTTATCCTCCTGGGACTCTCTGCACTTCCTGGACTTGGGTGGCTATTTCCTTTCCCATGTTAAGGAAGTTTTTGACTATAATCTCTTCAAATATTTTCTCAGTCTCTTTCTTTTTCTCTTCTTCTTCTGGGACCCGTATAATTTGAATGTTGGTGCGTTTAATGTTGTCCCAGAGGTCTCTGAGACTGTCCTCAGTTCTCTTCATTCTTTTTTCTTT
>NC_041221.1:138326723-138346903 GCF_002837175.3 Physeter macrocephalus
AGTGAATTCCACCATTCTGTGTTCCAGGTCACTTATCCATTCTTCTGCCTCAGTTATTCTGCTATTGATCTGTTCTAGTTTATTTTTCATTTCAGTTATTGTATAGTTCACTCTGTTTGTTCTTTAATTTTTCTAGGTGTTTGTTCTTTAATTCTTCTAGGTCTTTGTTAAACATTTCTTGCATCTTCCCAATCTTTGCCTCCACTCTTTTTCTGAGTTCCTGGATCATCTTTACTACCATTATTCTGAATTCTTTTTCTGGAAGGTCGCCTGTCTCCACTTCATTTAGTTGTTTTTCCTGGGTTTTATCTTGTTCCTTCATCTGGTAGATAGTCCTCTGCCTTTTCATCTTGTCTATTTTTCTGTGAATGTGGTTTCCGTTCCATAGGCTGCAGGATTGTAGTTCTTGCTTCTGCTGTCTGCCCTCTGTGTGCTCTTAGCTTTTTGAAGGATGTTTTTTGGGTATCCCAAAGTGTCTCAAGCTGGTTGTGGTTTTCAGTTACTGCTATACTTGTATTAATGGAAGTTTGTAGAATTACTGTTATGTTTAAATTGGGTGGAAATTCTGTTCTTACATAATGGTTGTGTTGTTGAGATTTTAATAACTTTTTAGCTTCTTTTGAGTTCTTTGTTGTTCACCAAGCTTTTTTGTCCTTTGGAAAGTGGGACTGGGTGGGGAAGTCATATGAAGTTGTGGTTGAATACAGATCTAGTCTAGAAGACTCTGCCACTTGTTGGCTTTGTAACCTTTGGAAAGTTATTTAGCCTACAAGGTGGTGCGAAGTGGAGGCAATGGTAGTACCCCATCAGCTGGAGTATGATATAAAATAATTCATGTAAATGCTGAGTATGATGCCTGGCACATAATTGGTGGTGGAAAAGTGATTGTGGTGAGTAGTTACTTTTATATTTAACTGCCATTTAAAAAAACATTGAGAACTCTTGCTAAAGTTGACTTTAGATTTTATGCTTTCCGTTAGTCCTTTAATTAGTTTCATTTGGTTAAATTTCAATGCTAATGAGGCCAATGTCACTGTATCCCTCAAGCCACTTACCCATCCTTAGCCATTTATCCCGTAGGGGATAAGTATTGATATGAAGAGAAGGAAGGGGGAGGATTTGGTGATGTCATGTATGGCACTCGGTAAGTGCTGGGTAAACAAAGCCATTCCCACTTAGTGCTATTCCTATGCCAACATCTGGCCTGGTGTTGGTGATGAAGGGTCATCTTTACAGAATGCTCTGTGGGCCACAGAATTTGTATTCTACTCTCTGTGTTAAATGTTTTCTATTTATTGTCTTATTTAATTTTCACAGTGACCCTAAGAGATAGGGAACATTAATGTCCCTATTTTACACTAGCAAAGACTGAGGTTTAGAATTGTGAAGTGATTGGACTGTATAGCCAGTAACTGGTAGATCTGGACTTTGAACATAAGCAGCAGATAAGCACAAATCTGTTACCCCTGACAAACAGTTTAAAAGAGCAAGTCCTAGTGATGGTGGATCCATTGTGTCACACAGAGAGGAGGGACAAAAATTATATCTGATAGTGTAGAACCAGCTTGGGCAGTGTTCTGCGGTGTGGGCACGTAGCTCTGTTTTGTGTGTCCCCACATGTGCGCATCCAAGGAACAAGCAGGTGGGAGGGGTTTAGATGTTCCAGACTACTTGGAAGATACCTCTGGGAATGACAAAGCTTAGGTGTGAATTCAAGTGCAGTTGAAAAATGAGCAACAGATTTAAGTGAATTTGCCCATGAATCTATTTCTCCAACACTTCCATTTTGTCCTGATTTTGATCCAAAGTGTGATGTGGCCAAGTGCTAATGCAGCTGTGTGTCAGAGGGAGAAGTGAGATTGCTTTGTCTAATTATTGCTCTATTTATGCCTTTAATTTATAAGTTGAAAAAAATTTCCTTTCTGTGCTTTCTTGGTAAGGCTTGTATAATGGTAATAACGGACACCCGTGGAAAAATTCTGGAAACCCAAATGACTCTGTATTCTCTCTTAATTCTCTAGGGACATAAAAATTGAATTGGCTCAGCAGTGAACAGAATTGGTTGCAAAATCACGTCTTAGTGCAGAGGGAGCATATGAAAGCTTTCCTCACCCTCCTTTGATTTAATTAAATTGTACTCCCATCATAGCTTCTGGGTGAGGACTCATAGAATTGCAGTGCCCTGTGATTTGTATCAAAGACCTACTTTCCTGCCCTGGTGTTTATCTTCAGAATCGAGCCCTGTGGTTCAAAGAATATGAAGTGTTACTTCTGTGTTAGATGCCAGCTGGTCACGTGGGTTAGTGGTGAATGCTTCAAGCTGGAATCAAAGGCCATTCCCAGTTTCATTTTCTCTCTGACTCGTGGCAGATTCTTTCTTCCAGTGACTCACCTTCCCTAGCTGCCACGACATCTCATCACCTTTAGTGTCATCATCATCATCATCATCATCATCATCATGTCTTATGTATCACGTGGTTAGTGGTTAATAGCTTGGGCTTTGGAGACAGACTGTAGGAGTTTCTGTCTGGATTCTGCCCAATTCCAGCTGCCTGACCTTGGGCAAGTGACCTAACTTCTCTCATGCCTCAGTTTTCTCATCTATATGTCAGGAATAATTAGGTTGGTGTGAGGACTAAACAAGATAAATGCATATAGAGTGCTCAGAGTGGTGTCTGACACATAATAAGGCTTTTGTCACCATCGTTTGTATTAATCCGTTATTGCTGTTGTAATTATTTTATAATGAGCCTCAGATGGACCCTGATAACATAAAGTAAACGTATGTAATTTGTATTCTCTGGAAACATGCACTTGAAAACAAGTGTTCATTGGTATGGATATTTAACAAATTCTCATGCACAGTGTTCAGCAGAAACTTGTACATCCCTGAATGAAAGTACTATAGAAAGCCACAGGGCTCAGAGACTTGCATGTGGCCAGGTCTTAGAGTACTCTGGCCAAGCAGGATGGTTAGACTTTAGCTTAAGTTGGGTTGTTGAAACTGTGTATTAACTGATTTATTCTTCCTAGGAGCCATAATTCAGGAATTGTTGAGTGACTCATGTCCCCTTGAATTGATCCTGGAGATTTGAGTTCTATCCTTTTAAGACAAAGGCTCTTGAGAGGCTTACTTGAAGGCATACAAACCTAAGATAAGTCTACTAATCAATCCTAAGACAGAAGCCACTGCCAAAGAGACCTTTTATTTTAGGGAATTTCCCTTGTCTCTGAACCTCAGTCTGACATTAGTGGGCAACTATGAGATCTAAAGAAGGTTTCCCCAGAACAGACTGAGCATTTCTAAAGGGCGAATCGCATGCCCTCTGCTTCTGCCAGAATGGAAGGTATTTCCAAACCATAGACTACTGGTATGGCTTGGTAGTTGCGTGCATTTACCACTGCCTGGAAAAGTAAATGACAGTTGGAACATCCCTACAATGGCAAGATAGACTAGTAAGTACACCACCTTCCAGCTTTGTGTCCTTGGACAAACTGTGTAACCTCTCTGGGCCTCAGGTTCCACAACTGTAAAATGGGAATAACACTAGTACCTAACCCACAAGGTTGTTTAAAAGATTTGATGATATCACGTATGGCACTTGGTAAGTGCTGGGTAAACAAAGCCATTGCCCCTTAGTGCTGTTCCCATGCCAGCATCTGGCCCGTGTGATGGTGAGGCTGCTCCCCCACCCCGGGCCTTCCTTGTTGGGCCATGTAGTCACGCAGTCCTGGCAGGCATGGTTTATTAGCTTCATTTCAAACTCATTCTCCTTGGCTCATTTACCCAAACCAGACAGAGATTAATGGCCTGGCCTCGGAGGATGGGGCGGCACATGTTCCTGGTGCCTTTGGCTCATTGATATCGCCTCTCTGATTTGGGGAATGCCTGGGTGTTCCGGGCCTGGGCCTCCTGAGCCCCAGGAAACATTAAAAGAAAGTAATTTGGTGCAAATTCACCTCCTAGTTAAGGAGGGCTGAAAGCCCTGTATTTTGTTGTTCCTTCTGGATTTTGCCATTTAGAAACAGGAGCAGGTTTCTCTGTGATAGGATGTTTGAATTTAATGGGAGACATGAAGTGAGCAGGGATGCCTGGAAAAAATACTTGCCCAAATATTGTCTCTTTCCCTGTGTTTCCCTCACCTACCTGTCCAATTTTAGTGCATGCCATTGACCGTGAATGGCTGGTCCTCGCTATTACGAGGTTACTCACTTTGCTCTGCAGGATTGTGCCGCTGCCTCTCTCTTTGCCACATCGTCATCTCCTGCCCTTCTCTGTTGGGCACTAGTTGCCAAGCGCACTGGCCTTCCTCCCTCCAAAAGGCCATACCAGGCTCACTGTCTTTTGACTCCTTTTATGCATATAAACTGATGCCTTTTCATTCATCAGACAATAATGCTTGAAGTACAGAAACCCCTTTATTCTCATCTTTCTGACCTTCAGTAAGTGCCTGTGTGTCTTTGTAGTCTTCTTCAGGAAATGAATAATGATCATAAAATGGAGTGGTTTGTTAAATTATCTGTTTGATAATTCAAAGACCTTCTTGGCTGACTCCTTCAGTTTATAGATGGGGCAGTAGAGACCCGCAGAGGGTGAGAGACTTACCCAGTGACACAAGGCAATCGGGGGGCCATGTTGTAACTATTGCCCAGCTCTTGACCAGCATCTCACCCATATTTCCTAGCAGGTAAAAAGTCCCCTTAGGGGGCTTCCCTGGTGGCGCAGTGGTTGAGAGTCCGCCTGCCAATGCAGGGGACACGGGTTCGTGCCCCGGTCCGGGAAGATCCCACATGCCGCGGAGCGGCTGGGCCCGTGAGCCATGGCCGCTGAGCCTGCGCGTCTGGAGTCTGTGCTCCGCAACAGGAGAGGCCACAACAATGCGAGGCCCGCATACCGCAAAAAAAAAAAAAAAGTCCCCTTAGGGTGTCATGGCTCTTTTTTCAGAGATGCTTGGCTCTGTTCCTCAAAGGGTTAAATAAGTGGCTCTCAACCAACAGTGGCCATCACAATCATTTGGAATATCCTTTTTTTTTTTTTTTTTAAGTTATGACCAGTTTCATGCTATGCCTTTTCATACCTACAGAATCATAAGCACCAAAGAAAGATTTGGGCACTATGATTTTTTTTCTAAAGCAGAGGCTTTATTATCTTATTTAATAATGTCAGCATATCAGGGATTCGCAAACTGTGGCCCACAGGCCAAATCCAGCTCACCACCTACTTTTGTATGGCCAATGAGCTCAACATGGTATTTACAGATGAACATTTGCAATTGACTTGATGATGAGAATCATTTTGAACTCTATTTAAGCTAAATGTGAGCCTTCCTCTATAAAAAATTCTATTCTTCTGATTACTCAATCTGTATTTCAAAAAATTGTACTCCTTGGAAAAGATACTCCAAGTGGTTGTACTGACCACTCTTGCCTGAGAACCAGTTCTTTAACCCCTCGATGAACCAAGCCAAGCATCTCTGAAAAGAGCCTTTGAAACCCTAAGATTGATTTTCACCTGCTAGGAATATTATACCTGTATCTCGAAAACTTACTATATTTTGAAGTTTGTCAAGAAAAAATTGTGGAAATTTGTCTTCTCTCTTGTTTTACAAGTACCTGTATAATATCATTGATTTGACTTTTGCCTCCTGGCCTGCAAAACCTAAAATATTTACCAACCTGTCCTTTACAAGAAAAAGCTTGCCGACTCTTTCAGTGTGTCATTGTTTTTTATTGGGGTACATTCCCTTTTATGAATTCTATAAATGATTGAAGGGTTTTCTTCACAGTTTGCGAATATATTACTTTTGTAATATATTCTCCTTATATAACATTCAAATTCATGGAAGTATATGAAGTAAAAAATGATTGGTCTCATTCCCCAGTGTTAGCACTTAAGAGTTTATAATGTATCTCTGTCCAGACTTTGCCACGTACTAGCTGTGAGACCTTAGTTAACCTCTCTAAGCCTCTCAAATTCTCCATCTGTAAAACAGTGATAATAACCGTTCCTACCCAACAGAATTGTTGCATAGATAATTTGAGATAATTCATGTGAATTGCTTAGCACGTTGCCTGGTGTGCAGTTAATGCTTAATGATTTGTAACTAATTACATTTTTTTTTTTTATGTTTCCTCCCCTCCACTTTTTTTTTAATTTATTTTTATTTATTTTTATTTTTTAACATCTTTACTGGAGTATAACTGTTTTACAATAGTGTGTTAGTTTCTCCTTTACAACAAAGTGAATCAGTTATACATATACATATGTTCCCATATCTCTTCCCTCTTGTGTCTCCCTCCCTCCCACCCTCCCTATCCCACCCCTCTCATGGTCACAAAGCACAGAGGTGATCTCCCTGTGCTATGCGGCAGCTTCCCACTAGCTATCTAATTTACATTTGGTAGTGCATATATGTCCCTGCCACTCTCTCACTTCATCACAGCTTACCCTTCCCCCTCCCCACGTCCTCAAGTCCATGCTCTAGTAGGTCTGTGTTTTATTCCCATCCTACCACTAATCTCTTCATGACATTTTTTTTCTTAGATTACATATATATGTGTTAGCATACGGTATTTGTTTTTCTCCTTCTGACTTACTTCACTCTGTATGACAGACTCCAGGTCTATCCACCTCATTACAAATAACTCAGTTTCATTTCTTTTTATGGCTGAGTAATATTCCATTGTATATATGTGCCACATCTTCTTTATCCATTCATCTGTTGATGGACACTTAGGTTGCTTCCATGCCGTGACTGTCTTTAAATAAAAACCATTATTTCTCCTACTGGTTCCTTGGCTGCTGCTTCTGTTGTACAGATCTTCCTCAACTTACCATGGGGTTACGTCCCAGTAAACCCATGGTAAGTTGAAAATATCATAAATTGAAAATGCATTTAATACACCTGACGTGTCAAACATCACTGCTTAGCTTCACCTACATTCAGTGCACTCAGAACACCTAGGTTAGCCTATAGTTGGGCAAAATCATCTAATGCAAGGACTATTTTTTAATAAAGTGCTGACCATCTCGTGTAATTTATTGACTACTGTACTGACAAGCAGAGTGCTTGTCTGGGTCCGTGGTGGTTGCATCTATCCGCTGTCTCCTGGTGTGGTCGCGTGGCTGGTGGGGAGCTGGGGCTTTGCCACCCAGCATCAGGAGGAAGTGTCTTTCCCCATACGGTGGGCCCGAGGAAAGCTCAAAATTCAAAAGTCGAAGTAGTTTCTACTGAATGCGTATTGCTTTCGCATTACTGTAAAGTTAAAAAATCCTAAGTTGATTTTCTTACTCGTGAAAAGTATATTCAGTCACTCGGTAATACTGATTTCCGTTCAAGAACGCTATAGTCGAGTTGGAGAGAAAAGATGAACACACAGGAGGAGAGGCAAAGAATTTCCCCCTGAAAACTGGTTGGTATAGCGTGCTCTAGGATCTCAGAGGGAAAAGAATCAACAGAGGGTAGTCCTGTTTTTGTGCCTGTACCATACTGTCTTGATTACTGTAGCCTTGTAGTATAATCTGAAGTCAGGGAACCTGATTCCTCCAGCTCCATTTTTCGTTCTCAAGATTGCTTTGGCTATTCGGGGTCTTTTGTGTTTCCATACAAATTGTGAAATTTTTTGTTCTAGTTCTGTAAAAAAATGCCAGTGGTAGTTTGATAGGGATTGCATTGAATCTGTAGATTGCTTTGGGTAGTAGAGTCATTTTCACAATGTTGATTCTTCCAATCCAAGAACATGGTATATTTCTCCACCTATTTGTATCATCTTTAATTTCTTTCATCAGAGTCTTATAGTTTTCTGCATACAAGTCTTTACTAATTACATTTTTTTCTTCCTTTTTATTTTATTTTAATTTTTAAAAAATATTTATTTATTTATTTTTGGCTGTGTTAGGTTTTCGTTTCTGTGCGAGGGCTTTCTCTGGTTGCAGCAAGCGGGGGCCACTCTTCATCGCGGTGCGCGGGCCTCTCACTATCACGGCCTCTCTTGTTGCGGAGCACAGGCTCCACACGTGCAGGCTCAGTACTTGTGGCTCACGGGCCTAGTTGCTCCGTGGCATGTGGGATCCTCCCAGACCAGGGCTCGAACCCGTGTCCGCTGCATTAGCAGGCAGATTCTAAACCATTGTGCCACCAGGGAAGCCCTTTAGTTTATATACAAACATAAGTTTGGGTTCGTTTTAAAGGAGGAATATGATTTTTTTTTTTTTACAATAAAGTTCCAGAGGTGATTCTGATGTGCACACACTTAAGAGCTGAAGTAAATACTGGGAAGTAGGTAATTATAGAAGGGATTTCTATTTGGGGGCCAGAATTGCCTTCCATTGTCTAGCACAAACCAGGGAAGAGGAGAAGGTAATGGTTTTCTTCAGCGAACCTGTAGGGTAGTATAAAATTCACACAAGTAAATGTTATTTCTGTTTTCCAGGTCTACAACTCGAACAAAGACAGCCAGAGCGAAGGGAGTAAGTATGTTGCTTGGATCCTTTTCTACAGGTTGGGGTGGGCCTGGGCCTGGAGAAGTTGCTATTCTGGGGAAGAACCACCAGGAGGTGCTGTGGGCATGTTGGGTTGCCCCATTCCCCCAGTGCAGCCGAGCTACTTCTGCTCCAGCTTACGGCGTCAGTGACTCCAGGACGGTCAGTGAGCCTGACTGGCAAGGCCGTGATGACATCTTGCACTGTATAACCCTTCACACTGTACAAAGAATTTTTATGTACATTATCTCAGTTAATCCTTTGTTGTCTTAAGAATGTAGCTCCAGTCACCACTTAAAAGTCACTTAATCCGATAGCACCCAGCTCCCCCAGCGCCCTGTCCTGTGGGAAGCCAGAATTGACTTTGCCTCCCTCACAGTCTCGCTCCAAGGACTGGAGAGCTAGAACCATCTTAGTGATCGCTTAGTAACTAACTCTGTGTTCCTTGTTGCCACTTTGGGGAGTTAAGAGTGGAGACGAAGAACTCTGTAATAATATTCCTCTTTGCTGGGAGTGACCCTGGGCAGCCTCTGTAGAATATACAGCACATTTCCCCTGCTTCTGGCTCTGAGCACTCTGGTTAATCATGATTTCCAAGGGCACCTGTAACCTTGTAAAGATGATGGGATTAAAATGAAACCACTATTGCTAGAGTGTTTGGGCTGATTATCTCCTTGGTGCACAGGGGAAAAAACAAATTCCTGCCACGTTGCTACCAGAGTACAAAGGAAATTCTGTCCCCTTGCCTCAGATTTGCTTTGTAAAATCCACTTGGAAAAAAAATTCCAAGGTAGCCCTACCGTGAATTCCAGTAGTGTCAGTAAAACAGTACCTCTTCATGTGGACAAAAGGATGAGCCGTTTCATGTGTGTGTGAGATCCATTATAGGACAGAGATTTTCTTTCTTTCATTCCTTCCAAAATACAGATTCTACCAGAAGTTTAAATAAAATATTAAGTAATTTGGAATGGTTGCTATTGGTAGGTTAAGAGGCCTTTAGGAGAGGAAAAAATGTTTCTTTTTTTTCCTTCAGGAATTGAACAAGGGGAAATTTTTTTTCAAGTAAATATTCAAGGAAACAAGTCATCCCCCCCGCCCCCCATGTCAGGTGGGATTGTTTTAGAATATCTGAAATCACCTCTGGTTAACTTGGCCTAAAATTACAGTACAAAAATAATAATAATAATAATGAAGGAATACAGAAGGCTTCAGTGTAACTCACAGTAAGGTAGGAAGACCTGAAGAACCAAGGCTTGAAAACAGACCAGTTCTGGAGACCCAGGGACCAATGAGAAAGGGTCTTCTGGATGATATTTGCAGGATGATAAAGCCCTTAAACTGTTTTTTAGTCCTTGCCTCACTCTTCTGAAGGTCCAGATTCCCAGGAAAGATAGCATCAAAGGTGGTCTAGCTGTGGCCTACCCACGGGAAGACAACACACCTTGATTCATGGTTTCAACAGTATTCATAAAATGGGAGCAGGGTGGTTTACCAAAGGGAGATCGGGGAAGCCACTGGGACAAGAGAGGATAGATGCCAAGCAGGCTGAAATAACTGATGCCCACACCATGCCCTAACCTGGGAGACACTTCTATCATGAAGGACCCAGGAACTGTGGGGGATGAGATGCATATGAATGGAGAACCAGCCCCCCCTTCACCCCACACCAGAAGTTTTCCTGTAACTTTTGACCTTACGAACCTGCTTCTCTCTCCTTGGGATAAGTGCCACTAGATTTGAAAGGTAACCTTGACTCTGCTGGTGGGCGTGGCAGCTGGTTGTACTGTTTTGTAAGGTCTTTGGGGCATATGTATCAGAAGCCTTTAAAATGTAAATATCCTTTGACCCAGCGATTTGTCCTAGAGAATAGGCTGGAGTGCAAAATTGTTTCTGTAAAAAAGTTCACTGGAGCATTGGTAATAATAGTGAAGAATTGGGAGACCATCTAAATGTTCAATAGGAAGTCCATTAAAAATATCAGAAAGTACTATGTAGCCTTCAAAAAGAACAAGAGAGATCTTGGTATATTTGCAGAAATGGTATCCACAGTATACTGTTCATTGAGTTTTTTAAAATTCAGGTTGTAGAACCATGCATTTATTAAAATAAATTAGTTGACTCATCTAGATACATTGATAGAAAAAAAGTCTGGAAATACATTTATCATTAAACTCTTACTCAGGATAGAGGGCAGATTATTGCGAGACACTGACCTTCTACTTTAAATATTCTGTGTACTTTTCATTGTCGACAGAGAGTATGTATTTTACAATAATGGCGATTAATAGGTAGCATTTATCGACTGCTTACTGTGTTTCAGCGTGTTTTATCCACATTAGCTCATTTAATGCTCAAAGCACTGACTGAGGTAGGTGCTTTTGACCTACTTTGTCGATTAGGAAATTGAGGTTGGTGAACTCAGGAGATATGATTTAATCTGAGTTCTGTCTGATTCTAACGTCTTTGCTGTTAACCACGAGAATATTCTACCTCCCTAGGAAAAGAACAATACAGAAAGTTCTATCTTGGGAAACACAGACACTTGCAACATTTTGCTTTTGGCATCCGGTTATCCACAGGGTGCAGAGAGTTGGCTGCCTCGAGTCTCTGATGATTCTTCAATGGCTTATTACCCTTTCATTTAGGAAGTGGGAAAGAAAAAGATGTGTTAAACATACTGCCCACTTTTCCAGGAGTACTTTTGATAGAAACAGTTTTTCTAGGGTATTGCTATTCTTTTTTTTTTTTTTTTTTTAATAAATTTATTTATCTTTGGCTGTGTTGGGTCTTTGTTGCTGCGCATGGGCTTTCTTTAGTTTCGGCAAGTTGGGGCTACTCTTCATTGCAGTGCATGGGCTTCTCATTGCGCTGGCTTCTCTTGTTGTGGAGCACGGGCTCTAGGTGCACAGGCTTCAGTAGTTGCGGCTCGTGGGCTCTAGAGCACAGGCTCAGTAGTTGTGGCACACGGGCTTGGTTGCTCTGCGGCATGTGGGATCTTCCCAAACCAGGGCTCGAACCTGTGTCCCTTGCATTGGCAGGTGGATTCTTAACCACTGTGCCACCAGGGAAGTCCTGGGTATTGCAATTCTAAAAGATGTTCTGTTCACTGATTTCCAAGCTGGCAAAACCAGAGGACTGTTCTGGGTTGGTGCTTCCTCCCGTCCTTTGGCAGTAGGAACCCCTCTTCACATCACACAAGCCTTAGCTTTGCTTCCCCTCCCCTCCAGAACACTTGTCCTTTTCATATTCCTCATGGCAGTGATTTGCAGTTTCACTGTGCTCATCGCCACAGGTGGCGCTATTGCCCAGGGTCTGATTGTTCTGCAACTCTGTTTATATGACAGTCAAAACTTTTTTAAAGGTAAGAAGTCAATCTGATAGGAATTTAAGAGCAAGAGCGGGACATTGCCCTTTTCACCTTTAATAGCCATTTCCAAATGTCTAGCATTTTCCTTTCTAGAAAATATTTTGGTGGGAATTTGAATGCCAACATTTTATCACAGAACCAGAATGTTTTCAAGAGACAGGTAACAAAAGGGAGTTCCTTTGGGGACACTTCTGAATTTGTTGCTTTTCTCTTGAAGTTTCTCTCAGGCTGTACAGTGCCTGTGGGGTATAAGACAGGGCCGTAAATAATGTCTGGCAGCTGCTGGTATTTTCCAAATGGCCCAGTTGCCAGGAGAGGATGGCAGCAGATAAATACATGCACATTTCTTTGCAGAGCCTTTTCCCCCCTCCTCTTTCTTCTCTGTTTGGATCTCAGGTACAGTGAGTGAATTAATCATAATCCCCGGTTTGTGGCACATGATCATCACAGGCCCCTCCCTTTCGCCCTTCATTCATTCATTTATTCATTCACTCACTCCCTTTTAGTTCTTTTCCCACCTCCTATTCCTGTCCTCCCCTTCACCGTTCTAATGTGTACCTTTAAAGTGTATTCTTGGACAATGAGTATCTTTTATCTCCCTGTGTTTTTAAGTTACATAAATGTTTGTCTTTCCTGCTCTGCCCCCTCAGCATTGTGTTAGGAACCGTCCATATTCCCCTGTCTACCTCAAGACTGAGGCTTCCGTCTGCTGCACACTCCATGGTGTGTAACACTGCAGAGATGCACTCCACTCCGCGTGCCTCTCAGTCCTCATCACCACTAACAAATACCACAAGGAACGTCTTTGTACATGTCCACCTGTGTGAGAATCTCTTTGGGCTTTACCCTCAAGGAGAGTTGCTGGTTAGCCAGAGGGTGTGTGTGTACTTAGTTTGAGGGAAGGCTGTCACCTCGTGACCTAGACTGGCCTTTCCCCAGTCCTCCCAGCCCGACAAGAGTATTTCCCCATTCCTGCCAACTCTTCTCATTATATTCAGCTTTCTAATTTTTTGCCAGTCTAATAGATATAAAATGGTAGCTCATTGTTGTCTTAATATGTATTTCCCTAATAATTAATGTGTTTGAGTATCTCTTCATATGCCTGCTTACTGGGTGTCCTCTTCTGCTTTTTGCCTATTTGTGTTCTTTGCCCATTTTTCTATTGCAGTTACCTTTTTTTTTTTTACTGCTGATTTGTAAAGTTCCTTCTGTATTCTAGATATTAGTTCCTTGTTAATTGCAGATTTATTTATTTATTTATTTATTTATTTATTTATTTATTTATTTATTTATTTATTTATTTATTTATTTATTTATTTATTTATTTATTTATTTATTTATTTATTTATTTATTTATTTATTTATTTATTTATTTATTTATTTATTTATTTATTTATTTATTTATTTATTTATTTATTTATTTATTTATTTATTTATTTATTTATTTATTTATTTATTTATTTATTTATTTATGGCTGTGTTGGGTCTTTGTTGCTGCACGTGGGCTTTCTCTAGTTGCGGCGAGCAGGGCCTACTCTTCGTTGTGGTCCGCGGGCTTCTCACTGCTGTGGCTTCTCTTGTTGTGGAGCAAAGGCTCTAGGTGCGCAGGCTTCAGTAGTTGTGGCATGTGGGCTCAGTAGTTGTGGCTCACGAGCTCTAGAGCGCAGGCTCAGTAGTTGTGGCGCACAGGCTTAGTTGCTCTGCGGCATGTGGGATCTTCCCGGACCAGGGCTCGAACCCATGTCCCCTGCACTGGCAGGCGGACTCTCAACCACTGCGCCACCAGGGAAGCCCAATTGTAAATATTTTAAATATATCTTCCCATTTTGCCATCTGACAATTAATATTATGTGTGATATCCTTCCTTGAGTATAAAGTCTTATTCTTTATATATTCAAAAAATTTTTTGCCTTCTGGTTTACGATTTTCAAGTTGTGTTTTGAAAAAGGCCTTCTGACCCATGTCACAAAGATATGCACCTACATTTTCTTTTATTGGCTTCATGATTTTGTCTTTCACACTTTGGTTTCTAATCCAACTGATATCTACCATTGTATATGGTGTTTCATGAAGATTCAGTTTTGTTTTTATCCACATGAAGAGCCAGTTTTCCCAACAACATCTACCAAGCTATCCATTCTCACCCTCTTTGACTTGTGATACCAGCTTTATTGTGTATTAAGTTTGCACATCTGAGCTTTGTCTCTGAGCTCTTTATTTCCTTGTCTGTCTGTTCTTGTGCTAATATCTCTACAGTTTTTTTTTTTTTTTTTTCGGTACGCGGGCCTCTCACTGCTGTGGCCTCTCCCGTTGCGCGCGTCCCCTGCATCGGCAGGCGGACTCTCAACCACTGCGCCACCAGGGAAGCCCTCTCTCCAGTTTTAATATGATGCCTTTGAGGCGGGTCTTAATATCTAGTAGTTTAAGTCTCCTCTCTTTACTTTCCTTTTTAATGGTTAACATAGCTGACTGTGGACCTTTATCCTTCTATATAAATTCTAGCTTAAGTTTGATAAGTTCCTCAAAAATTTACAATTTTCATTTTGGATTGCATTGAAGTGTACAGGTTAATTTGTGGAAAAATGACACTTTAAAAATATTAGTAATGGTTTAATTATTGAATGTTGTTTCTCACAGTATGCTTTACAAGTAACAAATATTTTTTAAAATGAAAAAAATTTTATTGAAGTATAGTTGATTTACAGTATTGTGTTAGTTTCAGGTGTACAGGAAATTGATTCAGTTATACATATATATTCTTTTTCAGATTCTTTTCCATTGTAGGTTATTACTAGATACTGGATATAGTTCCCTGTGCTATATAGTAAATCCTTGTTGCTTATCTATTTTATATATAGAAGTATCTGTTAATCACATACTCCTAATTTATCCCTCCCCCACCTTTCCCCTTTGGTGACCATAATTTTGTTTTCTGTGTCTGTGAGTCTGTTTCTGTTTTGTAAATAAGTTCATTTGTATTATTTTTTAGATTCCACATATAAGTGATATAATATTTGTCTTTCTCTGTCTGATTTACTTCAGTTAGTATGAGTCTGATAGTCTCTAGGTCCTTTCATGTTGCTGCAAATGGCAATATTTTTTATGGCTGAGTAATATTCCATTGTGTATATATACTCCTTCTTTATCCATTCATCTGTCAATTGACATTCAGGTTGCTTCCATGTCTTGGCTATTGTAAATAGTGCTGCTATGAACATTGGGGTGCATGTATCTTTTCAAATTAGAGTTTTTGTCTTTTCCAGATATATGCCCAGGAGTGAGATTCCTGGATCATACAGTAACTCTATTTTTAGTTTTTTTAAGGAGGCTCCATATTGTTCTCCATAGTGGCTACACCAATTTACATTCCCAGCAGTAGTGTAGGAGGGTTCCCTTTTCTCCACATTCTCTCCAGCATTTATTTTTTGTAGACTTTTCAATGATGGTCATTCTGACTGGTGTGAGGTGATACATCATTGTAGTTTTGACGTGTATTTTCTCTAATAGTTAATGATGTGGAGCATCTTTTCATATGCCTGTTGGCTGTCTGTATGTCTCTTTAAAATTTTTTATTATTTATTTATTTTTATTTTTTATTTTTGGCTGCGTTGGGCCTTCGTTGCTGCACACGGGGGCCACTCTTTGTTGCGGTGCGCAGGCTTCTCATTGCGGTGGCTTCTCTTGTTGCGGAGCACGGGCTCTAGGTGCACCGGCTTCAGTAGTTGCGGCTCGCGGGCTCTAGAGCACAGGCTCAGTAGTTTTGGTGCACGGGCTTAGTTGCTCCATGGCATGTGGGATCTTCCCGGACCAGGGATCAAACCTGTGTCCCCTGCATTGGCAGGCAGATTCTTAACTGCTGTGTCACCAGAGTAATCCCTATCTGTACGTCTTGTTTGGAGAAATGTCTATTTAGAAATGTTCTAACTTCATTGGTTTACATACAGCTGGGAAAATTGACACTTTTATAATACTAAGTCACTTCCTCCAAGAGCTTTGAATGTCTTTCCATTTATTCAGACCTTTACTTTTCTGCCTAGAATTCTTCTGTTTTCTTGGTTAGGTTAATCCCTACATACTAAATTCAAAAACCAATCTGCTATTTTTGGCAGTCGTATGAGCCGCTCAACCGTGGATCCGGCTGCCATCAGGAACCTTCCCTGGGTTTGTTCCTGGAATGTCAGGGTTATACATCAGTGACACTGAGTTTTCTCTAGTTGGTCAAATTCTTACCCAGTAGTGGAGGGAAGGGGAAAGATGGGAGTAAGAATAGATAGAGAAGAAGAAAGTCTGGTTTGTTGCTTCCTAAGCTTCTTTACTGAGAAGGTGATCACACCAGTGTCAATCATTCTAAATGGCAAATGACTGTCATTGATTTTCCCCTTTATTATTACAAAGAACAGGACTCTGCCCTGGGCAGGGACCCCTCCTCTTCCCATCTTACCCTTTGCCACCTTAATGTGTATCTCCTGAGTCTGCATGTCCTGTTTCTTGCTTTACGTTGGCTGCAGTTGTGAGATTTACTCCCCAAAGGCTCTATGAGAATTGGTTCATTCTCCTTTGAAATGAGCCCAGGTCAGAAGCAGAAGGGGGAGCTAGGAAGGGACCTATTCTCAGCCCCGCTGCTGTTGTCCTGCAGTCCCACCTGAGAGACAGCTGGGAAGCTGAGAACTTGTCAGAGAGGGTACACAGTCCGGTGCATGAGAGGAGGGGAAAGGCAGGCTTTTCTAGTGTGAGTTCGTCTTTACCAAGTTTGAAGTTTTAAATAATAAATGTCACCGCCAACTTAGCTCTGAAAAGATTAGCTTGTTTACAGAAATGCTGCTCTTCTGCTGCTTTGCCAGCTGTTTGGAGACTGACAGACTGAGACAGAGAGGGATGTCTCCTAATCTTGGCTTCTAGTGCCACTTCCCTTACTGTGAGTATTAACTCGAATTCCATGGGTCAGTCGGGTCATTTAAAAGGAATATGCCCGAGTTGCCTTAGGTGTGCCTTGTCACACACTGTTGGCCCCAGTGGGCTTTTCAGAAGAATATTGCAGCCATTTTCTCTGCTTCCCACTCTTGTTGAACATGTTCTTTGCATCGACCTGAACCTCTCACTAGACTTAACTGTAGGAGTCCAGGCTTCATTCAACTAATACCTCTTGGAATTCTTAAGGGCCATGGCCCTGGGTGACATGAGTACTGAGGGGTGAGGACACCAACCAGCAGTACAGTTGCCTCTACCTTTATGGCCTGCTGATGAAGTTAAGACCCCTGGGAGATGATAGACCGATGGTGTAGCACACGTGTGTGGGTGTGTAGTACCCGTGCTCTCTGCAGATGCACTCATGTGCAGACAGGTGCCCACAGCCAATTGGAATGGGCCTCCATCTAGGCTAGAAAGGCTTAAAAAGTCTCTCCAGAAGAAGGAAATATAATTCTTGCTCTTTGCTTCCCAGTCTTAATCCCTTCATTCCTTCCAGTTTGTTTTTTATTTATTTTTTTATACAGCAGATTCTTATTAGTTATCCATTTTGTACATATTTATTTTAATTTTTTTAATTTTTAGCTGTGTTGGGTCTTCGTTGCTGCGCTTGGGCTTTCTCTAGCTGCGGTGAGTGGGGGCCACTCTTTGTTGCGGTGCACGGGCTTCTCATTGCAGTGGCTTCTCTTGTTGCGAAGCACAGGTTCTAGGTGCACAGGCTTCAGTAGTCGTGGCTCACAGGCTCTACAGCACAGGCTCAGTAGTTGTGGCACACGAGTTTAGTTGCTCTGCGGCATGTGGGATCTTCCCGGACCAGGGCTCCAACCCGTGTCCCCTGCATTGGCAGGCGGATTCTTAAACACTGTGCCACCAGGGAAGACCAGTATATTTTCTTAATATAATCTCTCCTATGCATTTTTAAATAGCTGAGATTATTTTGTATGTTTTTAAAAAAATTTTAAAATTTAATTTAATTTATTTTTTATACAGCATGTTCTCATTAGTCATCCATTTTATGCACATCAGCGTATACATGTCAATCCCAATCTCCCAATTCATCACACCACCCTCACCCCCTGCCACTTTCTCCCCTTGGTGTCCGTACATTTGTTCTCTACATCTCTGTCTCAGTTTCTGCCCTGCAAACTGGTTCATCTGTACCATTTTTCTGGGTTCCACATATATGCCTTAATATATGATGTTTGTTTTTCTCCTTCTGACTTACTTCACCCTGTATGACAGTCTCTAGATCCATCCACGTCTCTACAAATGACCCAATTTCATTCCTTTTTATGGCTGAGTAATATTCCATTGTATATATGTACCACATCTTCTTTATCCATTCATCTGTCGATGGGCATTTAGGTTGCTTCCATGACCTGGCTATTGTAAATAGTGCTGCAGTGAACATTGGGGTGCATGTGTCTTTTTGAATTATGTTTTTCTCTGGGTATATGCCAAGTAGTGGAATTGCTGGGTCATATGGTAACTCTATTTTTAGTTGTTTAAGGAACCTCCATACTGTTCTCCATAGTGGCTGTATCAATTTACATTCCCACCAAGAGTGCAAGAGGATTCCCTTTTCTCCACACCCTCTCCAGCATTTGTTGTTTGTAGAGTTTCTGATGATGCCCCTTCTAACTGGTGTGAGGTGATACCTCATTGTAGTTTTGATTTACATTTCTCTAATAATTAGTGAGGTTGACCAGCTTTTCATGTGCTTCTTGGCCATCTGTATATCTTCTTTGGTGAAACGTCTATTTAAGTCTTCTGCCCATTTTTTGATTTTGGTTGTTTGCTTTTTTAATATTGAGCTGCATGAGCTGTGTATATATTTTGGAGATTAATACTTTGTCCGTTGATTCATCTGCAAATATTTTCTCCCATTCTGAGGTTTGTCTTTTTGTCCTGTTTATGGTTTCCTTTGCTTTGAAAAAGGTTTTAAGATTCATTAGGTACCCTTTGTTTATTTTTGTTTTTATTTCCATTACTCTAGGAGGTGGATCAAAAAAGATCTTGTTGTGGTTTATTTCAAAGATTGTTCTTCCTATGTTTTTTCCTCTAAGAGTTTTATAGTGTCCAGTCTTACATTTAGGTCTCTAATCCATTTTGGGTTTATTTTTGTCTATGGTGTTAGGGAGTGTTCTAATTTCATTCTTTTACATGTAGCTGTCCAGTTTTCCCAGCACCACTTATTGAAGAGACTGTCTTTTCTCCCTTGCATATCGTTGCCTCCTTTGGCATAGATTAGTTGACCATAGGTGCGTGGGTTTATCTCTGGGCTTTCTATCTTGTTCCATTGATCTATGTTTCTGTTTTTGTGCCAGTACCATATTGTCTTGATTACGGTAGCTTTGTAGTATAGTCCGAAGTCAGGGAGTCTGATTCCTCCAGCTCTGTTTCTTTCCCTCAAGACTGCTTTGGCTATTCGGGGTCTTTTGTGTCTCCATAAACATTTTAAGATTTTTTATTCTAGTTCTGTAAAAAATGCCATTGGTAGTTTGACAGGGATTGCATTGAATCTGTAGATTGCTTTGGGTAGTATAGGCATTTTCACATTATTGATTCTTCCAGTCCAAGAACATGGTAGATCTCTCCATCTGTTGGTATCATCTTTAATTTCTTTCATCAGTATCTTATAGTTTGATGCATACAGGTCATTTGTCTCCCTGGGTAGGTTTATTTCTAGGTATTTTATTCTTTTTGTTGCAATGGTTAATGGGAGTGTTTCCTTAATTTCTCTTTCAGATTTTTCATCATGAGTGTATAGGAATGCAAGAGATTTCTGTGCATTAATTTTGTATCCTGCAACTTTACCAAATTTACTGATTAGCTCTAGTAGTTTTCTGGTGGCATCTTTAGGATTCTCTATGCATAGTACCATGTCATCTGCAAACAGTGACAGTTTTACTTCTTCTTTTCCAGTTTGTGTTCCTTTTCATTCTTTTTCTTCTCTGATTGCCATGGCTAAGGCTTCCAAAACTATGTTGAATAATAGTGGTGAGAGTGGACAACCTTGTCTTGTTCCTGATCTTAGATAAATGCTTTCAGTTTTTCACCATTGAGAATGATGTTTGCTGTAGGTTTGTCGTATATGGCCTTTACTATGTTGAGGTAGGTTCCCTCTATGCCCAGTGTCACGAGAGTTTTTATTGTAAATGGGTGTTGAATTTTGTCAAAAGCTTTTCCTGTATCTATTGAGATGATCATATGGTTTTTCTTCTTCAATTTCTTAATATGGTGTATCACATTGATTAATTTGTATATATTGAAGAATCCTTGCATCCCTTGGATAAAGTCCACTTGATCATGGTGTATGATCCTTTTAATGTGTTGTTGGATTCTGTGTGCTAGTATTTTGTTGAG
>NC_041221.1:138347736-138355108 GCF_002837175.3 Physeter macrocephalus
CTGCTTTTGCTGCATCCCATAGGTTTTGGATCGTTGTGTTTTCATTGTCATTTGTCTCTAGGTATTTTTTTTATTTCCTCTGGTTTCTTCAGTGATCTCTTGGTTATTTAGTAACGTATTGTTTAGCTTCTATGTGTTTCTATTTTTTACTGGTTTTTTCCTGTGATTGATATCTACTCTTATAGCGTTGTGGTCAGAAAAGATGCTTGATATGGTTTCAATTTTCTTAAATTTACTGGGGCTTGATTTGTGACCCAAGATGTCATCTATTCTGGATAATGTTCCGTGCGCACTTGAGAAGAAAGTGTAATCTGCTGTTTTTGGATGGAATGTCTTATAAATATCAGTTAAATCTATCTGGTCTGTTGTGTCATTTAAAGCTTGTGTTTCCTTTTGTATTTTCATTTTGGATGGTCTGTCCATTGGTGTAAGTGAGGTGTTAAAGTCCCCCACTATTATTGTGTTATTGTTGGTTTCCTCTTTTATAGCTGTTAGCCGTTGACTTATGTATTGAGGTGCTCCTATGTTGGGTGCATATATATTTATAATTGTTCTGTCTTCTTCTTGGCTTGATCCCTTGATCATTATGTAGTGTCCTTCCTTGTCTCTTGTAACGTTTTTTATTTGAAAGTCTATTTTATCTGATATGAGTATTGCTACTCCAGCTTTCTTTTGATTTCCATTTGCATGGAATATCTTTTTCCATCCCCTCACTTTCAGTCTTTATGTGTCCCTAGGTCTCAAGCGGTTCTCTTGTAGACAGCATATATATGGGTCTTGTTTTTGTCTCCATTCAGCTAGCCTGTTCTTTTGGTTGGAGCATTTAATCCATTCACGTTTAAGGTAATTATCGATATGTATGTTCCTATGACCATTTTCTTAATTGTTTGGGTTTGTTTTTGTAGGTCCTTTTCTTCTGTGGTGTTTCCCACTTAGAGAAGTTCCTTTATCATTTGTTGTAGAGCTGTTTTGGTGGTTCTGAATTCTCTTAGCTTTTGCTTGTCTGTAAAGCTTTTGATTTCTCCATCGAGTCTAAATGTGATCCTTGAAGGGTAGAGTAATCTTGGTTGTAGGTTCTTCCCTTTCATCACTTTAAGTATCTCATGCCACTCCCTTCTGGCTTGTAGAGTTTCTGCTGAGAAATCAGCTGTTAACCTTATGGGAGTTCCCTTGTATGTTATTTGTCATTTTTCCCTTGCTGCTTTCAATAATTTTTCTTTGTGTTTAATTTTTGCCACTTTGATTACTATGTGTCTCGGCATGTTTCTCCTTGGGTTTATCATGTATGGGACTCTCTGCGCTTCCTGGACTAGGGTGGCTATTTCCTTTCCCATGTTAGGGAAGTTTTCGACTATAATCTCTTCAAATATTTTCTCGGGTCCTTTCTCTCTCTCTTCTCCTTATGGGACCCCTAAAATGTGAATGTGGCTGTGTTTAATGTTGTCCCTGAGGTCTCTTAGGCTGTCTTCATTTCTTTTCATTCTTTTTTCTTTATTCTGTTCCGCAGCAGTGAATTCCACCATTCTGTCTTCCAGGTCACTTATCCGTTCTTCTGCCTCAGTTATTATGCTATTGATTCCTTCTAGTATAGTTTTCATTTCAGTTATTGTATTCTTCATCTGTTTTTTTTTTCTTTAATTCTTTTAGACCTTTGTTGAACATTTCTTGCATCTTCTCGATCTTTGCCTCCATTCTTTTTCCGAGGTGCTGGATCATCTTCACTATCATTATTCTGAATTCTTTTTCTGGAACGTTGCCTATCTCCACTTCCTTTAGTTGTTTTTCCTGGGTTTTATCTTGTTCCTTCATCTGGTCAATAGCCCTCTGCCTTTTTATCTTGTCTGTCTTTCTGTGAATGTGGTTTTTGGTCCACAGGCTGCAGGATTGTAGTTCTTCTTGTTTCTGCTGTCTGCCCTCTGGCGGATGAGGCTCTCTAAGAGTCTTGTCCCTTCCAGTTTGTTTTTAACCTAGTACTTTGACAGAAATCCTTTGTATTTGCATAATGCTGAAGAACCACTGCAGTTTGCCAACTTGTCATTCACAGTGGCAGTGAGGGGAAGACCAGTGATAGGAGAAAGTTTGTAAAGTTGGAATAAGGATCTAGTTATCTGTAGGGTGCAGACATTGAATCTCTGAACCTCATTCCTAAGGGGGTTGACAAAGTTGTATTTTTGCTTATTATAAAAATATTATGAACTCATTGTGGAATATTAAGGAAATTGCAAGGATTTTCAAAAGTTCAATAAAACTCATCTATAATATCATCCCCAGAGATACTTCTTTTCTTCCTTGCCTTTTTTTTCATGATGTCTTATATTTATTTTGTGAATGTCAATATGTATTTTGACTGAATTGGCTATACTGAATATGCTGTTGCGATTCTGCTTCTAAAAATTCTCAAGAATTTTCCCAGTTGATGAAAGCTGTTTATAAATATTATTTGTAATGGTTGTTGAATGCTCTGTCATAATTTTACGTCCTAATTTCTTGAACCATTTCCTGTCAGTGGTCTTGAATGTCCTTTGCAGAGTTTTTCTTTTACAAAGGACATCAGGCTGAGCATCCTTGTGCATCAGTCTTTGTACATATTTCAGGTTATTTCCTGTGGGAAGGTCCTGCTGGGTGGACTGGGAGAGCTTTTGTTTCCGTGAAGGGTATTGTTTGAATGGTGCAGATTATCGTGCGGACCCACTGGCCATGGAACTGCAGGTCAGTGCTGGGCCCCTCTAAGCTTCTGTTTCATTGTCTGTAAATGGGGATAAATCACAACCCCTACCTCATAGCCTTGCTGTGAGGATAACAGCTCAGCACATTATCTGGCATATTAGTGAATAAATGCCTAATTACCGTTGTTGTTATCCTTATCATTATCTGGTCATGCCTCTCCCATATGAGGAGGAAAGAGCACACTGGATTGGCTGAACTGCCTCTGAGGGGAGCAGAGGAGGAGAACGAAGGGCAGGAGCCAACACCCATGCTGATTCGGGCTTGATGGCTTATGTTAATTCACTGAATCCTCTCGACTGCATTTTTCAAAGTGGGGTATGTGCACTGCTGATGATACCCAAGATCATTTTGGATAGGACCGGACAAACATTTTCAGTTGCCATTTAAATTTATATATTTATTTAATGTGTATTGGTGGCGTGGGACACAAGTAAACATACCGCCCCACCCCGCCCCAGTTTTCTAAATGTTAGTGCTTAGCACAGGGGTCGGCTTTTTCAGGAAAGGGCCAGATTATCAGATTTGCGGTACCGTTTAACTCGCTATGGTGGTGTGAATGCAGCGGTAGACAATACAGAAACGAAGGGGGTGACTCTATTTATAAAACAGGCAGTGGTGAAGTTGGCCCATGGTCTATAAGTTTGTTAACCCTTAGTGTAGTACAAAAATAGGTTTTTAAATATTAGTCTGTTCAAGACAGCATGAGGTTATGGCAGGGAGCATGAGTGTGGTACATGGATGGGTACCGTTTGCAGAAATGCTTTTCACAAGTGAGTTGCAAGTGAGCAAACAAGCTTAAAGAAGTCAAGGTACCAGAGTTGAGAAGTAGTGGAGCTGATGTTCAAACCAGAGTCTGCCTGATTGCCAGCATCATTTCCCCGACTATTCTTGATGTGCCTGAGATCTTTGCTCTGCCATGCCATCTGTCACTGTGTGGCCAACCCCTTGGGGCTGGAAGGAGTTTCATCATCAGCCTCCAATACCTAACCCACCTGTCTCTTTGCCGCTGAGGGGCCATCCCATGTTCCTTCTTAGTGGGCCTCCTCTTGAGAGCCGTCTGTTGCTCCTCATGTCACACATGATGCTGGGAGAGCCAGAGTCACATGTTTCAGTGACCCGAGCTTCCCAGGTACAGAACTGTAACATGACCCACTACTCTCCCATGGGCCTTTGACAGCACAACCAAAGCTGCTTTATATGTTGTTTCGTTACATATGCTCGTTCTTTCGGCTGTTATTCAGGTCAGACTCTCTGATGGTGCTGAGTCAAGGCTTTTCTTGTTTCATGAGGACAAGATTGAGCACTGGGAGAGGAGATGGGAAGGGCATCATTACCTTTGCTCTGCTTGCCCATTGCCCTGCCTGTGGTTTCTGCATTCCCTTCATCTCTCTGCCTCAGCTTCCCTTGATGTGTAAAACAGAAAAAGAGACTGAGTCTTGAAGCTCACATGGGAAGGCTTGATGGGATCACATGGGTCACGCTTTTTAAAATGTTCTGAAGCCTTCAGCCATCACTAAAAGTCCAGCAGTCTCATGAAAGCAGCGAAGGGCAGGAAAAAGGCTTTTCTTTTGCCTTTTGATTCCAGTTGCCTTCAGCCTTTTGCTGTGAGAGCACCCACAGTTGAGAGGCCGGGGAAGGCAGCCACGGGTAACCAGGATCCCTATGGGATCAGAGCCATCCAGCGGCTGCCAGGTCTTCACTGGTCGGTGCCTTATAAATAGAGCATTTCCCCTCTTAAACCTGGGAAGGATAGACGGCATTAGTGGGCATGGCAGCCTGGCCTCCTGTGCACTGGCCCACGAGGCAGTCAGCTGAGGGCACCTTCCCCTCCAGGTTTTTTTCTGTGCCTGCCAGGCCAGGCTGATAGAAGACACGTGCTCACTCCTTCCCTGGCCTGTGTTCCCTTCCTGCTGCCCCCAGCCCCTCTCGGCCCTTCTTTCTCCTTTTCCCTCCATGGCAGGTTTCTGTCACCACCACTTTCTTCTCCTGAGCCACAGTCAGGGGAGATGGCCTCATTCTATCTCCCCAAGTGCTGACCCCCTGCACCCTGCTTTTCCTTAGGAGTTGTGTGCACGACACAGCTGGTTGCTGTGGCCCTTGTGCTGCGGCACCACCCCAGCTTGAGTGTGCTGGGGTCTAGCAAGAGAGGAAGGAGAAGGAATGGGTTGTTGTCTCAGAGATACTATTCTTTGGGTTCCCGGCCCTTTTGTTGGGTGACACCCCATCCCCCAAGGACATGGCTGGCTGTGGTGCTCCTCAGACTTACCTGGACAGTCAGAAGCCTTTCTGCTTGTCCTAGATGACACTTCACAAATCCATCCTCTCCTCAGCCAACTTTAGACTGACAGATGCAGCCAGGGTGTGACTTTGCTGTGGCCTAACATCCCCTTCCGCTCAGTGGTGTGGGCTCTGGACAGACAGCAGGCTGCTGCCTGGCAGGTGCCAGCTGCCCCTTGGCATCACAGTTTGGGCTTCAGCCAAGCAACAGTGAGCAGGTCCCTGGTGGCATCTTTAACTCTTAAAGCCCAGTGTAAGGGCTGTTGAGACAGAGACTGAAAGATTTTCCCCACTGCCACCAAGTGCAGGCTCTTGATTAATGATATCATTAATGGTAAACATTATCATTAGCACATACTATGTAGGGGGCAATGTGCTCAGTGTCTGACCTACATTATATTATTTGATCTTTGTAAGAACCCTATGAGACAGATGGTAGTATTGACCCCATTTTCAGATGAGAAAACTGAGGCTTCATCCTAACTGCAAACTTGTGGTTACTCAAGATCATTCCTTCCGACCCTAATCAGTGTTCAGAGTGTGAAACTCCCATTCAACATGTAGGATTTAGCGGAGGCTATCAAGTACTGTTGCCCACAGCTGAGGGGAGCAGTGAGTAATGGTTGGGAACCTTGGCTCTAGAGTATTATTACACGCATGGGTTGGAATCCCAGCCTCGTGGCCTGCTGAGTGTGTGGCCTTGGGAAATTAATTTCTCCAGGCCTCGGTTTCTTTATCTGTAAAATGAGGATAGTTTTACTGCCTACATCATTGGTTTGTTGAGAGGATCAAATGGGATTAGAATGGAAATTCTTAAATCAGTGGTGCCTGGTATGCTAAGCAGTCATTAAATGTTGCCCTCTGCTGTTATTATCAATAACATCATCGTTATCCGAAACCAGAGGCTATTTTTATAAAAGCCTGACACTGGACAGTTTCTTTTAGAGTTCCTCAGAATGCCTTCACAGACATTGCTTTATTTGATTTCTACCATGCCTGATCTTCGAGATGAGGAAATGGGTCAGAGAGGTGAGGTATGCCCATGTCATACAACTTCATGGTGACTCCAGGTGCAAATCTAAGGCCTCAGATTCAGAATGGCATCTCTTTCCCTGCCTTTTATTGCCTCAGAGTTTGTTGTGATCAAAAAATAGCTAAACCATTCCTAGGGCAGATAAGATGGGAGGACGGTTAGGTAGAGGCCGGAAAGGTATCTAGCTGGACAGAGGCAATTGGTTTTCCACTTGAAACACTTCCACCTTCAGAAAGCTGGCGGTGATCTCTATTGGTTGAGAAATCAGTGCACAGCCACCCAGGCCTCAAGGCAGAAAGGAATTGAGGCCACTGGACTGTAATTCATTCTCAGGATGTCCAGAGTCCCAGGTAGGTGACAAATGGTCCTGATTAAGATGGTTCGTATTACCCAGGCTTGTGTGAAGCTGTGCTCCTTCGCTGCTATCCTGATTAGGAATTTTAAGGGGGACTAGGAGATTGCAGATGTAAAAGCCCACAAGGAAACAGTCCTCCCTACCCCACCCCTCCAAGCTGATCTGCAGGCCTCAGCCTGTAATGTGCAAGAGCCCAGACACAGCCACTTTGGCTGCCTGTGTCTGGCTGAGAACTGGAACAATTTACAGCTGTCTTCGAGCCTCTGTTGACTCAGGCTGAGAGCTGGCAGGTTTATTCCAGGCCAGGCAGGGATTTCATCTCTTCTCCTGCTACCTATTTTACTTGCTTTACTCTCAGACCCTCTCAGCTTATTTTTTCTTTACGTGTGTCCCCAGAAACCATGGAAAAGAAGATAGGTTCCTGTGTATGTGGTTAGCTAGGGAAGAAAATTCTGATTGGTGGCATTCATGCGTAGAGGCCGGGGGATGAATGAGATCCCTGTCAGTCCTGTTGGTCTTGTGCTTCCCCCTGCAGAGCCCCTGAACTCTAGAAGGTACCAGTGTTCAGCCAGCGGCTCCCCATTGATGTTCCTAGAGTGTGAGGACTTCTTTACCTATTGATTTCTGGTGTCTCTGCTGGTGAAAATGTGGGTTGTATTTGTTGCTTCATTCAGGAAATGTGTATTGAAGCTACAGTAAAGCTGTCAGGCAGGGACTTTATCTGCCTTGTTGAGAGAAGCAGACAGCAAACAGTAAGCAAGCAAACAAAGGGAGGCTTCCAGGTGGAAAGAAGGACCATGAAGAAGTAAGAGCAAAGGGAGAGAGAGTAACAAGGGAAGGGTGGCTATTTTATTTTATTTTTTTTATTTTTTATTTTTTTGTGGTATGCGGGCCTCCCTCTGCTGTGGCCTCTCCCGTTGCGGAGGACAGGCTCCGGACGCGCAGGCTCAGCGGCGATGGCTCACGGGCCCAGCCGCTCC
>NC_041221.1:138355200-138380659 GCF_002837175.3 Physeter macrocephalus
TTCCCCTGCATCGGCAGGCGGACGTGCAACCACTGCGCCACCAGGGAAGCCCCTATTTTTAATTAATTAATTAATTTAATTTTTATTTATTTTTTTTTGTGTGGTACGCGGGCCTCTTACTGCTGTGGCCTCTCCCATTGCGGAGCACAGGCTCAGCGGCCATGGCTCACAGGCCCAGCCGCTCCACGGCACGTGGGATCTTCCCGGACCGGGGCAAGAACCCGTGTCCCGTGCATCGGCAGCCGGATTCTCACCCACTGCGCCACCAGGGAAGCCCTTTAATTTATTTTTAATTGAAGTATACTTGATTTACAGTGTTCTGTTAATTTCTGCTGTACAGCAAAGTGGCTCAGTTATACATATATATATATATATATATATATACATTCTTTTTTTAATCTTTTCCATTATGGTTTATCCCAGGATACTGAACATCGTTCCCTGTGCTATACAGTAGGACCTTGTTGTTTATCCATTCCATATGTAATAGTTTGTATCTACTCATCCCAAACTCCCAGTCCATCCCTCCCGTGAAGGGTGGCTATTTTAGATACCAGGAGCAGAGGAGGCCTCCCCCAAGAGGTGACATTTGAGGAGAAACCTGAACAAACAGAGGGAGGGTGGCCTGTCAGGAGCTGGCAGAGGAACCAGCACGTACAAAGGCCCCCGCGGCAGAGGGGATGAACTAGCAGTGTTCAAGGAGTATCAGGAAGGACCCTTGTGACTGGATTGGCAGAGGCCAGAGGGAGAGTGGTCAGGTAGGCTGGACCATGTGAGGCTGTGGTCAGGAGATAGGATTGTGTTGTAAGTGTCATGAGAAGTCCCTGGAGAGTTGTGATCAGGCGAGTGACATGAGCCAATGTATATTTTTAAAAGATGATTCTGGCTGCCGGCAGAGAATAAACTGTAGGGGGCAAAAGGAGAAACAGTGGAGAGGCCATTGGAGCAGTCCAGGCAAAAGATGATGGTGGCTTGGACCCCAAGGTATTAGCAGTGGAGATGGTGAGAAGTCGTTGGATTCTAGGTGTAAGGTATTACTGATGGGACTGGCTAACAGATTGGATATGGGGTGTGAAAGACAGCAAGGAATCAAGGATGACTATTGAAGTAGGACAGCTTGCTGGTAGAATGTGGTACCCTCCCGTCTTGTCCTTTCAGCTAAGTTGAAGGTGGTGTGTGGTACAAGTTAGGACGGTAGTTCCCAAATGTATTCTTTGTCACCTTCATTATTTTTTTAACATATACATATGTTACCTGTAATATTATTTACTTACTATTTTTAAAAATCAATTCACTCTTTTTAGACTACATTTATTTAAAAAAACATATCATGCTTTGTGTGATAAACCAATAAATTTATAATGCTTATTAAAATAAGTGTATAACTATCGCAAATATTTTATTTGTGAACTACTTAGAATCATTTCATATACCCCAATGGCACAAGCCAACATTACATTTTGAGGTGCATAGCACTGGTGACTCATTATCAGATGGGGACTGTGGAATAGATATTACCCATTAATTAATTGTCAGTAATCATTTGTATCTGTCTTTAGTGATAATAGTTTTAATTGCTTGGTGTACAGTACAGTGTTATCCCATGTGATTCTCACACCTACTGAAGCATGGCCTCTGGGAGGGCACCCAGAATCTGCATTGCCACAAGCATGCCCCTGAGTCTGTGGTCCGCTAGATTTGGGAACTGCTACTGGAGTAGAAAGGGCAGAATTCAGAAAATGTGACCCCAGCCCCAGTCCTTTTCTGACTAATTATGTGAACTTCAGTGGAAGAGCAGGGAATAGAAGAGGATGAGCCCTGGAGTCAGCCCGAGTTAGAATCCTGGTTCCACCACTCACTAACGCCATAATCACATAGAAGTTCCTTAGCCTTGTTTGAGCCAAGGTCTCCTGCCTACAAAATAGGGATGGTGATGATGATGATATGATGCAATTAAGTGCTTAGCCCAGAGCAACACTGTGTGCTCAGTAAGTGTTACTACTGCCATCATCATTGTTGGTACCACTTAACATCATGAGCCTGGCTTTTCTCATCAAAAAAACTTAACAGATATACTGGAAAAATCAAGTAAGCTATAATTTATTAACTTATTCCATAAGCGGTAATGTATTGTCCTTCATCATACTTATTTGTGTGGAAACACAGCAAGAAGTTATTAGTAAGAATAGTAATAATAGGTATCCCATGGGATTATTGTGAGGTTAACATGAACGTGGGTATGAAGAGTTTTTCATCAACTGGAAAGTTTGATTCAAATATTATGATGTACTGTAGTTACTACATCCTAATACTGTAGTACTGGTAATGACCATTATTGAATATCAAGTAAGTCTCAGTTGCTGTGCATTTCATTTGACCCTTGCAACACCTAGGTGAGTTATCCCGACTACACAGGTGAGGAAGGTGAAGCTTCTCGCCTAAGATCATATCCAGCCAGAGGTGGCAGAGACCGGATTCTAAGCCAGGTCTGTCTGGCTTTAAAGCTCATTGTTCTTTTTCCAGTACACACCACTTCTGTCTGTGTGACTTCAGTTAATATTAAAGTTCATTTGTATTCCCTGAGTACCTAGCTGGGGCACAGAGTATAGGGCAGTTGGCAGTGGAGTGGGATGGGACGCAGGTTTGGGGAGCTGATCTGGGATTAAAAACTGGCTCTGGGTAATTGCCAAATTAGAGAACTCACACCTTTCCTGGGCCCACTGGAAGCTTCATGAGGATGGTTTCCCAGGGGCCACAGCCAGGGAGCCCTGGCAACTCTGGGGCTTCACATGCTGAGGAGAAAGGGTGTGAGCCCCTCTGAGTGTGTGAGCCAATTGGAAATCTCTTCTCCAGATGGGATTTTGTATTCAATTCAATGTGGGTGTTTTTCTTCATGGCTTTTAATGATGGTGAAATTGATTAAATTCAGAATGAGCGAGGCAAGCCGAGCTTTAAGGAGCAAATCACACAGCAAATCACGTAGGGAAATTGAGTAAATTTCTGTGGTGAGACCATGCCCCGGGAACTGTCCATAAAATGGTGGGCCGCTCTCAGCAACTCCAGACAACCTCCTGTATCCATCCACATTAAAAGCGCAGCAGTGACTTCCTTTACGTCTCAGTTCTCTTGTTTTTATTTCTAGCAAATTCCATTTCTCCCATAAAAAACACTTGAAAGGTGGTTTTTTGATCAAAGGAAAGTTGAATAAATTTCCTAGGGAAATTTATTTCAGACTAGGAAAAACTTGTCGAATACCAGCTTTAGCAAAGTGGTAATTCCATCCAATTCATGCTGAGCCTAATTCAGGTAGGTCAGCTCCTCTCCTTTGGAGAAGGAGAGGTCTGAGGTCTGTTAGAATTCCTGGGATGCACATATGGGGTAACTTTGGGCATATCCCAGAGCATCGTTTTTTCAGACTATATGTCCATCAGTCAACCTATGATATGGAAAGGTCCCTTCTATTCAGAATTGGTGATTTGGCCACTTGTTGCCTAGTTTCTGGGTGTTGTGAATACTAAGGATTTGGAGATAGGCAACAGCAGGTCAGTAATTTATAGGAGAGGGGCTCCTGGACCTGAAGAGTGGGTAGCACAAAATTCTAGGGGGAAATGCTCTTGTCTTCTAGAGCTTTCTCGATGCTCAGGCCTGTCTGACCGTTTAGATGGCTCAGTTAGTATGACGTGAAAAGAAGTAGCCAGCCCAGTTTCATAGCACATGTGGCACAGTGATAGTGATGCCTCAATGGGCAAGCAAAAGATTTCTAGAAGTGTCCAGGAAACCTAAACTTGGTTTTATCTCTTCTATTCCATGTCTTGGCTTGCACAGCTTTCATTTTTCCCTTCTCTAGGACTGATTCTTGGGGTTGTACTGCTTGGTGGTAATACCTCTTTGTACTGATAGAAGAAGGAAGGAAATGGTTAGATTAAGCCATTCATTTCTTTATTTAACCTCTATATCCTCACAAAAGATGGACTAGCTGAGGACCAGAAGCTTACTTAACTCATCTACTTTCATAGGGTTTACATCAGTTGAAGTTTGAAAGGTAATTTTGACTCTAAGACACTGCCCCTCAGCAGCTCTTCCTGCCATTCAGTCACCAATTTACCTATCCTTGCATCCAAAATGAAAAATTACACCAAATGAAAAGTTACAGGCTTCCACTTCATTTCTAGCACTCTAGGGGACAGTGAAAGACAGAGATATAGTAGTGAATAAAATAAATAAGTAAAGTTATACATGGACCATTGCCTTTATGAATACATATCTAGTTTGGTAGAAAGACATTTTTTGCAGGATCATACCATTTATTCTTTCATTCATTCATTCATGCCATACCACGCAGCTTGTGGGATCTTAGTTCCCCAACCAGGGATTGAACCTGGGCCCTTGGCAGTGAAAGCGCGGAGTTCTAACCACTGGACTGCCAGGGAATTCCCAGGATTATACTGATAAAGGTAAACCTGTAATTGTGCTGCATACTCTGAAGGAGAGGTTGATGGCATTATATCCAGTGCATGATGGAGGCATTAATCTAGGTGGAGGGGTCAGAGAGGCTTTTTTGAGGAGATGATACTTGATGGGGGAGACCTGAGAATTCTGAGTTATTTGCGCCAAGGGGCTCCCAGGTGAAATCCACAGCTTGTGCAAAGGCTGAGGAGAAAGTGTGGTCAGTTGGATACTCGGAGAGGAAGCCAGGGTGGTTGGGATACTGAGACATGGGGGAGGGACTGAGATGAGGCTGGGGCCAGACCATGCAGGGCTGTGTGGGCCATGTTAAGGGCTTGGGTTATCATCCCAGGAGCAGTGGGGTGTCACTGAGTGTTTAAGCAGAGTGGTGATGTGGTCTGGTTTTGTCAAGGTCATGGGGGCTGCGGGGTGGAGGGCAGCTTGGAGGGAGCCAGAGGAGGTGTGAAGAGACCAGTTAGGAGAGCCTTGCAACCATCCTGGTAGCAGATGACCAGGACCTAGTCCAGGACCAGGGTGGGTGTGGTGAAGGCAGAGAGAACTAGGTAGAATTGAGGTTCAGTAGGAGGTAAAATTGAGGTGATAATTTGGATATGGGGGGTAAGAAAGAAGGGGAGTGCTGAGGGTTAGGCTCATGATTTTATTGGAGTTCTCACCCTCTACCATCACCTACATACCTCTTTTTGTTTGTTTGTTTGTTTGTTTGTTTGTTTTGTTTTGTTTTGTTTAAAGGCCAGGCAGTGTCAGATGAGGCAGTGTGAGGTACTAGAAGCTACAGAACAGGGCATTGAAGGTTATGCTAAAATCCTGTCTCTACCTGGCCCACCAGCCTCCTTCTTTTAAACAATTTGACTGAACCTTACAGTATGTTGTTGTTTTAAGCCCATTGCAGTAAAACAGTCAGTTCCTGAATTTAACCTGCCTCCTTCCTCTCAGAGTTCATACCCTGGGCATGATAAGCATAAGCCCCAAAGGTCTGCCAGGCATCCTCCTCCCACTTCAGCCCTGATATTCTCCAGGTTGGCCGAGAGTCAAACCATGTCTCATGTCCTCCTGTTCTCCAGAGAGCTTTGAGAAAATAGGTTTGTGTGACTCTGGCCCTTTCCTTTCTTTAAAAGCAGACAAATAGTGCTTCAAAAGTTGACATGACAGTTAAGAGGATGACCCTTTCCTAACTTGGTGGGTCAACCTGGGTGTTTGGTGAGAGCTCTGTGAACATTCATTATACGACAACTGTTTGGCCTGCCCTGTGCGTAAACCTGGGCAGAGGTGAGCTCGAGGGTGAGTCAGGAAGGTAAGCTGGTCCAAGCCTTAACTGCCAGACGGTGGGTGTCAGGCCTGGGAGCCACCAGCCCTGCAGCAATTCATCACCAGTCAAATTAAGGGAATAATGCAAACCTAGTAGATATTTAATGAGAGATTATTTCTGGAGATTATAAGGATACAGCAATTGCAAATAAATCCCTGACCTTTTCTGAGCCTGGGCTCAGTAAAAGAGCTGAATCACCTGCTTGAAGGGATTAAGGACAGCCGCTTCCATCTGGCGGGCTGCTCAGACTTTTTCTGTCATTAGCAAACTCTGCTCAGTGGTGATGGTGTTCTAAACCTTTTAGTGGAAACTGGATTTTCCAAGTAGGAGATCTCAATTAACTTAGATTATGTACCTGCTGGACAGAGATCAGGACTAATGATCTGGTTATGGATGCACTGTAGTCCCTATCACATCAGGGGTACTCGGTACATGTTAAATATGAAAGCAGTTGTTCATCATTAGTAACCTAATCATAACATCAGCAGGAAACTCAGGTTGATGAGAGTAGCAGTCAAACTTGTGTACGTGCGTGTGCGTGCGTGTGTGTGTGTGCGTGTGTGTGTGTGTGTGTGTGTGGTGGTGGGGGTACCAGAGACAGAGAGATACAGGGAAGTGCCAGTGCAAGGGGCAGTGTAATAATTTATACCAGTTCCAGTTCAGAGATTTGGAATAATGATAGGTAAACTGTATTTCATGAGTTCCTTATTGGGAACTGTTGTTTGATATGAATTCCATTTCTTAACACAGTTTTGTTTATAAAACTGCAATAATTATCAGTATGCAACTTGAACACATTAGAGGCTAATAGAGAGTTACCTTGCGCTCTTAGCATTTGACTTTGCAGTATGTGAATTTGTTATATGTATTTGGACTTAGACAACTAATATATACTAATAAATACTGTTACATGTGTAATGTGGAAGGCCTTTATGTGTAGCATCTGTGTAAGATTTATTTCAAGAAAAGGGTTTGCTGGTATAAAACAAAATGGAGAACTTCTAATGTTGGGAAAACCAAAGAAGGAACATTTATTCAGAGATTTGTGCGGGGGGAGGCGGGGGGTTGCTTTGCCATTTTCCAAAATAAATAATTGTAGTTAATGTAGGTTAGTGGAATTTAGTTTTTTTTTTTTTTTTTTTTTTTGCGGTACGCGGGCCTCTCACTGTTGTGGCCTCTCCTGTTGCGGAGCACAGCCTCCGGACGCGCAGGCTCAGCGTCCATGGCTCATGGGCCCAGCCGCTCTGCATCATGTGGGATCTTCCCAGACCGGGGCACGAACCCGTGTCCCCTGCATCGGCAGGCGGACTCTCAACCACTGCACCACCAGGGAAGCCCGGAATTTAGTTTTTTTCTGGATATACTTGGGAGGTTCCATTGTGTTCTCTTCCATTAGCCGTTACTTACCTAGAAAAGAATCCAGCTTCCCACAGTTCCATGAGAAAAGGTCAAGGACTGATTTGTCCCTACAGGGTTATATCTAGCTTTGTCTGTATTTCTTCTGCTAGTTGGGCTGGTGGCTTTATGAGCACATATCTTTTGGCCACTGGGGTCATCACTGTCAGCTGCCAGGTTATTTCCAATTTTTCAAAACTTTTATGCATGTTCACAGGGTAAGGAAGCAAAATACTCTTTGTCCAGAACAGAAGTTCATCAATTCCTAGAACAAGACCATGTTCACAAACCTACTCTTAAAATTTACAAATTTGGAATCTGTCTCAGCAGCTCCCCAGAGCACTGTCCACAACTGCAGTTCTTAATCTCCCAAACTTCTTTGACTATCATTCCTATGCAAGGATCCTCTTAAGCACATCTCAAAAGAAGAACCAAAAGGCTTCAACTGACTATTGAATCACATTATGGACATTTGGGAAACCTCCTTAAGTATAGAAAGTATTTTCCCCTCTAACAAATACTTGCCAGTAGGCTCTGTTCTGACTGTTGTATAAAGGAATGAAAATTCTCCCCTAAACGTGAAAAGGTGCCCAACATCATTAGTCATTAGGGAAATGCAAGTCAAAACCACAATGAGATACCATTTCACATGCACCAGAATGGCAATAATAAAAAAAACAATAACAAATGTTGGCAAGGGTGTGGAGAAATTGGAACCTTCATATGTTGCTGGTGGGAATGTAAAATGGTCCAGTGCTTTAGAAAGTGGTTTGGCATTTCCTCAAAAAGTTAAGCATAGAGTTACCATATAACCTAGCACTTCCACTCCTGGGTACATACTGAAGAGAAATGAAAATATACGTCCACACAAAGATTTGTACACAGGTGTTCCTAGTAGCATTATTCATAATAGGCAAAAAGCAGAAACCGACAGCTGATGAATGGGTAAATGGAATGGGGTATATCCAGACAATGGAATATTATTTAGTCATAAAAAGGAATGAAGTGTATTAATGCTGCACCATAGAGGAATCTAGAAAACATTATACTAAGTGAAAGAAACTAGATACAAAAGACAGTGTATCATATGGTTGCATTTATATGAAATGTCCAGAATAGGTGAGTCTATAGAGACAGAAGGTAGATTTGTGGTTTCTAGGAGCTGAGGGAGTGGGGGAAATAGGGAGTTACTGCTAATGTGTATGGGGTTTTTCATGGGAGATGATGAAAATGTTATGTAGAGAGTGGTGATCTATATATTTGTAAATGTACTAGAAATTAATGAATTGTAAGCTTTAAATGAGTGAACCTTACAATATGTGAATTATATCTCAATAAGGTCGTTATTTAAAAAAAATCTTGCCTAGATTCCCACAGATATTTAGACTGTGTATTACAGTTTGTTATAAAATTTGGGAAAAGTCTATGGTATGAGTTGAGTTTCATTTGGAAGAGTGATCTCGATCTGAGTCAGAAAGCTTGATACAACACAATTTGCAGAGTAAACACTTGGTTCATGCTAGAAGAAGCAAGGGATTGGGTTAGTAGGCTCCTTATAGCTTTAAAGGAATAAGAACAATGGTTTGTATAGCAGGTGGTCTCCAGGAAGAAGAACATTGTTTTCCTCCTTTTCTGGTACTTTACTTACTATCCTAGAGGCCAAGTATATTTATTAATAAGTACCACCAAGTGATAAGTACACATGTAAGAGCAAGAGCTGATTCTCTTTGGGAAGAGAAGTTTGGGGAAATTAGAATTCCTTTTTAATTTGATTTGGGGAATTTTCAGTTATTTTTTTAAAGGATTTTTTTCTTCATTGGACCTACATTCACCCATATATATTAAGAATTGGAGAGATTCCATTTGGGTTAGATCCAAGCTGAGTTCAAGTTCAGCTCAATTCTCATATTGTACAAGTTTATTTCTTGCCCTGGGATGATGACAAATGTTTATAAATACTCACCTTCCTCCTTTCTGCCATTCCCTTTTCCACTCGGAACACTGGTTTGTAGAATGTCTTGTCCTGATGTCCTAAGGAGGTCAAAGATGAACCCATTCTTAAAGATTACCACCCACATCTAATCATTGGGTAACCAAAGCATGGGGATGAATTTTGGTGGATTTCCAGCCCTGTTGTCAGGTTGGCAGTTGGTTCTATGCTGTGGAAAAACTTGCTGCTATTTGCCATTTATTTTCTGAGTGACATTAGGGGGTTTTGGAGCAGATGGAGAACCCTGTCACCACCTGCTGATTTACCACTCAGAGAATGGCTCTTCTGCCTTATTGCTTTTTCCTTAGATAGCTTCTTTGTCCTTGGCTGTTTTAATTTTCCTCCTGGTCACTTTTCCTTTTTTCTAGTCATCTGAGCAGAATTTTATTCCTCTCTTTAACTCAGAGTCACTTTTTTTTTAATGTTTACTTTTTTATTTTTCAGTCACTTTTAAGGCATGTAAGGTTGTACAGGCTCTGGAGCGAGTCTCCCACATATTAACTCTGCAACTTTGGTCAAGATATTTAGCTTTGCCAAATCTCAGTTTCTTCGTGTGTAATTTGGGACTCATGATAGTACCAACCTAGAGGACTTGCTAGGATTAAACAAGGTGAGCTCTGTGGAGCACTTACCTGACATTTACTTTATGCTTTTTGAAGGAGACCAACAAGCAGTTAGTCCTATAGCTCCTGATAATAACAAAACAAGTTAAAGTTTGCTTAGTTACTCCTACAGTAAAGTGCTCATCACTCTGTGCTGCAGTTTCGTCAGCTGTAAATAGAGGATAACCTTGCAGAGAGTTACCATGAAAATTAAATGAGATAGCATGTGCAAAATGGTACTTAGCTCTGTACCTGGCATATGGTAAGCTCTCCATGAATGCCAGCAATTTTACATTTTGAATCATTCCTGTACTTTCAGTGGAAAAAATGAAAAGGCTACATGGCCGCACCGTGGGACTGCGTCATTCTGGGTTGGTCAAGCACTGTTCCGGGGTTGGTGTGCATGGCTAGCAACTTGACTGCCCCTTTCTTCCTCTTTCAGCTGCACAGTTGGACAGCATTGGCTTCAGCATCATCAGGAAATGCATCCACGCTGTGGAAACCAGAGGTAAAGTAGTTCAACAGATGGCATTGTTCTCAGTGAAGGTTACGCATCTGGTGAGGTGGCAGACCTGCTACCTGCCGTTTCCCAATTTCAAGTGACTCATTAACTCTCCAAATGCCATTGGCAGTGTGTTTCCACAAGTCCTGTTACTCTGAAGTGCAGGGGCTCTCAACTGATTTAGTTGTCAGCCTCTTCGGCTGATCAGAAGATTGTTTTCAATGCATGCATATCAAATACATAGGATTATAAGGGATCCAGTTACTGAAATTCAGTTAAAATACTAAAACCATGGCTGTGATATAATAATATATGTGTTTCTTTGTTAACACTTTCAGTTACAGCGGTGGGTCTGATAACTAGCATAATTCAGAAATAGTGATAGTTCAGGGTGTCTGTAATAACTGTAACGTGTTCGGAAAATATCTGTGGTTTCTGACCAAGTTGCAGGTACTGCTAATGCTGTGATTTGTTGCTTATATTGCAGTGGAAGGAAATGTTTAATTTCACTTATAGGTTAGTGTAAATAAAGGTGTGGTTGTTTTCCTATGGAAGGTGATAGACACCCTGAATTCTCTAGTGGGCCTTTTGGGGTCTGTAGACCCCAGGTTAGGAACCCTGCCCTGGGCACTATCTGGGTAGGGAGAAGGGGTCAGGCCCCTGTTTTCCTGCCGTGGTGCTGCGGTCAGGCCCTGCCTGTCAAACATTGACCTTTCCTGGGTCCATAGGAACAGCGCTTTGAGGTCAGGGAAGCTGGTTCATCCCAGTGATCTCCGTCCCCTCCTCAAAGATCGCTGTAGAGGGGATTCCTCAGTTCCGGCAGTTTTGAGCTTTGAATGCACTGTCTGTTGTACGCAGAGAAAAGCTGATCACTGTCTTTCCACTGGATTTGATTTGAACCATTGTCAAAGATGGGAATCTTATTTATTCTATAGCCTCTCAACCCTCCAGCCCTTTTTATTTGTTTGAGGAAGTTCTGTCTTTTAAAACAGAAATATGCCAATTCAGAAATATAAGCATGTTTATAAAGGCTATGAAGCACTGAGTAGAGGGGAAGAAAAAAAAAAACACCCTTGTAAGTTCTATTCCTAGGTATCTAGTCAAAAAGTATTCTTTCCAAGGTAATTATTTTAACGTGTGCTAACATTCTTTTAGATGTTTCCTTATTTCTGCTATACCTTCCTTCAATGAAGAGTTAAGGTAGCTTGCAAAGATATGTAAAATATAGGCAGAGAATGTAAAGTAGTAGGCGAGATTTCTGGGAACTGATCTTGAGGAAATAAGGTCATGGGCCAACTTGAGCCACAAAGATGTTTATACAATGGTGTTAAGGTAAAAAAATCAGAAACTGGCCAAATGTCTCAAAAATTGGTTAAATCAACAGTGTGCTACATGCATGCAGTGAAACACTGAATCACGAAAAATGCAGTGGAAATACATTTATTGAAATCCAAGATTTTCATTATTATATAGTAAGTGAAAAATGCAAGTTATGAACCAGCCTGCCCACTCTGAACTGGTTCTGGGGATAGTGGGGAGGGGAGAGATGGTACCTGGACAGGTTGTCAGTGGGTGTCTCCTGTTTTTCACTATCTTCCATGGATTTGTCTCTTTTCCATAACTGCAGTTTCTACTTTTTTTTAAGTGTGTATTACTAAGGTAATTTTTCAACAGCCATTTGATTTTTGCTCATCATTTTAAAAGAAAAGAATGAGAAATCAGAGGTACGGGGTTAACAAAGGTAAAAGCATAAAAATGGAGCCAAAAATGAGTTCAAAACAGAAGTCCCCTCCCCTCTACGATGAAGTTCATGTACATGCCGGAGGTGGGCCGACCACTTTGTCTCTCAGTTTTCAGCCGCCAAAACCAAGAGGGCCACCTAATCATTTAAAATCCTTCACAGAATCTGTGTGATAAATGCAAACCCATAGCTCAGGAGGATGACTTTTTCTGATGTAATACCAGAAATTATGTGCAATAACCAGTAGAGGAAGAAGAGGGTAACCAGTTGGTCTGGTCTCTTAGCCTCTGCCTCCTCGTCCCCTCCCCCTCTAAAATGAGGATGAACATGATGTATTTTTACAGCTAGAGAAGTTTTCATTTAGCACAAAGAGGAATCAAGGACGGTGTGTGTTAAATTTTTGCATAAATGCTTGGAAGGTAGTGGGTTGTCTCCCTACTGCAGTATGTGTATGTACACACATATTGGTGGTGACCAGAGGTGAACAGACTTCCCGTACTCTCTGAGGTCCATTAATCATCCAGCAGGAGCTGGGAGTGTGTCAAGCTCCAGGAAAGCACAAGGACAAAAGAAGTAGAGATGTTTCAGAAAGGACAAGCCCTTCAAGCCACCACATGACTGAATAATGGTTCTGCTACTCAGTAACTTGGGGCTCATCCCTTAGGAGACCCGGGGTCTCCTAGCCGGTGAAGCAGGCAGGATGATGTACATGCTTTTTTTTTTTTTTTTTTTTTTTTTTAAGCTGCGTCGGGTCTTCGTTGCAGCACACAGGCTTCCCTCTAGTTGCAGCTCATGGGCCTCTCTCTAGTTGTGCCATGTGGGCTTCTCTCTAGTTGTGGCATGTGGGTTCTCTCTCTAGTTGTGGTGCCCAGTCTCCAAGGTGCATGGGCTCTGTAGTTTGCAGCAAGTGGACTCTCTTGTTGAGGTGCGCGAGCTCAGTAGTTGTGGCGCGAGGGCTTTGTTGCCCCGCCACATGCGGGATCTTAGTTCCCCTACCAGGGATCGAACCCACATGCCCTGCACTGCAAGGCAGATTCTTTACCACTGGACCACCGGGGAAGTCCTGATGTACATGCTTTTACAATCCATTTGAGCTGTAAAATCCTCTCATTCCAGACCACTTCCTTTTGTTTATCAGTTCCACTTTTGTAGAGGTCTTGTTGAAGACACTGCAGAATCAGCCTTTTCCCAAGTTTTTTCCAGGAAATTTTGTTTTGGCCCCAAACTGATGAATGTTTTATTCATTCTGTCCTGTATTGTAGACTGATCTAGGTGCTGGTGATATAATGGTAAAGAAGACAGAATCACTGTACTTAAAGTTTACATGGTAGTTGTGGGGGAAGACAAACAAGAAACCAAATAAGAAAGATGATTTCAGATACTGTTAACTACCATAAAGAAAAGAAAACTGGGTAAGGCAGTGGCCAATAGTATTGGTCATTGGGATGCTTTCTATTGAAGAGGTTGCATGTAAGCTGAGACCTGAATGATGAAAAGATCTGGGAGAAGAGTGTTACAGGTAGAGGGAATCTTGTTCAGAGGCTGAGGTTTGGAAGCATGAGCTTTGTATATTGGAGTAACAGGAAGGCCATTGGTGCTGGAGCAGCATGGAGGTGGTTGATAAAGCAGTCAGAGGTGGGCCTGTGCTCAACCATGTAGGGCCTTACAGGCCATGGTAAGTTTTGATTGTGATCCAGATGCAATGGGAAGCCATTGGAAGGTTTTTAAGAAAAGAGATGGTTTGAACTGATTGGCACTTTGAGAAGCTCATTTTGGGTACTGGGTGGAGAATGGACATCAGGGGAATAAGAGGCAGCAAGAGATCAGTTAGTTGAGAGGTGTCAGATATGGTAGGCTTAGGACCAGCAGGAGAAAAGTCATTTCATATCACTTGGTCTGAATGTAAATGATACAGTGATGATCTAATCCTTGCAGTTAAATGAACAAAGTACTGAGGTGGGTTAGTTTTGGTTCTTTGTTTGGGTGTTTTTTTTTTGGTTTTTTTTTTTTTGTGTGGTATGCGGGCCTCCCTCTGCTGTGGCTTCTCCTGTTGCGGAGGACAGGCTCCGGACGCGCAGGCTCAGCGGCCATGGCTCACAGGCCCAGCCGCTCCGCGGCATGTGGGATCCTCCCAGACCGGGGCGCGAACCCAGTTCCCCTGCATCGGCAGGCGGACGCGCAACCGCTGCGCCACCAGGGAAGCCCTTGTTTGGGTGTTTGAAGGTAGACTCCTTTTAGTCTATTTGAATGTTTTCTTGGGTTCAAGAAAGGTGATCCTCTTTTTTCTTTATGAAGAATATTTGCACCACAAATGAATGGATTTTCTAATATCTCAGTTTTGGCTAATAATATTGTCCAAAATTAAAAATGCCCCAACACCTCAATATTTGCCTTCTCTATGTGAAAGTAATTTGTAAAGTGTTCATCCTTTTCTGTAGTATGAAATTTTTTTTATCATTTCATTTTTGTCTTTTTAAATTAAAAAAACTGGTTAAATATGACATGTTTAAAAGTATACATTTCGTATCTTTCAAAACTCTTCAGATGCTGCCTTGGCAAGAGAAGAGGGAGGTTTCCTGCCCCTCTAATGACTGAACTAATACGAGGGCTGAAGTGTGCAGCACATCCATGAAATCCTAGACAGTTGTACCAAATCCCACTCCTTCGCTAAGAGCAGAGCTGAGTGACAGGGGACTTTAATTAGAGCAGCTTTTAGAAGGCCTGAGAAAATGAAAAAAAGTGCATTTGGCTGGGTTGGCCTGACTTGTGTTCTGACGTGCCTCTAATTAAATCATCACTGTTTCTCTTTCCAGGGATCAATGAGCAAGGGCTCTACCGAATCGTGGGGGTCAATTCCAGAGTGCAGAAGCTGCTGAGTATCCTGATGGGTGAGTGCAGTGGCTCTGCCAGGCAGTTCCCAATGGTTGAAGGGGGAGCCTCTTGAGAAGGAATCTGGGTGTCCAAGAGGTAAATCCCAGAAATCAACTGACCCACTCACCAGGGGTCATGGCCACAGGCAGTACTGGAAGAGACATTGAGTGGAATTGGACAAAACAAAAAGTGGCTGGTCCAAGGTGCCACACCCTCTCTGTGGACTTGGTTGCCACCGGTCCAAGTAGTGCTCCACCACTCATGTGACCGCCACACCCTACTCTGTCTTTAATAGCTCATGACTCCCTCTGTCCTCTTTAGAGACCGGCATTTCATGGGGCACACCCATTGCCCAAGGAAGCTCATCCTTCTAGCCTGCAGAGGACCTCATGTTCCTAGTGACTGAGGAGGTGTCATCCCATGACTCCCAGATAAAATGTGTAGAAGCAGATAAGTCTTCTGATCCTCTTTGCTTCTAGATTTCCACCTAGTCTCTGTCATTTGAGCAACAGAAGCTCCTTTGCAGCTGGCTCGTATAAATATAAAACCACTATCTCTAAATGTGCAGCATTTGAATCAAAAACCCATGAGCCAATGAGCCAAATTTGCCTAGGCTGCAGATTTCCTGTATTTTTAGATATGAAAACAGGCAGCCTCAGTGAGTCACGTGGATCTAAATGGCAAACAGATCAGATTTCACAGATCCGTGGCTGTTACTCATCCCCATGGAAGCCTAGCCATGCACTGTTAGAGGTAGACTGTCGCTCAGGGTCCCCGCTCAGTGTTTCGGGCAGGGACACTTCTCTTTGTTAGTATTTGTCATTTTTTTTTTTTTTTGCCATCCCAGTTTCTGAAAATAATTTTCATTTGTATAGAAATCTCGTCTCTCATGTTGATCAGAAAAACTATCTCTTTTCAAGAGAGCTACTTGCCTCTTGTAAGCAAAAGTCTCATGTATGGTAGTTGCAGTGAGATCAGTTTGTTTAGCCATTCACCCTATGAAGGACAGCTGGGTTATTTGTAGTCTGGGGTGAATAATGCTGCTGTAAACACTGTGTACAGGTTTTTGTATGAAGATTAATTTGTTTCTGTGGGATAAATGCCCAAGAGTGCAGTTGTTGCATTGTACGGTGATATGGTTAATTTTTGAAAAGTTCTAATGTAAGAAAGAATGAAGAGTCTAACAGGTATCAATCCTCAGTCTTTCATTTCCAATCAGAGCTGCAAACATTTGTGGAGTGTCTGCTCTCTGAAGCAGATTGTTGGGTGCTAGAGATGAAACTTTAGAAAGAGTCATTCTTTGTTTGCAGAGTATCCAGGTAGGGGGAGTTATGCATGTATGTGAAAGCTGTATTGTAAAATATGATGCTGGCACCCAGTGGGAGCTGGATCTAGAAGATGGAGTAGTGAAGGAGAGAACAGAAGAATAATTCAGATTCAGGACATGTCATGAACCAAGAGTACTGATTTCACTAGTAGTAGTATTATTATTTTAATATTTGAAAGTACTTGAGGCTGGAACAGGAGAGTGAAAGCTGAAAAGCTGAAATGGCCCCTTTGGTTGAGGAACTTGAATATTGTGCTAAGGAGTTTGGGGTTTTTTTTCTCTGTAGGAAGTAAGATGCTATTAAAATTTCAAAGTAGTGGAGTTGTATGTGTTAGTACTCTTTTTACACAAAAGTGTCAAGAAGACAATTCAGAATAGTCATTTATTTGTTCACATTACTGGTGAGTCCAAGATGGCAGAAGCATGGCAGGGTCTGGTGACTCCACATTTGTTGGAGGCTTTTCCACTCCCTTCTTCTGGCTTCTCATTATTTGTAAGCTGTACTTGTCTTCATATTGACTATATTCTCTGTGGGAAGGTCCCAGATAATCTAGCCTCAGTGGTCCTTGAAGCTTGTATCACTGAAAGGAGAGTGTCTTTCTTGATGGTTTTGACAGAAGGTCCCAGGGTGGACTTTGATTGGTCCATATGGGGGCCATTCACATGATTCATTTCACAGTCTCAGGCCAATCACATGATGTACAGAAGATTGATCCCGATGGCCTGGATCCTGTGCCTGTCTCTGGTGATCCCATGCCACCTCTAGGAGGTTGGTGGGGGGGCGAGTAGGGTGTGTGAGGGGTTAGTCCATAGAACCCTGGGGACTGAGCAGGATTATTAATAGAATGATGGAGGAGTGCTTTTCTGAAATAATGCTACTGGGTGATTTTTTTTAAAAAGTATGTCCAACATAGTTGTAACTCTATCAGATGCTAGTTTTAGGAGGATAATGCTGGCAGCAATGTGGTGCACACATCTGATCATGGAATCACATGGAGGAAGAAGAAAGTTGGGATAGATTAGGCAGAGCATACCTGATCAATGGCTGAACCAGATAGCTGCTCTGAGGTCAGGGAAAAAGGACAGGCTCAAAATGACTGGAGAAAGAGAATCAATGGGACTTTGTAACCAACTAGACACAGGGGAGTCGAAGGGGCGGAGAGATTTCAGAGGCAGCAGATGATTATGTAAGGTGACACTAATGAAAAGAAATACGACATTTTAGACGGGTTTGCTAATTTAAAAAAGAACCATCTTAGCTCATTTGTGCTAAGCAAAGAGTGGTATGAAAAGATCTTGTTTTTATCACTTCCCTTAGTGACCTTTGAACAAGATATTTGTCCTGTTCTCTTCCTCAGTTTTCCTAGGGACAGACAAAATAATCATGAACATCTCAGAAATGTCATGAGAAATAAAAACCAGCAGCTGAAAAGTCACAAGGCCAGCTGTCTCTGCCAGGAGGACATTACAGATAGACTGGATCCCAAACTGAGGTTCAACCAGAGCTGAGAGATGACCACAGTGCAAGATCTAATCAAAAGTGTTGAGAATGGTATCTGGGATTCTTACTATCAATTAAGTTAAACATGAGATAGTTAAACATGAGATCTTGGAATTGAGGGATCAATTAAGTTAAACATGAGATCTTGGAATTGAGGGATCACCCATTAGGCCAGAGAAACTCCAGACCTGAAGGCAGAGCCCTATCTCCCTTCCCCTTTGTGAACATACTCTCATCTTCATCAGTTCTTGGTACTTATACTATACTGGGTTAGCCAAGAGTGTAAAAAAATATGGCTCCTATACTCCAAAGCCTCTCCCTGACATGGCTGGGCTGAGTGTGAACCATTCATTCCCTATTCTGGGTTCTATATTCACTGGATGCCCTATTATGTACCAGGTACTAAGATTTGGATTATTGGTCAGTCTCTCAGAGATGGAATAGTGCCTTTTTATTACTGAAAATATGAATTAGAATTAAGTAAAACCAGAGGCTTCCTTTGATCACTTGGAGTTGGCCTTGTGTACTCTTGATACATTGGGGGACTTTAGATAGGAAGAAGACTAGAAGAGCCAGACTATGAGAACATCGTATTTTGCTGATTAGGATTCCTTAAGAAAGCTTGCCAGAATTTCTCATAACATATGCAGTGTGGCCTCCTGCTAGTGTCATACCAAGTGCTGCCCCTCATCCCTTCCTCCTGGCAACAGAGTTCGTTAGTCTTTGAAGAGTGAAGAGGAGGAAGACTTGTAGATTCCTAGAAATAGAGTGGCTTCCATGTGTGTACTGTTTATTTGTTTACTTTTTCTCCCCCCGTATGTTAAGATAAATCTTCCTAAAGTTTAGCTCAACATTTTAAAAATATAGAGAGCTCTATCTATGCATGCTTAGTACATGTCTGTCTCTCCCTGTATAGTTTTTTATAAGAGATTTTTTTTAATTAATTAATTTATTTTTGGCTACATTGGGTCTTCGTTGCTGTGCGGGCTTTCTCTAGTTGAGGCAAGTGGGAGCCTCTCTTGTTTGCGGTGGCTTCTCTTGTTGCGGAGCACAGGCTCTATGCACGCGGACTTCAGTAGTTGTGGCTCGCGGGCTGTAGAGTGCAGGCTCAGTAGTTGTGGTGCACGGGCTTAGTTGCTCCGCGGCATGTGGGATCTTCCTGGACCAGGGCTCGAACCCATGTCCCCTGCATTGGCAGGTGGATTCTTAACCACTGTGCCACCAGGGAAGTCCCCTGTATAGATTTTAAATACCTTTCTCTGATTAAAAGTTATGAGTGGTCATAGTAGCAAATTTGGAGAAATAGAAAATGTAGAAAGAAGAAAAATAAAAGTCGGACAGACCAGAGACAATCTTTACTGACCATTTCATCATATGACTGTCACCTTTTAAATATAATATTCTATCATATAACATAAAAAATACAAATTGGAATCACACTGTGCATATATACTGCTTTTAGCAGTCTTCTTTCACATAACAATACAGTGTCTATTTTATGTTACTCAGGTTCCTCTAAAGTGCAACTTTTTGGGGTCATGTATTGTGTAGGTCAGACCCCTATTCCCAGATCCATAGACTGATTTCAGTTCTTCATCATTCTAGAAAGCACTCAGGTGAACATCCCTATGGGACAGGATAACAGAGGTTTAGAGTGTACATTTTGGAGTTAAGCAAGTTATAATTAAACTGCTTGTCCATTTGACTTTACACAAATTATTTAAGCCCGTCTAGTCTTCTATCTCATTGTCTGTAGTAATAGCCTCTGCCTCTGTAATAATGGGAGGATTAAATGAAAAGATGCATGTGGGTTGCTGAGTCCAGAGCCTCCACGTTAGTCACTAAATGTTAGCTGCTGTTATTTTTAATTTTTAAAATAAATTTATTTATTCATTTATATTTATTTTTGGCTGCGCTGGGTCTTCGTTGCCATGCAGGGACTACTCTTTGTTGCAGTGCGCGGGCTTCTCTTTGCGGTGGCTTCTCTTGTTGAGGAGCATGGGCTCTAGGCGCGTGGGCTTCAGTAGTTGTGGTGCATGGCTTAGTTGCTCCGCGGCATGTGGGATCTTCCCAGACCAGGACTTGAACCCATGTCCCCTGCATTGGCAGGTGGATTCTTAACCACTGCGCCACTAGGGAAGTCCCTATTTTTAATATTTATATGCATATTTAATTATTTCCTTAGGGTTTATTTTAAGATGTTGAATTGCTGGGTCAAGGTATGTACATGTTTTCAAGGCCTTTAATTGATATTCCCAAATTTGCTGTCACCAAAGTCTGAGGTGAGTGTCCTTTACCACACACATCCTTGCCATACTCTATTACTTTTTTGCATTTAAATTATAAGTATTTTAAAAAAATAATTCTGGTGGAGGCTGGCCATTTTTCCTATGTTTCTTGCCGATTTTTATTCTTTCATGAATTGCCAGTTTGTGTTCTTTCCCTATTTTTCTATTGATGTATTCATCTTTTGAATTTAAGACCTTTTTAGGTATGGAGGCTATGTTACCAATATTTTTTTTCAGATTATCATCTTGAACTTTATTTATGGTACTTTTGTTTTTGTTTTGTCTTATGAATATTTACAATTTTCATGAAGTCAGTCTTTTTCGTAGATGGATTATGCCCTAAAAGACCTTACCCGTTTCAGGACTACAGAAAACTTTTTATTTTCCTTAAAATCCATCTGGAATATATTCATGCAAAAAGGAAACTAACTCTCCTTTTCCTCAAATACTTATCTGATTGACAAATAACCATGTAAGGAGAAAATTTCTCCCTTTCCACTACTTTAAATACCACCATATAGTCATTCTCTTATACATGTTGGGGTCCAGTGAAGGAGTATTCACACGTATTTTTCTAAAGGAAAACAAATTCTTTTTCTGTTTGTTATTCTGCAATTCTCAGTCTTAAAAAAAATAAATCGTCTTCATTTTTCATCTTTTTTTTGGGGGGGGGTATGCGGGCCTCCCTCTGTTGTGGCCTCTCCCATTGCGGGGCACAGGCTCCGGACGCGCAGGCTCAGCGGCCATGGCTCACGGGCCCAGCCGCTCCGCGGCATGTGGGATCTTCCCAGACCGGGGCGCGAACCCGGTTCCCCTGCATCGGCAGGCGGACGCGCAACCACTGCGCCACCAGGGAAGCCCCATTTTTCATCTTTTAATGTTTGTTTTTCTCTTGATTCTTTGCATTATAGCAAAATTCTAAAACTTGCACCCTATATCCATGCCATTTATTTAAATTTCTTTTGGGCTGATTTTTTTTTTGCTGCTTATAATGCAAATTTTAATTTCGTAATTGAATTTTCAGTGTTTTTACTAACTTATTTCGCTCTTTTCATTTCTGCCTTTCAGCTATCGCCTTTATTATTTCAGCCTGTTTCTTTTTTTGCTTTGATTTCTTATTTCACAACATCCATATTTTTCTGAATTTTATTTATAATACAGAACAGATGCTTTCTGAAATGTTTTTAGAGTGCTTTGGTTTCTGTGTTTCATGAAAACAAGTATTTTATCAGCTTTTTTAATCTTCTTTTTCATTAAACCTGAACACAGAGACGTTTATAAATCTTTGCAGTTAACTTCACTGTGGGTAGATTCTCCTTGCTTTGCTGCGGTTTTCCTGAGTCCTGTTAGAATCATCCTCTCACATGCTATTAGAGCACTGTTGTACATGGTTCCGTCCAACTTTCTGGCGCTCTTAAATCTTTCATTTAGTGTGGACCTACCTGTACTCATGAAAAGATTTCTCATGGTTCTGCTATTTGGTCATGGTTCTGGGAGAAGTGGAGTTACTTCCTGGTTAATCTGAAGTGTGCTGTGGTTCTTCACTTGTTACTCTCATGTTTCTTCTAGGATTTTCCCCTTCTGAATTCACTTCCCTTTATATAAGCAGACACCCCTCCACTTCTTTCCCAGTCTCATTTCACTGCCCGGATGGTAATCTCAGGATACTGAGCTGTGCTCTGGTTGGGTAGGAGCAGTGCAGCATGGCACCCCTCCCTGGGGTGGCTTCAGCTATACTTTAGGGTGGGCGGAAGGCCGTCGCCTATCACATTGTTCCCCCAGGTGGGTCTTCCTCCCGGCTTCACCTGAGCTTTGCCTGGTGGATATTCCTCTGGGGACAGGCAGAATGTTCACTGTGAGCCTCATTTTCTGTGCTGTTGAAACTTTCTGTCCCTTTGTGTGTGTATGTGTGTGTGTCTTTATTAGTTTCTCACAGTGGTGGTGAAGGAATGCAAATTTAGTGTTGCTATTTTTTCTCTTCTTATCCTGTAACTTTTTCCGGTTTTGCTTTGGTTTTTTTGTTTGTTTGTTTGTTTTACTAATGTTTAAAGTAAGGTTGGTGCTATAGAGAACACATGGAAGGTATTAAATTGCGATGCTTTAAAGCACTAAGTTACAGTAGCATGCCTCACCCACTGTTATCTGATCCAGCCATGAACCATCCTTCTGACTCCTCTGGGACCTTCATTTCTCACACCCTTTCACAGCGCAGCATAAATAAAAGCAAGCAAGAGCTTCTTCCCTAAGAAACCCGAAAGTAATAGATATTTTTCATGACAACTTCTAAGACCTAAAGGCTTGCAGAAACAGCCCCAAGGTTTGAAGACTAGCCACATGGAAGCAGCAGAGTCATGCACGTTGTATACTTCCAATTTTAGCCACCGGTAAAGGGGAGCAGACAAATGATGACCAGGACTGGGAGAGAGTAGACTGCTTGGATGAAGGATTGATCCTTCTGGGAACTGGTAAGGTCACTATTAACTAACCACAATCTAGACTTCCCAGAGAATGGAGACCACAGATGGATGCTCACCTTCCTGTCTGCTCTTCCCACTGTCATCTTTGCTTATAGGGATGCTTCAGGCAGGTTCTCCTAAGACAGGCACTTGAGACAAGAGTAGCTTTTGGATCTCAGAACAGAAGTGGCTGTAAGTACTCTGGATTCATAGGCACTAGATATGGAAGGTGTTTAAAGTTTTTAAGAGGTACAACTTTTATAAACAAAAAGTTTGATAAGCAGATTTGCTTATCAAATTGCTAAGTATTAAATCTAGCCTTGCAAGAATTGCCTGTAGGATAAATAAAAAGAAGTTTTAATTTACACAGAGGATCGTATACTTACATGAACAACTTCCTCAAAGATGTAATGGAGATGGAGGATGTGAAAGGCTCAAGAAGATTTTAGAAAAAGACAAAATACAGCTAATGTTTAAATGCAGGAAAGCAAGACGATATTTTCTTTGGAATGACCTATAGATCAGTGGAACAGACAGGAGAATCTAGAAATAGGACCCACTCATATATGGTCAATTGATCTGTGATAAAGCTGTCAGAGTAATTCAATAGGGAAAGGACATTTGTTTCAACAAATGGTACTAGTACAATTGGACATCCATATGAGAAAAAAATAAATTCAACCCTTATCTTAAACTATATACAAAAACTAACTCAAAATATATTATGGTCCTAGACCTAAGAGATAAAACTATTAAACTTCAAGAAGAAAACACACAAAGCAGGAACCATAAAAGAAAAATCTGATAAACTAAACTTTACCCAAATAAAAAAAAGCTTCTGCTCCTAAAAATATATTAAGAAAGAGAAGACAAGCTACAAGAGAAAATATTTGCAAAATATGTATCTGTAAATGATTTGTATCCAGAATGTATTAAAAATAACTCTTGCAATTCAGTAATCAGAATGTAACCACCCCAGTTTTTAAAATGGACACAAGATTTGAACAAACAGTTCACCAAAGAAAATACACAGATGGCCAAAAAGTACATGAAAAGATGACCAACATCAGTAGTCATTAAGGAAAAGCAAATTTTAACAATGAGTTATTTCTACACACCTACTACAATAGCTAAAATTTCAAAATTAAACACATGACCATATCATTTGTTGATGAAGATGTGAAGCAACTAGAGTTCTCCTATTGACTGGTGGGAATGCACAATGGCCCAACTGTTTTGGAAAACCATTTGGAAGTTTTGATAAAGTTAAACATATATATCATATGACCCACTCCTACATATTTGTACCCAGGTCCACTCCTAGGTATTTATCCAAGAGATGAAAATGTAGTCCATAAGACCTGAATGCAAATATTTACAGCTGCTTTATTTGTAACAGCCAGAAATTGGAAACAACCCAAAGTCTACCAACTAGTCAATGGATATGTCCATAAAATTGAATAGTATTCAGTAATAAAAGGATCAAACTACTGGCCTTTGCAAAAACAGGGATGGATTTCACAAGTATTATGCTATGGAAAGTGGTTGCCAGGGGCTAGAGATGGAGGGAGAGGGGATTGGCTATGGAGAAAGAGGCACAGGAGAATTTTTGGGGGGGGAGGTGATGACAGTGACTTACATCTTGATTCTGGTGGTAGTTACCCCATGACTATATGTGTATTTGTCAAAAATCATGGAAGTGTATACTTTAGAAGCTTGAGTATATCTCAATAAACTTGACTTTAAAACACACTCATAGGAGAGGATTCTCAATTTTCCTCCTCAGTAAAAAATGCAAATTAAAGCAGATGACTTTTTTTTTTTAATCTATCAGATTGACTAAGATCAAAGTGTTTGATTACACATTGTTGTCAAGGATTTGAGGAAGGAGTCACACTCATGTTTAAATGTAATGGTACAACCTTTGAGAGGTTAGTTGAGCAGTATCTTTCCAAATTAAAAATGCACATACTTTTTGACTCAGAAATTCCACTTATAGGAATTTTTTCTCTAGGTAAGACATATACAAGGGAACAGTGGTTTATATCATTGTTTACCATAGCAACAACCAGTGAACAACCTTCTTCTCCATGAATGGGGGCATTAACCATGGTACACTGAAGTACTGTAAGGTAGTGTACTTATATGGAACAGTTTCTTAAGATATTGTTAAATGAAAATAGCAGTGCACAGAACGACATCTATAATGTGCTTCCATTTGTGTTTTTAGAAAGCTGTACATATTCATAAAACTGCTTGTTTATGTACATACTGTTAGAGATTGCATACATGCACAAAACCAGTATTGAGTCATCTCTAGCACAGGAAAGCGTTACCTTTTGATGTTTATCTATTTGTTTTGCTTGAATTGTTTTGGGGGGGACCGTGTTCATATATTACCTTCTCAGTTGAAGAGAAAACAAATTTTTTAAAAAATTTTTGGATTATATTTTATTTTTTTATACAGCACATTCTTATTAGTCATCAGTTTTATACACATCAGTGTATACCTGTCAATCCCAATCACCCAATTCAGCACACCACCACCCCAACCCCACCGCCGCTTTCCACCCTTGGTGTCCATACCTTTGTTCTCTACATCTGTGTCTCAATTTCTGCCATGCAAACCAGTTCATCTGTACCATTTTTCTAGGTTCCACATATATGCGTTAATATACGATATTTGTTTTTCTCTTTCTGACTTACTTCACTCTGTATGGCAGTCTCTAGATCCATCCACGTCTCAACACATGACCCAATTTCGTTACTTTGTATGGCTGAGTAATAATTCCATTGTATATATGTACCATATCTTCTTTATCCGTTCATCTATCGATGGGTATTTAGGTGGCTTCCATGACCTGGCTCTTGTAAATAGTGCTGCAATGAACATTGGGGTACATGTGTCTTTTTGAATTATGGTTTTCTGTGGGTATATGCCCAGTAGTGGGATTGCTGGATCATATGGTAATTTTATTTTTAGTTTTTTAAGGAACCTCCATACTGTTCTCCA
>NC_041221.1:138381305-138382491 GCF_002837175.3 Physeter macrocephalus
CCTCCTTTGTCATAGATTAGTTGACCATAGGTGCGTGGGTTTATCTCTGGGCTTTCTATCTTGTTCCATTGATCTATGTTTCTGTTTTTGTGCCAGTACCATATTGTCTTGATTACGGTAGCTTTGTAGTATAGTCTGAAGTCAGGGAGTCTGATTCCTCCAGCTCTGTTTCTTTCCCTCAAGACTGCTTTGGCTATTCGGGGTCTTTTGTGTCTCCATAAACATTTTAAGATTTTTTATTCTAGTTCTGTAAAAAATGCCATTGGTAGTTTGACAGGGATTGCATTGAATCTGTAGATTGCTTTGGGTAGTATAGGCATTTTCACATTATTGATTCTTCCAGTCCAAGAACATGGTAGATCTCTCCATCTGTTGGTATCATCTTTAATTTCTTTCATCAGTATCTTATAGTTTGATGCATACAGGTCATTTGTCTCCCTGGGTAGGTTTATTTCTAGGTATTTTATTCTTTTTGTTGCAATGGTTAATGGGAGTGTTTCCTTAATTTCTCTTTCAGATTTTTCATCATGAGTGTATAGGAATGCAAGAGATTTCTGTGCATTAATTTTGTATCCTGCAACTTTACCAAATTCATCAATTAGCTCTAGTAGTTTTCTGGTGGCATCTTTAGGATTCTCTATGCATAGTACCATGTCATCTGCAAACAGTGACAGTTTTACTTCTTCTTTTCCAGTTTGTGTTCCTTTTCATTCTTTTTCTTCTCTGTTTGCCGTGGCTAAGGCTTCCAAAACTGTGTTGAATAATAGTGGTGAGAGTGGACAACCTTGCCTTCTTCCTGATCTTAGAGGAAATGCTTTCAGTTTTTCACCATTGAGAATGATGTTTGCTGTAGGTTTGTCGTATATGGCCTTTACTATGTTGAGGTAGATTCCCTCGATGCCCAGTGTCAGGAGAGTTTTTATCGTAAATGGGTGTTGAATTTCGTCAAAAGCTTTTTCTGTATCTATTGAGATGATCATATGGTTTTTCTTCTTCAATTTCTTAATATGGTGTATCACATTGATTAATTTGTGTATATTGAAGAATCCTTGCATCCCTTGGATAAATTCCAGTTGATCATGGTGTATGATCCTTTTAATGTGTTGTTGGATTCTGTGTGCTAGTATTTTGTTGAGGATTTTTGCATCTATATTCATCAGTGATATTGGTCTGTAATTTTCTTTTT
>NC_041221.1:138382715-138383451 GCF_002837175.3 Physeter macrocephalus
ATTGATCCTTGCTATTGTTTTCTTTGTTTCTATTTCATTTATTTCTGCTCTGATCTTTATGATTTCTTTCCTTCTACTAACTTTGAGTTTTGTTTGTTCTTCTTTCTCTAATTCCTTTAGGTGTAAGGTTAGATTGTTTATTTGAGATTTTTCTTCTTTCTTGAGATAGGCTTGCATAGCTATTAACTTCCCTCTTAGAACTGCTTTTGCTGCATCCCATAGGTTTTGGATCACTGTGTTTTCATTGTCATTTGTCTCTAGGTATTTTTTTATTTCCTCTGATTTCTTCAGCGATCTCTTGGTTATTTAGTAATGTATTGTTTAGCTTCTATGTGTTTCTACTTTTTACAGGTTTTTTCCTGTAATTGATATCTACTCTTATAGCGTTGTGGTCAGAAAAGATGCTTGATGTGATTTCAATTTTCTTAAATTTACTGGGGCTTGATTTGTGATCCAAGATGTCATCTATCATGGATAATGTTCTGTGCGCACTTGAGAAGAAAGTGTAATCTGCTGTTTTTGGATGGAATGTCCTATAAATATCAATTAAATCTATCTGGTCTGTTGTGTCGTTTAAAGCTTGTGTTTCCTTTTGTATTTTCATTTTGGATGATCTGTCCATTGGTGTAAGTGAGGTGTTAAAGTCCCCCACTATTATTGTGTTACTGTTGGTTTCCTCTTTTATAGCTGTTAGCCGTTGCCTTATTTATTGAGGTGCTCCTATGTTGGGTGCATA
>NC_041221.1:138383745-138408025 GCF_002837175.3 Physeter macrocephalus
ATGTTGTCCCTGAGGTCTCTTAGGCTGTCTTCATTTCTTTTCATTCTTTTTTCTTTATTCTGTTCCGCAGCAGTGAATTCCACCATTCTGTCTTCCAGGTCACTTATCCGTTCTTCTGCCTCAGTTATTATGCTATTGATTCCTTCTAGTATAGTTTTCATTTCAGTTATTGTATTCTTCATCTGTTTTTTTTTTCTTTAATTCTTTTAGACCTTTGTTGAACATTTCTTGCATCTTCTCGATCTTTGCCTCCATTCTCTTTCCGAGGTCCTGGATCATCTTCACTATCATTATTCTGAATTCTTTTTCTGGAAGGTTGCCTATCTCCACTTCCTTTAGTTGTTTTTCCTGGGTTTTATCTTGTTCCTTCATCTGGTCGATAGCCCTCTGCCTTTTCATCTTGTCTGTCTTTTTGTGAATGTGGTTTTTGTTCCACAGGCTGCACGATTGTAGTTCTTCTTGCTTCTGCTGTCTGCCTTCTGGTGGATGAGGCTGTCTAAGAGGCTTGTGCAAGTTTCCTGATGGGAAGGACTGGTGGTGGGTAGAGCTGCGTGTTGCTCTGGTGGGCAGAGCTCAGTTAAACTTTAATCCGCTTGACTGCTGATGGGTGGGGCTGGGTTCCCTCCCTGTTGCTTGTTTGGCCCAAGGCAACCCAACACTGGAGCTTACCTGGGCTCTTTGGTGGGGCTAATGGTGGACTCTGGGAGGGCTCTCGCCAAGGAGTACTTCCCAGAAATTCTGCTACCAGTGTCCTTGTCCCTGTGGTGAGCCACAGCTGCCCCCCGCCTCTGCAGGAGACCCTCCAGCTCTGGCAGGTAGGTCTGGTTCAGTCTCCCCTGGGGTCACTGCTCCTTCCCCTGGGTCCCGATGCGCACACTATTTTGTGTGTGCCCTCCAAGAGTGGAGTCTCTGTTTCCCCCAGTCCTGTCGAAGTCCTGCAATCAAATCCCACTAGCCTTCAAAGTCTGATTCTCTAGGAATTCCTCCTCCCATTGCCAGACCCCCAGGTTGGGAAGCCTGATGTGGGGCTCAGAACCTTCACTCCAGTGGGTGGACTTCTCTGGTATAACTGTTCTCCAGTTTCTGAGTCACCCACCCAGCAGTTATGGGATTTGATTTTACTGTGATTGCGCCTCTCCTACCGTCTCATTGTGGCTTCTCCTTTGTCTTTGGATATGGGGTATCTTTTTTGGTGAGTTCCAGTGTCCTCCTCTCAGTGATTGTCCAGCAGCTAGTTGTGATTGTGGTGTTCTCACAAGAGGGAGTGAGAGCACATCCTTCTACTCCGCCATCTTGGTTCAGGGCACATCAACTTTAGTTTTGATACATTATAGTGTGTCTTTAGGAGATTAGGAGTACGTAGGCGACTTTCCTAATCCCTTCCTCCAGAAGGTCCTTAGTGTCTCTGTCCGGAGCACCACAGTGGACCTGGGTGTTGTCTGATCCAGTGTGACATTTCTAAGACTACTTCCCCTTGTAACCACCACTTCCAGTCCACATCTCCTGTTTTTCTGAATTTATGTGGGAGTAGCTTGCGGAGGAAATGCACTCATTTCGCTGTATCCGCATGATACCTTTTTGTACATTGGACTGCTCCTGTAGCTCTGGTCCGTGCTACTGAGTCCACAATGGTCAAGTGACCTGGTTAGGAGATATGTACTGAGTTCTGAAGAACATTGTCAAATATGTCTCTGCATCATATGCCAGGAAGCTTCTGTAAGTGAAGGGAGCATCGATAGTGAGGGATGGCAATTGGCAGTGGTTTCTGAAAATGGGGTAGCTTGGGAGGCTGTATTCAATTTAGCTTGGACATTAAATGAATTAAAATGGACGTGCTTAAGTTATGAACCTTGCCTCATCAGTGCTATAAAAACCCCTTTAGCCGGGCTGTAATTTGACTCTCCTCTACTGTAATATTGTACAATATTCCTATGGTTACAGAGCCTGAATAAGTGGAAGCTAATCATTAGTTTGCTAAATGTGGTTCATGGAACAGTTCACAACTCCCAGACCTGCCAACTGCTGCTTGTTTAGTGTCCTGTTCACTCTTCTTGGGTAGAAGTTGGTTTGTTCCACAGAAAAATGTACAGTAACATTTGTCTCGCGTCCAGGAACCACACACTATGGCAGCTCTCCATGCTTCTTGGAGATGTGGAGGGAAAAAGGTCACACTAAGCCAAGTTTTTTGGTACATACACTTCCACAGGAAGAAACCATTAAAGGAGTGGGAGATGGCAAAGCAAGAAAAGAATTAAAGCTGGAGAGGTTTTGGATATTTGGAAAACCATACTTTGTTACTTTTCAGAAATTTGCTGTGATTGAACTCTGGAGTTTACAATTCTAAGGCCCTAGAAATAAAATCATGCTCTTTAGGTTCTTCCTTGTTTGTTTCATATGACAAGACAGGCTTCATTATTGCCCAGGATCACCTGCAAACAAACAGCCATGCTGCCATTAGGAGCCAAACAGTTATTGAACCAGGGCCCTATCCTCTCATCTTGCATTGTGTGTTAGGGGAACACACTGAGAGCAGTAGGTACCAGCTGGATTTGTGTCCTTACTTGGGGATTAGGGCCTAAATCCTTAAGCCACTCATGATTATTTGGCCTCTTCCTACTAGGATGAAAGTGGATTCTTTCCCAGTTAATAGAAAATGTATTGTGCCCACCTGTGACTCATTTCCCTTCCCAGCTGAAAGGCTGTGGGCCCTGCAGAAGGAACCTCTTTCTTCTCAGAGACTGTCCAGTAAGACACAGTCTGGGTGGCTGTCTCTACTATGTCATTTAGACCTCTGAATTATAAAAAACAGAAAACCTGACCTCAACTAGCTTAAGGAAAAAGGGAATTTATTGGCTTACGTGATTAAAAAGGCATGGCAAGACGCAAGGGCTCAAAGCTTGTCACCCAGACCTGCTCTCTCTGCCTCTCTCACCTTGGCTGTGTCTGTCAGGCTCTCCTCTCAGGCTTCAGGCTATGGCACCTAGAGCAGCAGTGTAGCCTCCCAGTGCATGCACAGCCGGAGACAGCAGCTATCTTTTCCCCTGTCCTGAAAAGTCCTGGATTTCATGCTGCCCAGTCTTGGACCATCCCTGAACCAGTCCCGGGGTCCAGAGACATCTCATTCCCCACCCCTGGAAGGGTGGGGCCTCCCCTGAGTAGGTGTGAGAAAAGGGTAGCAGCCCAGCTGAAAAGAGGAACGGAAGCTGGGAGGCAGATCGCCAGAAGCTGGATTCCCCCTTCAGTGCCCTGAGAGACTCTACTTCCAACCACCTCGCCAGCCGGAAGACGGAGGCCTGCTGGTTTGTGAAACAGTTCAGCTTCTGCCTCGTACTCTCGCCTGCCTGTGTGCCGCTCAGAAAGACTGCAAGGATTATTTCTTCTTTTACAGTACACATTTATCTGAAATAACACACATTTGTTTGGAAGTCCACACAAGAGGAAACAAAGGAAGAAATGATCAGGAGTTGATATCATTATGGTGGTTTTGTTGCACGTCTTGGTTTAGGGCAATTTAAAATAGATAAGTAATGGAATCAAGTCATAGTTTAGAAAATATAAAAACCACAATTCTGGGGCTTCCCTGGTGGCGCAGTGGTTGGAAGTCCGCCTGCCGATGCAGGGGGCGCGGGTTCGTGCCCCGGTCCGGGAAGATCCCACATGCCGCGGAGCAGCTGGGCCCGTGGGCCATGGCCGCTGGGCCTGCGCGTCCGGAGCCTGTGCTCCGCAATGGGAGGGGCCGCAGCAGTGAGAGGCCCGCATACCGGGAAAACAAAAAAACACAAACCCCACAATTCTACCACTCTAACCTCACCACTCTTTTCATCGTAGAGTATTTCCTTTCAGCCTTTGTTCATTTGAGTTTCTCACAAACTTTTAAATCTTTTTTTTTTTTTTTTGCTTGACATTACATGATAAATCAGGCATTTTCCATTTTGCTATATAGTTATCATTATCATGTAAATGCAACATGATATTCCATCAGGAATATACCATGGTGAACTTAATCATTCTATCATGGGCTGTTTAGGTGGTTCTTTTAAAATTTGTTCTGCTAAAAAAAAAAAAAAATTGTTCTGCTGTTACCAAGAGCAGTGTACGTTGAACATTTGGGATGTGTGTAACTTTCTCGTGCCTTATCTTATTTCCTGAGGATGGGTTGTGAAGAGTGGGATTACTGCTTCAAAGTGTATAAACCTTTGTAGGACTTGATACGTATTGCCAAATAGCTTTTCAAATCTCTTGCATTTATCTCATCTGCCTCCAGCAGTTTCTTAGAGGATCAGTTTCATTGCATTTTTGACAGCAGTAGATGTTTGGATTTTTAAACATTTTTCTAATTTAATGAGGAAAAAATAGGTGTCCTTTCTTACTTTGGATTTCTTTGTTTAGTAGGGAGGTTGAATGCTTTTATGTATGTTTGGTTTTTAGCTGTATTTTCTGCTCTGTTTTATCCATTGTCTTCTCTTCATTTTAGACCCCAAAACAGCTTCTGAAACAGAAACGGATATCTGTGCCGAGTGGGAGATAAAGACCATCACGAGTGCTTTGAAAACCTACCTAAGGTAGGGACTTTCCATTTGCGGGGCATGGTGCCAGCTTGTTATCATGCAATCAGGAAGAAAGTTTTATTTTCAGCCTCCAGAGAGCTGTTGGGTGGGTGTTTGAGATGTGGAAACAGCTTATGTGTGGGTGCAATTAGCTCAGCTGGTCAAACCGATTATAAATCATCCCTAGTTGATGGGTTGCCATTGTGCAATGGTGCCATGAGTGATTTAGGAAGCTTTGCTCTTTTTGAGAAGCCACTATGACGATTAGCCTTTAACAGAACCTCAAATGTGGTATTCCCTGCAATCCCCGAATAATCTGCTAAAGAAACAAGGAATTGCGTATCCTGTTCTGTTGAGAATGTGTGATTACATACCCTGCATATCTGGGGAGCTCTGCGCCTTGCACAGATAGAATATACTGCTGACATTGCTCCTCAAAAATGAGAACTTAATGGCGCTCCTTTTTGACTCCTTCTGCTTAGATTGGAGAATATGACTTTATTGGAGAGGAGACTGCTTTCCTTGTAATAATACGTGTAATATTCCTGCTACCTCCCACCCCTCCCTTGGTTATTAAGGGAGTGGGTGATTGACCAGCTGCTCACATCTCAGTTTCCCGAGTAGACTGAAAGCCATGCTGGACGTGAAGTATAAGAGTATGATAGTTCTCCACTCTAGTTCTTCTCACACAGGAAAGTGGGGGTCTAGTCTTAAACAAAGAGAAGAACTATAATCACGAATTGCATAAGCATTTGTACAGGTTTGTCAAGATTTAGTTGGCTCGAAAGCCACAGAAAAGGAATTGGTGATGGAGGTGTTATTAGCTGTTGGGGAATTGCTGGAAGGCTCTTGGAGTCAAGAGTAAGATGTCATGCAAGTGATGACTAAGAGTTGAATCAGGGGATCCGATGAGAATAAAATAAAATCTGAACCAAGAATCATGGCTCGTCTGTTGAGAAGCTTATCATTTAGACTATCAGTAAAAAAACCAAGTTTACAGTTAAACATATTCATAAAACATATTCATATCCCAAATACTACCATTGTAGTTTACCCAAAACCAAATGGTAGAGGTTTGTATTTGGTACTTATTTGTGCATGTTGATATTCATTAGCTAATGGACAATAAGTATAAAATATAAATATATTTTAAATAGCAGATAAAATTTGATTGTATCATGCCTAATTAAGGGTTCTAGCCCTTTGGCATTCTGGAGCAACACTCCATAGTGAATTTGCCGCAAAAACACCTACAAAAGTCTTGCATAGTGTATTCAGATAAAGTGCCTAGGATGCCAGGAAGACGAGAGTTTAAGAGCAGGTGATTGCAAATGTTGGGTTAGTTGCCTGTTTCTCAGACACATCTTAAAATGCTCTTGTGGAGGGCAAGTCACTGACTGAAAAGGAAATCTCTCAGTTTGTGCTAGACTTTTGCATTAGCACTTCTCTGGTTGTGACTCTATGAGACATAAGTTGTACCCATTCCCTTAAAAAGGAGAAAGAATGAACATTTCAGGTGAAATCTCAGGACCCTTTCAACAGGGAAACTAAGTTGGACTAAACTGAGTTGCTGTTGTTTGCCTGTGATCTTTGTCTTTGAGAAATGTAATACAGTCTGGCCGTCTCTAGGCTGCTAGGTAGCGAGAATAGGATTGTCTTCATTAAGCTGACTAGTGTGTATCCTTTTATTTCAGAATGCTTCCAGGACCACTCATGATGTACCAGTTTCAAAGAAGTTTCATCAAAGCAGCAAGTAAGTTTTCTTTTCACCACAGTTTTAAGGGGAAAGGAATAGATTTTTCTATTTCAAAGAACAGTCAGTGTCCCAAAATAAGTATTACCTAATCCCTCGTATTCTGCGTGTAAACTACCCACATAAACACTCATGAGACTGTCACAGAATAAAAGCGAAACCAAGTCAGATTGCTAAGGGCCTTGTTAGCACGTTGAATTTACAGTCGAGGGGAGAAACTTCAGAAGTGAGTTTGGGGGTGACGGAGAGGTGAGAAAAGCAAGTTTGCCTTTTCTAATTTTGATTATTGGAGTTCTAACTCCTTGGGCTTTTTCCAGCCCTGGAGTAGCATTTTTCGGAAAGAATCAGACTCTGCCCATTACCTAAATTGAGCATCGGATGTATTTCCCTGAATCTGGCACCATTTATATAACTTCCCAGTCCTCTTTCCATCATGGCTTGCATTTATAGCTTCTGATCATTCTTCAACTATATCATCTAAGCCCTGAGCGTCATATTACTGGTATTAAAATACATAGGGTTTAGGTGCAAGCCACCCTAAGTATACTGGACTCTGTCTACATGGGGCAGGCCACCTGTAAGGGGCAGTAAGATTCTCTATCAGATTTAAGTCTGGCATGAATCCCCACCGTGCTTTTATGTCCATAGCCTGTGCCTCTCCCTGTTTCCTTTAAGCTGTCAGAGTTTGTTTACCCTGGTAGCTACTACTGGCCTAATTTAGGAGTACCTCTGTTCTGGTGGCCTTATCCATACATAGCTGTCCCCGTAAAGCAGGAGAAAGACCTGGGAGCAAGCTGGAAGTGAAGATGCTGTTTATGTGATTTCTTTCTCTGAGAAATTCCAAACCCATAGCACCAATTCTCTAATTAAACCTCACCTCAGTCCTATAAATAGGTGTGATGAGTGCCATCAGTGTATTTCCCAGAGAAACGAAGCCACATGCCCAAGTTCAACCAAGAGAACGTGACAGTCCATGATTTAGGTTGTAGGTTGGCAGAAACATTTCCTTATTTTATCTGCCATTCCTTTCTTCTCCCAGGCTGGCTGTCACACATGACTTGAGAATAACTGGACATTTCCCTTGATGTCTTTGATGCTGTCTCGAGGTGTTATTTTGATATTTGAGACCTTTGCAAGGCTGTTCACGTACAATTTGTTTATCCCTTGACGAGTGCATAAAGTTCCTTCCTTCCTTGAAACGAAGCTGCCACTCTGTATAGCCAGCTGCTCGCAAGTTTGTTCCTGCTCCAAGTATGCGGTTGACTGGATCCATTTCATCACATCATCATTTTGGTGTGAACTTTTTGACGGTCATTTTTTTTTCATAGTTGCTCGTTCCATGTTTATTTAACAAACATTTAATGGGCACCGGCCACATTCCTATCACCGTGTTAGGCACTGGCTAGAAGGGAAAATGGAGGCCCAGAAGTGTTAGCTGACTTGCTAGAAGTCCCTTGCTGAGAACCTCAACTTTTTGATGCCTGTTGGTCTCAGAAGGTAATTTCTGATTTTTTAAGTGAGATCAGTCATGTTTCTTAATGAACTCTGTTATGGAAAGCAGCATTAAAAGCACTTTTAGATTTAGTCAGTCAAGTCACAAGTGCACAGAACAGGATCTTATACCTCTGAGAAATCCTCAGTCTCTTGTTCCCAACATTTGGTTTCCTCTGATTTTTGTCTTACAAACTGATTTAACTGTGGCCCTGATCCAGTATTGCCTCCCTCCTTCCTTCACAGAGCTGGAGAACCAGGAGTCGCGGGTCTCTGAAATCCACAGCCTTGTTCATCGGCTCCCAGAGAAAAATAGGCAGATGTTACAGCTGCTCATGAACCACTTGGCAAAGTAGGTTTAAGACTGATTGCTGGCCTTTCTCTCAGCCCTGGAAAGTTCTTATCTTAGCACTAAAGCTGGTCTTAGTTCTGCTTATGTTTCCTTCTCCCACTGTTGCATCAGGTATGCTGGAGGCTCAGGAAAGAAATGTGAGAAATATTAACTGCAGTGGGTAACAGCAGCACATGCCAGATGGGCTTTGCAGCGGAGGCTGGGGAGGTGCCCATGCCACTAGGCCACCAGGCAGAGTTTGCAGGGGGGTTTGTGTTCTTGTGATGATCAAGGCCAGTAGGAGTGTGTCCTCCATGATACCAGATCACCAAACAGATTTTTCAGGAGTTACATGTTCTTGTGATGATTAAGAGCAAACAGGAATATGTTATAAGTTTACAGACCTTGGATTTGGAATAGAGGCCTGGCTTTTAGAGTTGATTCTGTTCTTAACAAGCCACTTAACTAGCCCTTGACAAGCCACTGACCCCTCGATTCCTTAGTTTCTTCATCTGTCAAATATGGGTAGTAGGCTCCCCCTTCCCTATAATGTCATTGATTTTAAATGTTACGTGTATTAAAGCCTTTGAAGAAGTATAAAGAATAGAGGAGAATCAAAGAAAGTCAGTGGGGGCCTGATTTTCCTGCTAGGGATATTTATACTCTTGGAATGGTTTGGATTTTTTGTGTATTTACTGTTGCCTGAGCTGCTTTGGATTGGCCTTGCTGATACCCCTTGCTGTATCAGGCACTACATGTGTGTATGTTCTAACCTTCTTTTAACTTTGATGGATGTTCTTTCTTGGAGACTAGCGCATAAGAAAAGATAGACTATAACAGTTAACCTAAATTGTTAAACTCTACATGCTGTGGAACTGACGTGTTATAATTTCAGCTCTTACCCACACTTTGTTCTGGCATTAAGTCATGTCTTTGGGATAATCTGATACTCTGCTCAGGGAGATTATGATGATTTGTTTTCATGTTTCTACCAAGCACTTGATATTTTGGAGAGAGAATATAGATGTTACCATAAAGATTTCCATAGGTCTTAATGATGAAGGAACAAGAGTTTTGCGTGCTGGTGAGAAGCAGTTAAGCTGAGTAAAGGGTTGCTCCATTCCAGGTCACATATTTTTTCTTGCCATGCCATCTCTGAACTGCATGTTTAGAAACAATTAAGTGTAGCTGAGAACATGCAAGTTTTCAAGGAGCATATGCACCTCCCCGCCAAATGTCAAAGAATCCTGATGAGTGTGTTTAAAATAATGGGAACTGGGCTTTAAAAAGTAACTCCAGATGCTCTGACATGACCGTGTGGTGCCTATTCCACACAAACCCAGTCAGGCATTTGTGAAACGGGAAAGCTGGCTTAGATCTTAGTTGCACACTTGAAGGGCCTGCACCAAAACAGAGGAAGTTCCAGGTACATCGTCCAGCCAAGCATGTGTGGCGATGCTCCTGACTGTTATGTGGCCACTGGGTCTTAGGGAGGCCTCCATGGCTTCTGGGAGCAGCTAGAGAAGGGATAGGAAGCAGCTGAAGGCAGTCGGGCTGTTCAGGCTGTGCAGTGTGATGAGAGCTTAATTGGACTGAGAGAGGACAAGAGTCATTGGTGATCCAGTAAAGCCAGAACTGAATCTTCCCATTTTTAAAATGCCCTGAGGATTGTTAGGAATCCTAAAGAAAAAGAAATAGAAATAAAAAATCCAAAACCCTTAAGGTAGGTATTGGACCAGTGAACCTGTTCATCTCCTGGTGGATGCTTCACTTTCTCCCTCTGGTTCCACCCTCTTCTCTCCCAACCCCATTAAGTTCAGTCTTTGTCCCTAAACCAAGGAGAAGTACAGCTGGAATGTGCATGTTAAAGCTGTGGCCTTGACTTTTTGCCTTCTAAAGAATTTAAACCAATTTTGTTGCTGGAGTATTTATTTTATAGCATTTCTGGAGCATTGTGTGTTATCTTTGATACCTAACAGTGATTTTCTTTGGTTCTGTGAGGTTAAGTGGCATTTCTTTGTTCATGTGATCATTAAGAAGTCTACATATAGACAAGCTCTCATGGCTGTAATGTGAGTTGGTCATGATGGTAGAACACACAGACTCCCGTTATCAGCGTGCTGTGTTCTTGGTCTCTGGAGCCTCTAGATTTAAAATGTCCTGGAGGAGATGAGTATAAATGAGCACTGCTGAATCCAGTAAGGAGTATTTACTTCAGTTTGAAAAAATGTTTTGGCACCCAGAGGAGTTCTAAGATTCTACATAAACTCTCTATTCTCATTTACAGCACTGTCCTATTTTAAAATCGAACAGGAAGGGACAGTTAACTTGGGACAAGGGGTTTGTCTGTTTCATTCCTGTTTTCTCAGGTTCAGGCTTACCCAAGGATATGCCTGAGCTATTGTTCCTCTGGTCTACTTACTTAACGGTCAGCTTCCTTCCTAAGTTTTGGTTTCAGGGTTGGTTCTGCTGGAAAACCTGGTGTTTACTTCTCTCATTACTTACTGTGTTTGCCCTGTACATCCCAGGCATCTGGTTCAGAGGGAAGATATTTTGTGTATTTTTTAAAGCACTCTTTTGAAACACTTTACAAAATTGATTTCCTTTAGCTGTGGAGGAAGAGTTAAGACATTTTATATTTAATCCCAAGTAGAAATGCATTCAGAGGGGAAAGAATAAAAACTCCAGACCTCCACACAAATGATTACCAGGGTACATCCAAATCACAGAGCTCTTGGATTTGTTTCAGACCTCAGAGGGAACATAAAAATTATAGGCAACTCTGCACTTATTTTTGTTGTCCCAGCTTAAATCTACTATGAAAATTAGATGTTTTCTATTTGGAACCTGGAATCTAGTATACAGTCTGGAGTCATGTGCCTCGAAGGATGATTACACTCACCTGGGGTGCTTGTTTACATTGACATTTACATTGCTGGGCCCCCCCACCTTGATCTGCTGAATTGAACTCTGCCTGGAACTCTGCATTTTTAATTTACTTCCCAGGCAAACAGTCTTTTGAGAACCACTGGCCTAGAGAATGGGCCATATGCAGGGATTCTCTAGGAGGGAGAAATGGTATTGAGAGGAATGGATTGCAATTTAGGAGGTTATTAGAAATAGGGAAGAAGAAACTCAAAGCAGTGAGTTCAAAAAAGGAGATTTTATTTGCATAATTAAATTACTAAAAAAAATCCGTTGTGATTTCCCATGTCTCTACAATTATTCGCCTTTCATTAAATTGAGTGTTCAGCAAATGACTTTGTTTTAAAATCACACAGAAAGCATTTTTAGTAATAAAGAAAATTGCCCCCAGCTGGCTTTGGGACCTTGTGGAAATCATTCAACATCTCTGAGCCTGGTTTTGTGACTTCCCTTCCAATCACGTGAGCCTGTGTTTTCATCAGATAGAAAGGGGGCAAAAAAAGAAAAAAATTCCCAATCTTATAATTGTAGAAGGAAATAAGAGTAGATGAGTAATAGAGACTAATTTCATGGTAGCTCCCCAATGTTTGCATGCTATTATGACTCCAAGTACGTTGTATATCCCCACACATACCATTCACAGTGGCTCATTCGAACTTTATTACAGTGTTTATGCTGCATGGGAGGATTTCAAAGAGCTCTTCATACATCCGGAATGGCTATTAACAATACCTTTTCACAGCTGGTTTTCCCAAAACACTTACTGAAAAATAAATCTTAGTCTCTTTTCTTTTTTGAAGCAACTACTCCTTTGTTGCCTGGTGTTGTCAGGAAGCCAGAGCCCTTTTCTTGCTTCTCCAAAGAAGAATTGTATCATTTTAGATGCTTCGGGCTGCAAGAAACAGAAAATCCAATTCACAGTGGCTTAAACAATAAGTGAATCTGTTGTGTCATTACACAAAATCAGTCCTGAGGGTTGGTTAATTTCTTGGCTCATGAAGTACTTGTGTTATTTCCACTGTCCTGCTCAAAGCCAGCTTCACTGTGTTGGCTAGCTCCTTTCAGGATCATAAGATGTTGTGTTGCATCTCTGCACATGAGCGGTTGTCCAGGGCAGAAAGGTATTATTACAGTTGATCCCTGAGCAGCATGGGTTTGCACTGTGGGGGTCCACTTATACATGGGTTGTTTTTTTTTTTCACTAAATATGCACTGTTTATATGCATAATGCAATATGGTTGAATCCATGGATGCAGAACCATGGATATGGAGGGCCAACTATAAAGTTATATTAGGATTTGCAACTGTGTAGAAGTATGGTTCAGGGGTAACTGTATTTCTTCTCTGAGTCTCTTTTTAAGAGATGTGGTGATACTTTTCCCAGAAGTTCTCCAATAGACTTCCTATCACATCTCATTGGTTTGAAGCATTCACTAGCAAAGGGAATGGGACCACTGTGATTTTTTACCCCAAACAGGATTTACCTGGGTCATTTGTGGGAGGCATGGATACCCATATAAAAGCAGGGCTCTGAGTAGGCAACCCATAGTGCCTACTGCAAGTAATCCAGGTAAAATAACATTTAACAGTATTAGGTCTCTTGAATGATCTTTGCATGGTGTGCTAACTCGATCAGGACATGTGGGACAAGAGGCCAATTTGGGAGGGGAGATGAATACACCTGCCATGTGGGCACATATACCTTGAAATACCAAGATTTGTGGTGATGGAGCGTGAGAGAGAGAAATGAAGAGGGCAAAATCAACTTTAGTCCCATTGCCACTTGCTGATTCTCTATTGTTCTTTTCATTACCCAATGCTTAATGTTTATTTGGATAATTTGTTACATGTGACTTTCCCAAAAGGACAAAATTCTATAGATTGCAAGGATCAGGAAGAAATATTGTGGGGCAAGTGCTTGGCATACAAGTAAGACCTTATCAAAATAATATGTAGACTCCATTGCTTTAAGTTATCCATGGTTGAACATCCAGTGGCTTGGCTGTTTTCTCATTCCTGTGACTGGAGTTTGAGTACTTCCAGGCATCCCTGCAAGTCAGGAAGGACGTATTCACATTTCCTTAATGATCTAGATGCAGAGTGAATTGGGTGCATGTAAAGATGCCTGTGGTTATTTAAAAAAAAAAAAATCATTGCTAGGCTTTGGCACCAAGGAGGATTGGCCCTGGTAGTTAACTAGCATCCCTTAAAGTTCTCAAGAAAGGGTCAAAATAAAAGGAGGTGACTATTTGGCATTAGCATATGTCTTATAGATACTCTACTATTCCTTCTTCCTTCATCCCAAGTCTAGACGATAAGATTTAGCTTACTGGAGAGCTGTTGAACATACGAGAAGCGCTTCTTATTTCCTTGCCATCAAGACTAGTCCAAACAAAATAGCCATGGAATTTTACAAAGCACATTTAAAAGAAAACAGTACTTTTGAGATGATGTCTTTCTAAGATGGAAAGCTCCGGTGAACTTCTCTGGCAGCCTTCCCTCGGCCATACACCCTGGCTTCGGAACCTTTCTTTTCTCTAGTAACACTAGACACCCATGGCTGCCGGCACAGAATTGCTTGGCTGCCGGGCCACGGGTGTTGTGGCCTGATAGCCCCCCAGAGCCACGTTGACCACATTCTCCAGGTCCATTTGGCTTCTGCCTCACTGACTCCTATCCTGGACCGATAGTTCTGGTGATTTTAACCCCTCACTATCTTTTAAATCTGTCCACTTTCCTCCGTGTCCATCACTACGTCCCTAGTCCGAGCTGTCATCATCTCTTCCCCAGACTGTTTGCAAAGGCCTCTTGCTGGCTTGCTCTAGATGGTGGAGCTCTGGCTCCCTGCCAGGCCGCAGAATACATGCTCTGTAGCTGGGGAACTTGGAACACCGCGGATCCCAACTTGTGATTCCCCTGCTTAAAAAAACGTCAAAGGCAGCTTTCCCCTTGCTCTTAAGACAAAATTCTGGTTATGGCCTCCAGGACCTTCTCTGGACTGGGCCCTTTCAGACTTTGCAGCCTCGTCTGTGTCCCTCAAGATCACACTGCATCCCTACTGCATGGTGCACAGTGGACGCGCATGAGTATTTGTTGGGTAGAAGCATGAAGCATCTCTTAACCATCTCTCAACTATCCTCTTCCCCGCTCCCTCTCTTTTTTTTTCCCTCTGTTTGGAATGGCCCCTCCCCACCTTCTGCCTGCCAAAGTCTACTTCATTCTTTAGCCTCAGCTCCAGTGCCACTGCCTACAAGAATCCTTTCTGCCTCAGGTGCCCTCTTGCTTTCCTGAACTCCCATAGCCTTCGCTTATTCCTGTCTTTCAACGTGTGTCACGTTCCACCTGTGGGACAGTTTACAAGGTATGTATCTTCTCACTCCTACTAGGTCATAAGCTCCCCGGGGGACAGGCAGTCTGTCTTCCTTTATCTTTGTGTCTTACCTAGAGGTTGCAAACAAGGGCCTCTAGCCAGGGCAGCCCACACATGTGCTTGAATCGGTATTGTTGTCCCCCACATTGCTGTTTTTAAAATTTGGACCGGTTTCCAACATTTTTAACAGGGGTCATTTTACTTGGAAAAATTCAGATCTCCTTGCTAGCAGTTGGCCGGAAGTAAGTGAGGGCCACACCCTACTCCCCTGGGCATCCTTCTTCAGTTTGCCTAGTTCCTAGTCGTCCCCATTGTGCCTGGCCATTAGGGTGTTCAGCCCTTGACCTATCTGTCTGCTGATCCCAAAAAAGGGACTTGATATTTGGTGATCATGTAATGAACACACAGAAATGGGCTGGGAGAATTATTTCCCTGACCAGCTCTGTTTTCTTCCTGAAAGATTTATTATTTTTGATAGATTGGAGATCCCTGCAAGAAGTGAGAGATACTGCTTCCAGGCCTGTTTATGTGTATGGGGCAGGGAGAAGAGTGTACTTTTTTAAGACTAAGAATGGGATTCTCAAAGGACCTTCTCTAGCTATTTTTGGCAGAGCCAAAGGGAAACCTATTTAAAGGGACACTGCAAAGAGGACAAGCACATATTTTAAAGCAAACAGACAACTTAGCACTTTAAATTAATGGAAATGCAGAAGAAATCAGAGCTCAACCCTTATTCAGCCTACTTGCCAGACTTTCACTTACTTCCAACCCAGGAATTTCTCTCTTTTGTGGCCTTCCAGCCTTCAGGGTTAGGAGAAGGAAAGACACAAGTTCAGTTTAAATTTTTTGCTGTAAAGAAAAAACAACAAAATTCCTGAATTCAAGGAACTAAATCTTTCACATCATAAGAAATGCCCATCGTGAAAGGGGAAATGCTCGGCTTCAAGCTGTGAACACTCAGCAGTCTTAGAGCCCCTTTGATTTGGGTCTCTTGTTTGTTTTGATTTGTTCTGCTTCTGTTTGGGTGAATTTTTTCAGTGACTTTCCTGGTTTTTGATACACCTTTGATACTTCCTTTTCTGAACCCATGGAGTCACCTATAGAGTTCCCTTTCAAATTCAGGGAGGAGCAAAGGAGAGGATGCTATGTTTTCCTCTCTTAGTGGCTGCCCCGTTTTACTTCGGGGTCTTGTATACGTGAGAGTATTAACAAGCATGGACACGACTTTGTTTCTTCTTTGCCAACCCTTATCAGAGCCAGATTTCTTTCCGTCCCTCCTTCCCTCCCCTGCTCCTTCCCTCCCCGCTTCCTTCCCTCTCTTCCTCTCTTCCTTTTCTGATTTTGAGTCCTCTCTCATTTTTTCTTCTGTGTTGGACATGGGGGTGGTTTCATTAAATGTCTCTCTTTGGTGGAGTGTCAGTGACTAACTGATTCACCTGCACTGTTTTGAGCACTGAAGCCCTCTCTTACCGTATCCTCTTTGCATTGCATGGTGAGCATTATCTGTGATATTTATTTTCTTACACTGACTGGCTTTCCAACCAACTCACAACTATTGTAGCTCAAATGTGGCAGCTGCAGCGAGGCAGCTGGCAGACTTCAGGGTAATTGCAGTTCATCTGTAGGTGCTTGAGAGCTCAGTGATAAAGAGAACATTTTGGAGCCAGACTGCCTAGTTTTAATCTTCTCTTCTGAAACCTGTGTGAAGTACTTCAGTTCTTTATGCCTGAGTTTCCTCGTCGGAATAAGGAGATATAATAATTGTATTAGAAACATTTAAATTAGCACATCAGATTCTCTTGGCTTCGCCTGTGCATATTTCAGCCACCGCTGTGGTGACCAGTTGTGTAGTCTCCAACTCGTTTCATGCAGGTGCAGCCTGATAGCTTGTAGCCTCATGCCCTTACCATGTGCCTCCTGCCTCTTACCTCCCACCCAAGGGAGACACAAAGTGCCGTCCACACGTGTACAACCTGGAAGCAAAGGAGTATTAAAAAAAGCAAAGGAGTATTAAAAAATAAAACTTTGACTAATGGGAGGTGAGAGCTGGGCATACTGAATAGCAGTCATTAGGTAGCCTCTCGGAAGATGGTCCCAAGAGATGGAGCAGGTATTGGTGCTTGAAGCAGGTAGGGGTTAGCTTCTCTGCCTCATTCCTCCTGAGAACCCCCTAGTAGAATAGCGTCATATAAGTCTTCACCTCAGACTTTTCTTTCTGGGAAACCTAAAGACAACAATAGCACCTACCCTCTTAGAGTCATTGCGAAGATTAAGTTAATTCATCCACCTAAATCTCTTAGGAGAGCATCTGGCAAGTAGTATAATGTAGGCTTTCAGAGAAATCAGGGGATGGAGGAAGGAGTGTCATGGAGCTGTACCTGAAGATGAAGGAAGATGGAGAAATTGTTCTAACAATTAAACCAAAACAAGGCATTCTTACTGAAGGGACGGGGCTTTCTTCACAGTTCTGTTCTTGGCAAGCAAAACCCTTAGGGCTGAATGCCAAAAACATAGCACACATGGCTCTTACCCACTTGGGAGATTTGCATGTGTGCATATGTTTACTTTTGCTTTGCTTTTGTTTTCTTGGCAGTTTGTGTGTGTTTGGGCCAAAGGGCTGAGCATCTATCTCAGTCTTCGTAGCAAAGGGTGAGCCAGCATTGGGTCAGCTGGGAGAAAGCCATTGATATCTGCTTTCAGGTCACACCATACACCAAGCCTTACAGTTCCCTGTGAGTATTCGGAGCTTTTCATGAGTCACATGCCCTGTGGAGTGGTGCACCTGTTTGAAGCAAGCTGTGTGGTGCTGATTTCCACGGGAGGTCAGCAGCTTCTCACCCTCACCCTCCTGCTTCTTGGTGTCGCAAGGCTGATTTCATCTCAGAAGCAGCTGTCTTTGCTGCAATTTAATAACTCTTAATTTCCTGGAGAGGGAACGACACGTTTTTATCATGAAGAGTCATCTTAGTCTGCACGGTCTGGAAATTTCCACTCATCTTTGTGATCTTTGAAATGTTTCTCTTTGTGGAAGAGTCTGACTTGTCTTCTTTCTTACTCAGTGTGACTGCCTTTCAGATGCCATTCCCAGATTAAAGAGTCTCATCCAGTGTGAGAACGGTTCTCTTTGCCTCTGGTTTACCCCTCAGTGTAGTCTTCACATGGTTTTCCCTCCCTGAGTCACTGAAATCTGTAATGAAGGATTAATCTATGCTCTAAGAACAGTTGTACATGTATTTGTCTTCATTCTGTCTTGGTAGACACTTTGGCAGTTTAACTCAAAAGGGGGGTTTGAAGAAATGTTAAGGCGATCTGAATTTTGGTATCTATCTTTTCTGCTTTCTCACATGTGTTGAAATGCTTTTCTTTAAGCAGTTTAGCATGCTGATTTAGTGTTTCCACTTTGGTATTGTAAGTATAAATCATTATTTCTTGGTTCTGTGCAAGGTGGTAGAGGAACCCAACAATTCTGGCTTGTTGGTCTACTGCAAGACTCTTCCTGTTCACTTGGAGGTGCATAGGATTTGATAGAACAGAATCACTGTTTCATTAAAGTCAGGATTTCAGTGAGAAAATGGGGTAACCCTAAGGCCCCAAGGAAGAATTGGTGTATTAGGTCTTCAGTTGTAAGAAACAGACGTCAACTGTGGCTAATTTTTTAAAAAGAAGGGAATTTACTGACAGTCTTCTTGGAGTAATTGAAAGCAGAGTTGAATCATCAGACATTGGAACGCAACATCAAGGGCCCTTATGTGCCTCACATCCTACTCCACGTCCCTACACCATTCACTCTTCTCTTCTAGATGATTGTCTCAGGTCTTGCTTCCTGTTTCACTGAGAAAATAGATGCGACAGGAGAACGTCCACAAGCCACCACACCTGCACCCATGTTCCTGTCTTCTCTCCATGGGTGATAGAAGAATACTCAGTGCTTCTACCTAAAGGCAGTCCCATCACTGGGGCACTAGAGCTGATCCCCGATTGCATCCAGAAGGATTTGGCTCCAATAGTTTTCCCCTCTATCTCCGTACATCATTGACTTTGTAGTTTCTGCTGAACCTTTCTCATCAGCACTTATAACTTCTGTGATCCTTTACAAATGGAGAACAACAATGAAACAAAAAACCTTTCTAGATCTTGCATCCCTTTCTAGATACCATGATACCATCCGTTTTCTCTGTGCTCTTCTCAGCAGAATGTCTTAAATAGTTGTCTGTGTCACCATGTCCAAATCCTCTCTTGAACGTACACCATTCGGGCTTTTTTTTTTTTTTTTTTTTGGCTGCCCTGGGTCTTCGTTGCTGTGTGTGGGCTTTCTCTAGTTGCGGCAAGCGGGGGCCGCTCTTTGCTGCGTTGCATGGGCCTCTCATTGTGGTGGATTCTCTTGTTAAGAAGCACAGCTCCAGGCACGCGGGCTTAGTAGTTGTGACTCATGAGGTCTAGGGCGCAGACTCAGCAGTTGTGGCGCACGGGCCCAGTTGCTTCACGGCATGTGGGATCTTCCCAGACCAGGGATCGAACCCATGTCCCCTGCATTGGCAGGTGGATCCTTAACCACTGCGCCACCAGGGATGTCCCACCACTCGGGCTTTTACACCTACTGCTCCACTGAAATGCCTCCTATTGGTGTTGCTAAGTCAGTTTCAACTTCCCTTCCCTGATGGTTCTGAAGGATTTAACACAGTTTCGCACTCTTTCCTCCTTGAAATGCGTTCTTCACTTGGTTTCCAGGTCATCATGCTCTCCTGTTTTTTTCCCCTACCTCCTTGGCTGCTCCTTTTCAGTCTCATTTTCTGTGCCCCAGGATTTATTCGGTCCTTTGATCCTTAGACCTGCTCTGCCCACTTTCCCTCCTCTCTCTCCCCAGTGAGGTCTTGCTCTAGGATTACAACCTCCAGCCCCTGTGCTCCCTACCCACAAGCACTGTTTTTTTTTTTTCCATAACATGTATCACCATCTAATATACTGTATATTTGACTTATGTATTTATTGTTTTCTTCTCACTGAAATGTAAGCTCTATGAGGATGAAAATTTGTCTGTCTGTATACTGCCTGCAACAAAGCTTTGCATGTAGCAGGAGGCACTCTCCATAAATATTTGTTGAATAGTGAATGAAATAAAGGGTGGAAAATATCCAGGGAACTAATGGGTGGCCCTGGAGCACTACCTTTTGAATGTGTCACCTCTGAACACCTTTGTCTTCTTATGATTCCACTACAGGTTAACGTTACTAATGAAGAGAGCATAATGGCCTCCCTTGGGTAATGCACTCACTTCTGTGGCAAGATGGTAGTGGAGTACTCAGCTAACATTCTTGGTAGGACCACATCTAATGGGAGAGGGGCAATCCAAGGAAAAATTGGAGTATTTGTCTCTCTCTGTCTGACTTATTTCACTTAGTGTAATACCCTGTAGGTCCATCCATGTTGTCACAAATGGGAAAGATTTCATTATTTTTTATGGTTGAGTAAAAATTCCAGTGTGTGTGTATGTATCATATCTTCTTTATCCATTCATCCATCATTGAGCACTTAGTTTACTTCCATATCTTGACTATTGTAAATAATGCTGCAATGAACATTGAGATGCATGTATCTTTTCAAATTAGTGTTTTTGTTGTCTTCGGCTAAATACCCAGGAATAGAATTGCTGGATCATATGGTAGTTCTGTTTTTTGAGGAACCTTCCTACTATTTTCTGTAGTGGTTGTACCAATTTACATTCCCTAAAACAGTTCACAAGGATTCCCTTTTCTCTCCATCATCACCAACACTTGTTTCTTATCTTTTTGATAATAGCCATTCTCATAGGTGTGAGGTGATATATCATTGTGGTTTTGATTTGCATTTCCCTGGTGATTAGTGATGTTGAGCATCTTTTCATGTGCCTGTTGGCTATCTGTATGTCTTCTTTGGAAAAATGTCTATTCAGGTCCTCTGCCCATATTTTAATCAGATTTTTTGGTTTTCGATATTGAGTTGTATGAATTCTTTATATATTTTGGATATTAATCCCTTATCAGACATATCGTTTGCAAATAGCTTCTGCTGTTTAGTAGGTTGCCTTTTCATTTTGTTGAAGGTTTTCTTTGCTGTGCAAAAGCTTTTTAGTTTGATGTAGTCCCATTTGTTTAGTTTTGTCTTTGTTACCCTTACCCGAAGAGACAGACCTAAAAAAGTATTGCTAAGACCGATGTCAAAGAGCTTACTGCCTATGTTTTCTTCTAGGAGTTTTATGGTTTTAGGTCTTACATTTAAGTCTTTAATCCGTTTTGAGGTTTTTTTGTTTTCGTGTTTTGTTTTGTTTTTGTATATGGTCTAAGAAAGTGGACTAGTTTTATTATTTTGCATGTAGCTGTCCAGTTTTCCTAGCAACATTCAATGAAGAGACTGTCTTTCCCCCATTGTATATTCTTGCCTCTTTTGTTGTAAATTAAGTGACCATATAAGCATGGGTTTATTTCTGGGCTCTCTATTCTGTTCCATTGAGCTATTTGTCTGCTTTTGTTCCAGTACCATACTGTTTTGATTGCTATAGCTTTGTAGTATAGTTTGGAATCAGGGGGTGTAATACCTCCAGCTTTCTTCTTTCTCAAAATTGCTTTGGCTATTTGAGGTCTTTTGTGGTTCCATACAGATTTTAGGATTATATGTTCTAGTTCTGTGAAAAATGCCATGAGTATTTTGATAGGGATTGAATAGGTAAGTTTTTTGGGTAGTATGGACACTTTAACAATTTTAATTCTTCCAATCCATGAGCGTGGAATATCTTTCCATTTATTTGCATCATCTTCAATTTCTTTCATCAGTATCTTACACTTTTCATAGTATAGGTCTTTCACCTCCTTGGTTAAATTTCTTCCTCAGTATTTTATTCTTTTTGATGCCGTTGTAAATGGAATTTTTTTCTTAATTTCTCTTTCTGATAGATCATATTAGTATATAGCAACACTGTAGATTTCTGTAATATTGTATCCTGCAACTTTACTAAATTCATTTACTAATTCTAAAAGTTTTTTGGTGGAGTCTAGGGTTTTTTATATATAGTATCTTGTCATCTGCAAACAGTGACTATTTTACTTCTTCCTTTCTAATTTGGGTGTCTTCTTTTTTTTTTTCTTGTCTGATTGCTGTGGCTAGGACTTCCAATACTACATTGACTAAAAGTGGGAGGAGTGGGCATCCTTGTCTTATTCCTGATCTTAGAGGAAAAGCTTTCAGCTTTTCACTGTTGAGTATGATGTTAGCTGTGGGTTTGTCATATATGACTTTTATTATGTTGAGGTACTTTCCCTCTATACCCACTTTGTTGAGAGTCTTTATCATAAATGCATGTTGGATTTTGTCAAATACCTTTTCTGAATCTACTGAGATGATCATATGATTTTTGTCCTTCATCTTGTTAATGTCATGTATCACGTTGATTGATTTGTGGTTGTTAAATCATCCTTGCGTGCTTGGGTTAAATCCAACTTGGTCATGATGTATGATGTTTTTAATATATTGTTGAATTCAGTTTGCTAGTATTTTGTTGAGGATTTTTGCATCTGTGTGCATCAGGGATATTGGCCTGTAATTCTTCGTTTTTGTAGCGTCTTTGTCTGGTTTTAGTATCATGGTAATGCTGGCCTTGTAGAATGAGTTCAGAAGCATTCCTTTCTCATCAATTGTTTGGAATAGTTTGAGAAGAATAGATATTAACTCTTCTAAATGTTTGGTGGACTTTACCTGTGAAGCTGTCTGTTTGGTAGAGTTTACCTGTGAAACTGTCTGGTCCCGGACTTTTGTTTTGTGGGTGTTTTTTGATGACTGATTGCTAGTGATTGGTCTGTTCAGATTTTCTGTTTCTTCCTGATTCAGTCTTGGGAGATAGAATGTTTCTAGGAATTTTTCCATTTCTTCTAGTTGTCTGATTTGTTGGCATATAGTTGTTTTAGTAAGGTTATTATTCTTTGGTATCAGTTTTAAGTTCTCTTTGATTTCTGATTTTATTTATTTGGTTCTCCCCCTCACCCCCACCATGAGTCTGGCTAACAGTTTGTCATTTAAAAAAAATCTATTCAAAAACCAGCTCTTACTTTTATTGACCTTTTCTATTGGTTTTTTAGTTTTTATTTCATTTATTTCTGCTTTCATCTTTATTATTTCCTTCCTTCTGATAACTTCGGGTTTTGTTTGTTCTTTTATAGTTCTTTTAGGTGTAAAGTTAGGTTATTTGAGATTTTTCTTGTTTCTTGAGGTAGGCCTGGATCACTATGAACTTCTCTCTTAGAACTGCTTTTGCTGTCCCATAGATTTTGGAAAGTTGTTTCCATTTTCATTTGTCTCCAGGTATTTTTAAATTTTCTCTTTGATTTCTTTGTTGACCTATTGGTTGTCTAGCAGCATGTTGTTTAGTCTCCATGTGTTAGTTTTCTTCTTGTAATGGATTTTTAGTTTCATACCACTGTGGTTGAAAAGATGCTTGATATGATTTCAGTTTTCTTAAATTTACTGAGACTTGTTCTGTGGCCTAACATGTGATCTATCCTGGAGAATGTTCCATGTGCACTTGAAACAAAATGTGTATTCTGCTCTTTTGGAGTGGAATAGTCTGTATATATCTGTGAAGTCAATTTGGATTAATGTGTCATTCAAAGCCAATGTTTCCTTATCGATTTTCTGTCTAAATGATCTATCCACTGATGTAAATGGAGTATTAAAGTCTCCTACTATTATTGTGTTACTGTCAGTTTCTTCCTCTGTTTCTGTTAATATTTGCTTTATGTATTTAGGTGCTCCTATGTTGAATGCATAAATATTTATGAATGTTATATCATCTTCTTGGGTTGACCCCTTTATCATTATGTAATGCCCTTATCTTTTGTTGTATACTGTCTTTTAAAATCTGTTTCGTCCGATATGAGTATTGCTACCCCAGCCTTTTCTGTTTGTTTGTTTCCATTTGTATGGAATATGTTTTTCCATCCCTTAACTTTCAGTCTGTCTTTAGATCTGAAGTGAGTCTCTTGTAGGCGGCATATAGATGGGTCTTCATTCAGCCACCCTATGTCTTTTGATTGGAGCATTTAGTCCTTTGATTTTTAAAGTGATTATTGATAAGTATATACTTATTGCCAGTTTGTTAATTGTTTTCTGGTTGTTTTTGTAGTTCTTCTGTGTTCATTTCTTAGTCTCTTTCCTTGTGGTTTGATCATTTTCTTTTGCATTGTATTTAGGTTCTGTTCTCTTTATTTTGTGTGTAGCTCTTGTAGGTTTTTGGTCTGTAGTCACCATGAAGTTCATATATATCGACCTATATAGATGTAACAGTTTATTTGAAGCTAAGAGTTGCTTAAGTTTGAACACATTCTAAAAGCAGTAAATATTTCCTCCCCTCTCCATGTTTTGTTTTTTATGTCATATTTTAATTTTGTGTATTCCTCAACTACTTATCATATTTACAGTTGACTTTACTGCTTTTGTCTTTTAACATTCATACTTGCTTTTTAAGTGCCTGATCCACTGCATTTACTATGTATTTGCCTTTACCAGTGAGATTCTTTTTCTTTCATTTTAAAAAAATTTCTAGTTATGACCTTTTCTTTGCCACTTAAAGAAGACCCTTCAACATTTCTTGTGAAAACAGTTTAGTAGTGGTAAACTCCTTTAGTTTTTGCTTGTCTAGGGAACTCTTTATCTCCCCTCAATTCTGAATGATATCCTTGCTGTGTACAGTGTTCTTGGTTGTAAATTTTCTCCTTTTAGCACTCCCTTCTGGCTTGTAAAGTTTCTGCTAAAAAATCAGCTGAGGGCTTCTCTGGTGGCGCAGTGGTTGAGAGTCCGCCTGCCGATGCAGGGGACACGGGTTCATGCCCCGGTCCGGG
>NC_041221.1:138408175-138434763 GCF_002837175.3 Physeter macrocephalus
GCCATGGCCGCTGAGCCTGCACGTCTGGAGCCTGTGTTCCGCAACGGGAGAGACCACAACAGTGAGAGGCCCGCGTACCACAAAAAAAAAAAAAAAAAAAAAAAAAAAAAAAAAAATCAGCTGATAGCCTTATTGGGGGGGGGTTCCCTTGTATGTAACTAGTTGTTTTTCTTTTGCTGCTTTTAAAAATTCAGTTTTTAACTTTTACCATTTAAATTATGATATGTCTTGGTGTGGATCTATTTTGGTTTATCTTGTTTGGGACTCTCTGGACCTGGTCCTGGATACCTATTTCTTTCCCCCAGGTTAAGGAAGTTTTTAGCCATTATTTCTTGAAATAAGTTTTCTGATTCTTTCTCTCTCTTTTCTCTTTCTGGGACCCCTATAACGTAAATGTTAGTACACTTGATGTTCTCACTGATGTCCCTTAAACAATCCTCATTTTTCAAAATTCTTTTTTCTTTTTGTCATTCTGATTGGCTGATTTCCACTATTCTGTCTTCCAGATTGCTGATCTGTTCTTCTGTATCATCTAATCTGCTGATTCATTTCAGTTATTGTATTCTTCAGCTGTGATTTGTTCTATCTTATATTTTCTAATTCTTTCTTGAAGTTCTGTCTTCTTCCATTCTTCTCCTGCATTCAGTGAGCATTTTTTTTTTTTAAGCACAGGGCTTCTTAGAAGCTCATATGATTTAAATTTATTTATTTATTTATTTATTTATGGCTGTGTTGGGTCTTCGTTTCTGTGTGAGGGCTTTCTCTAGTTGTGGCAAGCGGGGGCCACTCTTCATCACGGTGCACGGGCCTCTCACTATCGCAGCCTCTCTTGTTGCGGAGCACAGGCTCCAGATGCACAGGCTCAGTAATTGTGGCTCACGGGCCCAGTTGCTCCGCAGCATGTGGGATCTTCCCAGACCAGGGCTTGAACCTGTGTCCCCTGCATTGGCAAGGAGATTCTCAACCACCGCGCCACCAGGGAAGCCCAGTGAGCATTTTAATAACCATTACTTTGAACTCTTTATCTGGTAAATTACTTATCTCCATTTAATTAAGGGTTTTTTTCCTCCTGGGTTTTATCTTTTTCTTTCATTTGGAACATATCCTTCTGCTTCTAGTTTTTTGTTTTTGTTTTTTTTTCTTTCTGTGTTTGTTTCTAAGAGTTAGGCAAAACAGCTACCTCTCCCAGTCTTAAAGGCATGGCCTTGTGTAGGAGTGTTTCCTTTGCAGACTGCATGTGCTGGGCGGGTTTGGCAGACTGGTTGGCACTGGAGTGGACATGGACTGGGGTGGGATCCCAGGGCACACGGGCCACCCTGGCAGAACAGCTAGACCTGGAGTATGTAAGGTGTTATGATTCTTGACATGAATAGACCTATCAGAAATTGTTTTATTCATGGTTAAGTCTGATCTTACTCAGTTGAAATGTAAGGCAAACCTAATGCAAATGTCATGAGGCTTTCTGTTCTTTGTAATGCCCCCCTTATGGCATGTGGAGAATCCAGAAATGAATGCTGGATAAACTAACCTACAAAAGACCCAGAATTGTGCCTCATTTTAAAGTAAAACCAAAAGAATATTCCAAAGTGAAGCACTTTCAGTAGCAAAGATTCTAAGCTCTATGTCAGTTCCTATTAAAGGAGGCTGTCCTTGTATCCCTGTGCTCTTTGGGATTCGGCAGCATGTTAAAAACTGTGTTCTCTGGTGTTACTGATAATTAGCAGCTTCTGTGATGAAGCTGGCTTGGACAGAGCTTAGCTGAGATAAACAGGACAGCCCAGTTGGCATCATTCATGCCACCATGTATTAATTTATTGAGCACCTGTGCTAACAAGGCACTAACTTATCCAAGATGCTGATGATTTATTTCTATTAGGAGGTGGTATGAGAAGGCATTGGCCCAACAGGTAAAAGGTACAGATCTTGAGTTTTTACGAACTCATTTTATTCATGATCTTGAGCAAGTATACCAGTGTTCAGGTTTCTCCATCTACAAAATAAAGACATCTATGATTTTATGCACAAGACTTGGTAAAACAGGACAGGACAGTCAATGCTTGGGCGTTCTGAGACAGAATCCCTTTTGTCTGCTTTTGCTCCCCATCTTTTGTCCACTTCCCTGCTCATTTGCATTCCTACCTGAGAGTGGGCATCAGAGAGAAAGGAGAATATATCTTAGCAATGCTTGAGATAGGGGTAAAAAGCTTTTGGTTTTTTCCCAACTAGTCTTACTAACTACTTTTAACTATACCAATTTTTTTTCCTTACTTCCTTAGCCATTAGTTCATTGAATGTGATCTTTACTGTTATGGTAGAACTGGTTTAAAATAAAAGAACAGCAGCAAAAAACTACATTGTTTTTTGTTTCTGTGTTTTATCTTTTTGTCCCATTTTTAGGTACTGTGAGGATCCACTGGCTTTTCATTTAACATAGACCCCTTTCTTCTCTTCTTAGACTCAGTCTATTCCAGCCTATCTGGTATCTTGAGCTTCTTCCTCCTACCTATATGCCCAGATCTGCTAGAGCTGGGGTTGGAAAACCCTGCTGCTGGTTTTTGTGCGGCCCACAAGCTCAGAATGGTTGTGTACAGTTTTCAATAGTTGGAAATAATCAAAAGAAGAAAAACAGTTCAGGACACATGAAAATTATATGACATTCAAATTTCAGTGTTCACAAAGTTGTATTGGAACAGAGGCACATTTCTTTATGTATTATCTCTGGCATCCTCCGAGTTACACTGGCTGGTTGAGAAGTTGCAAGAGAAACCATATGGCCCTCAAAGCCCGAAATATTTACTGTCTGGTTCTTTAGAGAACAGGTCTGCCAACTCTGTGCTGGAGCCTCCTTTTTCATTGGATGTCTTCAAGTCTAAGACTGTTCAGACGTGCTAACTCATTCAAGAGCTATTTGTTGAGTGCCTACAGCTTGCCAGGCACTATACTAGACACTGTAGCAAAGAGAGCATGATGTCTTCCCTGTTAAGGAGGAACTCACAACCTAGAGAGGAGCATGGATATGACCACAGGTAAACTACAGCATAGATCTGTGCACTAGTGCCAGGTGTGAGGTAAGGGCTATGGGAACCCTGAGGGGGTGCGCTAACTCTGCTTGGGAAAGCAGGAAGAGAGGAGGTCGTCAGTAGATAATGGATAACAGAGTCTTGATAGCTTAAAGCTGTGTTGTTCTACATTGGTGACTTTTATTTAGTTTTTTTTTTAATTTTTATTTTATATTGGAGGATAATTGATTAACAATGTTACGTTAGTTTCAGGTGTACGCAGTGATTCAGTTATACACATACATATATCTTATTGGGGGGGGCTGCTCCAGGTCTTAGTTGCAGCACGTGGGATTTTTTTTTTTTTTTTTTTTGGTTGTGGCATGCGGGATCTTTAGTTTCAGCATGTGGGATCTTTTAGTTTTGGCGTGTAGGATCTAGTTCCCTGACCAGGGATCAAACCTGGGCCCCCTACATTGGGAGTGAGGAGTCTTAGCCACTGGACCACCAGGGAAGTCCCACATGTATGTATTCTTTTTCAAATTCTTTAATGAAAACACTGGAATTGGTCCACTAAAGTTAATTGTTACCTAGAACAAGAGTTTTCATAATTTTAACGAGTGTGCCTTTAACATTTCAATAGTACATTGTACAGTGTAATTATTGCCCTGTTACAGGATCAGCATTTTATAGAGCTATGCAAATAAACATTGTGTAGAATGACTTTAGGTTATCATCATCAAAATATAAAATTTTCTTTTAAGAGCCACTATTAGCTATCTACTTATGGGCAAAGGGGAATAGGCTTTTACATTAAAATTGCAGTTTTCATTTACTTTAAGTTTATTTTTAAATGTTTCTCAGTACTAAAAGGCTTTACGGTACTAAGGATATATATTTTTTTCTTAATGAAAAGGAGATTACTGGGCTCTAGTCACGATTTCCTGATTCATAATGTTGGGGGCTGGGGTAGGGAGGTTACGGACTTCTATTTTTAATAAACTCCCAAGTGATTTCCATCTACACTAAAGTCTGGGAACTACTACTAAGGATAGTATTGATTAAAGATGCATTTATAAAAGTTATTTTTAACTTCATTTTTTTAAAATGCTTTTCTCTTTCCTATCACCTTCTGTCAGCCTTTGACATACACAGAGCTTTTTCAAGTTCCCTAAGACAAGTGAAGGAATCCTTCTGATTTCCTAAAACATGCCCTCTGTCCCTCTTCTCTTCCTTTTTTTTTTTTTTTGAAAAATAATAGAGCAAAATGTATATATTTGGAATATACATTTGGTATGTTTTGCTGTAATTTTTCATGTGTATATTTAGACATATATATGTATTGATGTGACAGTTAACATTTTTCTTATTTATTCTTTCTCCCTCTCTCATGTTAACACTGAAATCCTCTTTGGGGTCCTCCCCAGTTTCATTGCCTTTGCCCTCCAGTGGAAAGTTAACATGAATTTTAATGTGTATCCTTTTGAACTCTGTTTCCATACTTAAAATTGATATTTTGTGTCCACATATAACCATCTGGTATGTGTGTGTGTGTATGTATCACACTGTCCATAAATGGTATCAGAGTGTACTCTCATTTTTCATGTGTTTTTCACTCAGTTTTATCTTTTTGAGATAAATGCTAGTTGAGTCCTATAAATACTGTGTAAAAATGACACATTTATTTATCCCTTTCCCCTATTGATAGAATTGTTTCTCATTTTTTACCATTGTAAGCAGTGCTGCAGTGAACATCTTTGCAGACATCCTTTTGCACATGTGTGAGTTTTGACATGATATATACCTAGCACTGGAAGTGAAGGCATATATGCAGCTTTGCTTTTTTTAGATATTGCCAAATCATTCTCCACAGTGACTGAATTGGTTTATCTGCCTGACATAGTTTTCGTTTGGAACAGTAGGTTCATATAGATACAGAATACTGCACGTGGCATGTCTTGTGTCCCAGGCAGTGCTCTCAGTTCTTTGAATGCATTCAGTGTGTGGGAGCCAGTATGTTACCATCTAACCTGAACTGTTAAAGATTTAAGCAGAAGTTAGCTAGGCTATGGAGGTTGGAGTGGAGGTGGTGAAATGGAGGCCAAGAGTATCAGGGAAGAGAAAAGAACCAAAGGGGCGAATCTCTTCATAGGCTTATGGACCAGCTGATGTTGAACCACCCAGAGATCTGACATAGAGATACCCCAGCACCTGCCCTTCTCATTGTCCTCACTGCAGCCTTGGCAGGTCCTGTTTATTCTACAATAACAAACAATAGAAATGATCCCTGAAAGTATAGTCTTAGGTCCTGTTTATTCTAAAATGTGAAGGCTTTTAACCTGTGCCACAGCCTCCATAAAATAGCCCTAGCACCCCTGAGACCAAGAAGCTACAAGTCATAAAGGCCTCACTGCAGGTGAGTGGGCTCCAGGGGTTCCTGGCTTAAACAGGTCTCCATGGCTGTGGGGAGCTGTCTTTTCTGCTTGCAAAGATGATAAGGCCCTGCCAGCTTCTTTGTGGAAGTCTCTTTTGAGGATGAGTCCAAAATTTCTAACTGGTATGAGGAATTTGTAACAGCAAACTGTGCAGACTTTGGGTCTGCTTAGCCATCTGGACCGCCCAGAGGCATCTAAGGTCAGGACCTCTCATTGCTCTGTGGCTTCTCAATGATGGGAGAGGGACTCTAGCTGTTGGTCCCTGGCCCTCATCTTCTGGGGCACAGGCTGAGAACATCTCTCTTTCCCCAACCCTGGTTGCCAGGAATATCTTTAGGCCCCTGATTGCCAGCCTCTAAAGGCCAATTAGTGTCTGCCTGCCTTGTTTATTCTACCACCATTAAAGTGAACCAACACATAACTACTCTGTTTCCTACGTCCTGTGAATGAACGAGAAGTGGGAGGAAGGAAGCAAGGAAGTTGATGAAGAGAGAAAGAAAAGTCTTAACAAAGACTTGGTTCCTGCATTAACCAGCGAATAACATTATGGTGACTCAATAAAAAATGTTTGGCAGTAGGTAAAGTAAGCCAGGACACCAAGATGATGTATCTAGCAGGGTTGGGACTAGGGTGAGGGAAGAGAGACACCTGGGATGTACAATTTAAGGAGATGATGACCCTTAACAATCCTGAGAGGGAGAGCCTCTTTAAATTTAAGTAAGTGCTAAAGATGATCAGTTTTTTTAAGTAAAAATATATGTGAATGAGTTTGTGTGTATAAGGAAAAGGGCCTGGAACATGCACCAAATAGTTTGTAACGGTGACCAGATTTTCACGGTGGTGACAATGGGGGAGATTATATTTCTCAAAAATGCGGCAAAATTATGGATGATTAGTATTACTTTTATTTCACCTTTTTTATTTTTCAAATAACAAAGGTTAAAGGAAAAAAATGAAAATATTTTAAAATAGAGTTTTAATCTTAACCTTTTAAAAGAAATAAACAAGGAAGTGCTAAGGAGATGCTCCCTCTCAGGCTGGTTGTAGGTCATCGCCTCCTAAAATCGTGCACCCCACCTGTCTCTCTTGCCTCACCTAGTCCTGGCCCTGGCTGGGTTTAAATTCCCATTTGGGGCGTTTTGTCAGCATCCAGACCTGAGTCCTCCCTCTCATTTCCCTCATCTATGGGCCATGATTAACAAGGCTAAAGAATAGACATTGGTTCAGTGTGTCATTAGTTTGCCATTTCAGATTACATCTGAAATTTTATAGCAGTCAATGGGAAAGGGGGGTTTCAGATACAGAGTTTCAATTTAGAGAGACCTTTTCAGGAATGTGTGTGTTGCAGCTTAGCGTGGATAATTGAAAATTGTGGTCCCCTGCCCCTCCCCGCCCCTTCTATTAACATCAATAATTGAAAGCCGGCTCTGGGTACCACTGTGGCAAAATAGGAACAAGTGGGTTTGATTTACTTAGGAACTAGAAAACCACGTTAGAGACTTCTGCAGCATCAGTGTTCTTTGGGCTTCTTAAGTACTTTGTCCATGGCTGGCTGGTGACACAGGTGGTTGTGGTGGAGCCATTTAAGCGAATCAGTGGTAATAGAATAAATGAAATTTACATGACTTTTTTTTTTTTTCTTTTTTTTTTGCGGTACGCGGGCCTCTCACCGCTGTGGCCTCTCCCGTTGCGGAGCGCAGGCTCCGGACGCACAGGCTCAGTGGCCATGGCTCACGGGCCCAGCTGCTCCGCGGCATGTGGGATCTTCCCCGACCGGGGCACAAACCCGTGTCCCCCGCATCGGCAGGTGGACTCTCAACCACTGCGCCACCAGGGAAGCCCAACATGACATTTTTGTTTCAAGGAACCAGTCCTCCAGTCACGCACATTATCTCCTCACCATGCTCTGCAAATCTGGACCCCAAAGGCAATTTCCAGCTGAAGTGGGCAAGAATAACATTGGTCATGGAAAAGGTCCTGGGATTACCAAATTATCACAGTTTTAACTTTTCCTTTGGTTTCTCATAACCAGTCTTGCAGAAGACCTGTCCCTCCTTCAGCTTATGTTCTGTTGGGAGTACTGAGAAGCTTAGCCACATCTGAGTGCCAAGTCAACTTGGCAGGGGTAAAGGTGTGAGAGGGCACAAGGATTTATATAGTTGACAACAAAACGAGTTAGGTGGGGTGAGCCTGTAAAATTAAAAAAAGAAGTATCCTGACACTCTGAAGTAAGCACTGTCTCCTTTGGGGACTGCTAGAGCAGAAACCCACCTCCCACCTTCTCTTTCCCTCTCTCTTTCCACCCTGCATGCCTGTAAGCACCTCCACTTGCTGCCCTTCACTTTAGCCTTTGTTCTTCGGTCTTTGCGCTTAGCCTGGGAGTCAGGCATGTGGGGAGATCACCCAGGAAGCTCCGTTTGCCATTTCAGAGTTAACTGTGCTGTGCAGCGAATTTGATTATCACATTTAACTGAAAACACCTGCAGGGGCTGTCAGAGTACAGCCAGCCTGGTAGTGTCGGCCCCATACAAACCCTTCTCACTGTCAGACTGAATTAAATGAACGTGTTTTTAAGCGTATGTGACTTGGTTGGGCCTTGGAGCAAGTCGTTGCATCGTTTTGGTGGCTCCTTGGGGTAGAGCTAGGATGCCCAGAGAGCCTGTCTTACTTTTGGACTCATGTCCTTATAGCCTTATCAAGGTAGTGTTTGTGGGAACTGATCCAGTGGTGCAACCTGTCTGGGGAAAATAAGCTTGTTTGATGCAGGCTTTGCAGGGCCTGGGCAGGATCTAGAGATAGGGGGTAAGATGCAGAATTCTCTTGATTCCCAAAACCTGGGCTCTTATTGCCTCATACTGTCTTCTCCCCTTTTGAATGACCAAGCCAGCTGTCACTCAGCTTCAGGACATCTGGATGGGGAAGTTCTAATGTGAAGCCCCAGGATTGGAACCTAGCTCTATATAACAGGGCATTTTGGAACTACTCCATCATGAGTTCAGATGGCCATTCCAGTAAGGGAGTGCCTGTTAGGTGCACCTACTCACTATTATGTCCTGTGAACATAGCAGTGAGTGTTTTTTTAAAAAATATGGTATAAAAATACAGACTAAATCTATTGTAAAGATAATTTTAGAAAGTGTTAAATGCTCTCAGGGAAGGGAATGCAGTTAGAATGATGGGAGTGGGCAAGGAACTGTTAGATCAGATGGTCAGAGTGTGACATTTAAGTCACTACCTGAATGAAGTGGGAGAGCAAAGCCATGTGAAGAATTAGAGGGAGATTCTTCAAGGCAGAGGGAACGGTAAGCGCAAATTCCCTGAGAAAGGAACCTGCTTGACCTGGAAACATATGTGGCTTGTTCAAGGAATAATGTCAGTGTGTCACAAGCTGAATTTGGACAGCTAAGCAGGGGCCAGACCAGGTAGGGTTTGGGGAGCCATGGGAAGAAGTTTGAATTCCATTCCATTAGGAAGCCACTGGACGGTTCTCAGGAGTGAGTGACGTGATCTGTTTTTGTTGTTGTTCTTTTCTCCAGTGTTGTTCTGTTGATCTCTAGAGAATGAGCTGAATTGGGGCAAGAGCGGAGTCAGGGAGACCGATTGGGAGGCTGTTGCAGTAGTCCAGGTAGAAGATGCTGGAGGCCTGAACTGTGATGTTGGTGGTGGAAGTGGTGAGAAGTAGTCAAATTGGGATCTACTTTGAAGATAGAGCCAATAGGATTGACTTAAGGGCTGGACATGACATGTGAGAGGAATCAAGGATGACTCCTGGGGTTTTGGCCTTCTACAGGAAAGAAAGGGGGGTCTAGTTTTGTTGTATTGGGTGTGGTGGGGCAGGCAGAGATCAGGGATGAACATATCCAAGGTTCTGTTGAGAGCTGTCAGCATTCAGATTCTTTTTCTTACATATATATCAACATGGAACTGATGACATCACTGAGGACATCTGCAGAGGTAGCGGACAGGTCCCAGGACAGAGTCCCAGGCACTGTAGCATTTAGAAGTGGGGAGAGAAAGATCTAGCAACATAGACTGGAAGGAGCAACCTGTGATCAGAACAGAAGCTCCTGGATGTGTCCTAGTTAGGACTCACACCTTATAGAATGAACCAAAATTGAACTCACAAAGGTGAAGCCTGTCTTTTGGGGAGTCGATTACTTGGTTTATTTAAGGTAATGACCGTGTAATTGGTTTACCACTGATGTATTTGGGAATGGCATGTCATTTAAGAGTGAAGCCCTGGAGTCAGACAGACCTGAGTTCAAATTCCACTTACACCACTTACAGCTGGGGGCCTCCTACAATTATCTGACATCTGGGCCTCTGTGTCCTCATTTATAAAATGGGGGGAACGATAGGACCTACCTCAGAGTCATGTTGTGAAGATTGAGCTGATGCATGGAAAGTGCATTATGAAAGTTGATGCTTGCAAAGTGCCTGTCTGGCATGGAGTCAGCGCTCAAAAATGGCAACTTTTACCTCATTAACTGTTGTCAGGGTCTTTTGCTGGGAATGTTTTAATCTCTATGGAATACTGTATTTTCTACTTTGCATTTTTGGGTCTTCATTTGCTGTTTATAAAGGCTGTTTGGTATCTGTTGCTGGTTCTTAGCTTGTGTTAATGCCCCAGTTGCTTCAGCCTTGACACTTGCCCTGACCCCCGAGAGACAATAATGACATCACCCTGGAAGGGTTTGGAGAAATTCCTTCAGGGTGACAGAGCTGAGTGTTCTCTCTGGACTGTCATAGGAATATGGAGCTGTGTTGACTCTTCGCATCTAGGGAGAAAAGCTCCTATCGCTATTTGTTCCTGCTTAAAAGTCAAGAGGGATCAGAATTCATGCTTAAGAATTTATGAACATCAAGAGTTGAAAAGTAAAATTGCTTTGCATTTGTTGAAGATCTGCCATATGTCAGATGCTTTTACTATTCAGTATCTGCTATCATTGCAAAAATCCGGAAAAGCAGATACTGGGATTTTTAGTTTACAGAAGAGAACGTTGAAATTCAAAGAGTCACACATCTTGCCCGAAGCTACACTGCTACCAAGTTTCAAAGTCAGGATTTGTATCCGTGATCCTATCTGAGTTCCAAGCATGTTTTATTCCTCACTACGTTCCACCTCCACATAAGTGTTGATTACAGATCTGAAACCAAGATGATGGGAATTGGTATATAGCTCACTTTAAGCAGACCTTTCCTTCTAATGTATTTTATTTCCTTTTGAATTTCATAAAACAAGATTATTCCTTTTCAAACCAAAAAAGTCTTAGGTGATTTAGTTTTTCCCATGGTGGCTATTTAAATGATCTTTTTCTACAGAACTTCACGAGTTTTGATGAGTGTGAAAAATGGAGGGAAAAGGTTGATGTTGCTTATCTTTATTTGGGTATTCATAGCTAAATATTTTATTGCATTCCTTAAGATAAAAGGTCATCACTGTTGAGCTTATGTTTTTCTGGACCACACCAATAGGTTATAGTCATGAAGAATCTCAGCAGAGTATATTTACCAGTTGAGGGCAGTCCTTAATGCACCTTGAGTTTTTTTCTTTTTCCCCTAGTCCCAGGCTGCATTGTTTCCTAGGTGTGGTCTAGTTTACATTATTAATGATCTAAGCCATGGGCAATACTCACCTTCCTGAGGAAGCTGGTCTACCATTTAGAAATACATCTAAAATTCTGGCTTCATTTTCACCCCAAGTGTACACTGTAACAGCTGGTCCAACGATCAGTTTTACTGTAGCCAAATTTACCTTTGTCTCCCTTTCTCCCCTTCGTTCCACTTGGATGTTTCTGCTGGGTTGGGAGATCCAAGTCTTATTTGCCTGACTATCCCCAGCATCTAGTCTGTTGGCCACACTGTAGGTGCTCAGTAAAAATTTTTTGAATTGAGAAGAATCTCACCTTTATGTCCTCTTCTTAACTTCTTACTTCATTACTTCTTAACTCAGATTCAGTACGTCTTTATCCCATCTTGTATCTTGGGGCCTATCTCTCTCGTAAGAAGTCCTTGAGAGACTTCATTTGCAGAGTACCAATTTTAAGTCATTACACATGATAAAAATTATAGCATGATTTTAGAGCAAATAAAGTTCTCCAAGATAAGACACTGTAGCTCTGTCCACGTTCAATTTATTGAAGGTATCTCAGCAGGATCCGTCCATCCATGTTGTTGACATTTGCATCATGCCACCAGCCCAGTCCATCCAGATGCATTCAAAGTATAGTGAAAACTATAATGCAGGGGGAATTTAACAGTCTGAAAAAGATTTTACTTTTAATGATATGAGTGTAGGGGATTGATTAATTTCCAACCATACTCACAGTATTCCTGTTGCTTAATCCCATGTTAAAAAATTTTAAAAGAAGTTTCTTATCGTAAACTATTAAAATAGAAAAAGAAAAGAAAATGAAATTGAAGCAGATTGGGCTGTCTGTGCCCCGCCGTGGGCTCTGGATTCTCAGCTCCCTGCGCTGATTGATTTGTGATGGCTCATACAAGTGAATTTGGATTGCAGGGAAAAGCTGCTCACTCCTTTTTGCTCCCTTGAGGGAAATGCATGGAGTGCTGCTGGGAAATCTGGCAGGAGAGCAGGGGAAGGAATACGGCCTGAGTTTCCACAGATTCGGAGGGAGACATGTCTGTAAGCAAAAGGGAACCCTGCCCTTTTCACTGGCCTACTTAAAGCCACAGTCTGCACTCTCCAGCGTGGCATATGAAGGCAGGCTTCATCTGGAAACCGTTTCCCCTTTAGCTTCACTCCTGTCCGCTCCATGCCAAAGGCCTGACGCTCTGGGAACCATCAGCCGCTTGCAGTGCCCGCAGACTTGTGCACCTGTCTACCTTTGCTTATGCCCTTATCTCCATCAAACACTTTCTGCGCAGGTAAAATTTGCTGCCCCCCACCTCGACCCTGCGCATTGTGCATGCTGTGGTCACAGCCTCTGAAACACTTAATTCACCAATTTTTCTTCCTGTCTGTTATAGGACAAGCTCCTTGATGACAGACCCAGTGTCTGCCTCATCATTGGTCCCACTCTGCCCGGCCTGCTGTAGATGCTTCACAGAGCATCCTCTGGTGGGAGGGAGTGGGAGAGGCCTTCACCAGCTAGTCCCATATACGCACGTAATGACAAACTGCGGCAGAGTTCACTCCCTTAGTGACAGGGAGTTGGGTGGCTTTGGGGTTGAGCTAAGAGCCAAAGGATTAGTAGAAGTTAGTTGGGTAAAGAAAAAGGACATGAGGGAAGAGGCTCCCAGATAATGGCATGTGAGCAGTGTAGTTGGAACACAGAGGGGAAGAGCCAAGGTGGAGATTAGCTTAGGAGAAGTGGGCAGGGGCAATAAGTGTGTATAACGAATAATTTCTAAGTGAAGTCATTAGTTTTGAGCTTTATAACTAGATAGGCAGCACTGAAAGCCAGATCCTGTTCAGGCAGTCCTAGACTTTGAGGTAGGTGATGGCAGATGCAGAGTGCTCCAAAGCATTTGTTCAGCTAAACCAAGTGTTGATCCCTTCCAGCTGGATTTGAGTGAGCGCCACAAGTTAGCTGAGGAGCCCCAGCACTGAGTGGCTGGTGAGGACAAGGAAGGAAGCAGACCTTTTAACCAAAAGAACGCCCTGAAATTCAAGTCCGGTGGAAATTGTCTTGGTTGTTGAGACTGTCTCTTAACTTTTTTTTTATCATAATGTTTGTAATATTTAAATAATTTTGGCTGCATTGATCCCTTTTACACAAGGGAACTTTCAGCCTCTTAGGGCTGATAGATTGTTCATCAGTGATTTTCACAAAGAAGCAAGAGAAAACTCTTGTTTTCATCCCAGTCTTTTTTTTTTTTTTTTTTTTGCGGTATGCGGGCCTCTCACTGTTGCGGCCTCTCCCGTTGCGGAGCACAGGCTCCGGACGCGCAGGCCCAGCGGCCATGGCTCACGGGCCCAGCCGCTCCAAGGCATGTGGGATCTTCCCGGACCGGGGCACAAACCCGTGTCCCCTGCATCAGCAGGCGGACTCTCAACCACTGCGCCACCAGAGAAGCCCTCATCCCAGTCTTTGATTGTCAGAGCTGGCTATTTGGGGTTCCAGACAGTGGCTGCTAATGCAGCTTCCACTGACCATACGTCAGGAAGTTGATCTTTGTTGGAAGAATCCTTTTCTCTCCAGAGTATCTGGAAAAAGAATTGTAAAGCTGGAGATAGCCATTCAACGAACTAGAAAACTTCCAGCCCCCTCTGGCATTGCTAAAATGACACAGACCCGTTGTCTGTCATTTATTTAGAATTTCACCTATGGAGGAAATGAACCTGGGCCTCCATCTTTCTTTTTTATCATACAGGCAACTTTTGCCAATACACCTAAATCCCCAAAGTGATGAGAAAGTAAGAAATTACCTCAAAGAGCCGTAAATTCTAACCTTGGGTTCTTTTCACCTTGGACTTTGCTTTAGGGTTTATTAGCTGGAGATTGAGCCAATCTTCCTTGTTTAAATCAAGATATTTCCTGCCCTTTCTAGCTCTTCAGGCTGCTGCTGAGAGGCTTCCAGTGTAAATTCTCTTCTGCAGCCTAACTCCACATCGTGATTCTTCCCTCTCCCAGGGCCATCTTCATACCCAGGGATTGACTTCGTTTTAGTCAATACAGAGGGTACTGCTGAGCATAATTGGTTCCTTCCATGCTTAGACATCCATGAACACCTGGAGCTACAAAGCTGTGGATCCCGTTCTCTCTTTCCTCTGTCTGTCTCTCTCTCTCTCTCTCTCTGTCTCTGTCTCTCTCTGTCAAATATTTATTGATCTCATCTCTTTGGTGCAGCTCCTGCAGAGCAGTCTCTGGAGTTTGGCAGGCTTGCTGGGTCGTATTGCGTTCAGTTTCCGAAGCACTAGATACAGTGTTCACCACGGTCAGTGGCATTGTGACCCACATTTATTATCAGGGGGCTCAAATACACCGAGCCTAAAGATTTATGCAGAATCCAGAGTACAGTCGCTCCCTCTTGAGAGTTCAGACCTTCCTGGTAATGAGGGCCCTCCCAGGCATCAAGAAGTTAATAAGATCTCTTACACACATTCAAATTAAGGCTTTTGCAAAGCTGCCCTGTTGTTTCACTGTGCGGAACCAGAGCTGTTGCCACTTGTGCTATAAGAACTTGGTTCTTTCATTGGAATTAAAGGAATTTGCCTTTCAGGAACTATAAAAGGATGAGTATCTAACTGTTGGGTTTGTTGTTTTGAAAGCAGTTTAGTGCCAGGAAGGCCTGCCTGATAGAGTTCAGGAGACTACAGTCCCTTCTAACCCCTCTGTTTACTCATGCCCAGATTTAGTGTCTGCCAGCCCCTGAGAGCCCCTGTACCGTCCCCCCAGGCTCTTCCTGTTCTGGCTACTATAGCTTTCTTCAGACATGCCCTCCTCTCTCTCTCTGACCATAGGGCCTGGGTCTGTTACCTCTGCCAGAATACTCCTTCATCGAATGAACCCCTATCCATTCTTTAGAACAGTGAGTGCTTCTTAAAGGGGAATCACCTGGGAAGCTTGTTAAAATGCAGATTCTCCTTCAGTAGCTCTTGGAAGGGTCTGGGATCTGGCTTTTCGGACAAGCTCCTGGGTGAAGCTGGTGCAACTGGTCCTCTGGGACTCCTCCTTCCTTCTACAGTTTAGTCAAGTCTTCTATTTTACATGCTTCTGACGTTGTACGCCTTTCCTTCATAGAGAACTCTTGACTACTGTATCGTTTCTCTGATGCGTGCCGTTGTCTGATGAATGTTTTTCATCTACTAAAGTATGAGCCCTACAAGAGTGCAGAATGCAGGGACCACCTGTGGTTTTTGCTCACCCCTTTGTTCCCAGCACCTATCACAGTATGGCGTAGAGGGTGCATTGTGTCCTTAGGATGGGCAGATAAATAGTTGACTATCGTACTGGCTTTTGACAGAATGGTTAAATTTATTGGTCTGAGATGCATGAGATTATAAAACCCAGGAGTTTGGGCCAAGTTATAAAAACTCAGTCATGGTCTTCATTATTTTCAAGGAAAAGACCTCCTGGAATATTTAAATTGCATGTCAAGCAGAAAGAGCCTAAGGTGATTTCAGACTGAGGTAATCTCATGGTGGATAGTAAATGGCCCTTAGTATTCATTCTGTGAAAGGGGTTGTGCCAGACCAGCTGGACTCTTGTGGTTCCAAAGTACTATATTCTTTATTTTTTAACATTCTTTTTTATTGAGGTAAAATTCATATAATATAAATATAACTATTTTAAAACATAGAATTCAGTGGCATTTAGTACATTGACCATGTTATATAACCATCCACTTTATTTCCAAAGCATTTTCATCACCCCCAAAGGAAAACCCCACCCAAGGTATTATCTTCTTAGCTCAACATTTCTAAAATTTTGTGGTCTCAGCACCCCTTTACACTCGTAAAAATTACTAAGGGCTCCAGCAGCCTTAGTTTTATATGGATTATATCTATCTGTGTTTACAGTATTTGAAATTAAAACTGAAAAAAAATTAAAGATTTATTTATAAATTCATTAGATGACATCTTACATTTTTGTAAATCTCGTTAATGTCTGACTTAGTAGAAGTTAACTAGATGATAATATCTTCTTTATCCAACCTATTGCTGTGTATTTTGTCATTGAAGGATTTGGGAAAAAAATCACATCACACACATATACGTAGTTTGAAAAGGAAGAAATATTTTTAAAAACCTTTTCGGGTGATACTGGATATTGTTTTTTGTTACTACACCAAAACTCAGCAAGTGGTAATTAAAGGTTTGTTGAAGTGTGGAAAATGAAATCATGTCAGTGAGCTTTTTACTCACAATTGCACTAAAACCTAGTGGCCTGCCTTGCACTTTGAATAGATCTTTTACCCATGCATGATTTTTTAAATGCACATTGGTCATTTGGAAAATATTGATTCACATCTTCCAATGTGGACATATTTCATCATATAATATATTTTTTTCATCGTATACTATTTTTTAAAAATCATATTATTAGTATCACCACTAATCTCATTTTTTAAAAGGTCATTAAGTATTGGGAAGCTGTCAAGCTCATGGTGGCAAATCCAAGTTTTCTAAAATTATACTTACTGCTTGAAAGAATGAATTTTATCATTACACCAAATACTGTTAGTTGTTTTCCTTGAAGTGACAGACTCATTTGGTTCGTTTTTGAGAAAATGTCTGCCAAATACCAAAGTCTGAATAACCACAGTTTCTCAGTTGTTGTTTGAAGCTAAAATGGTGTTTTATAAAAAAAGAGGTTTGGTTGCAGCTCAAATAATTGCACAACTGCTTTTCCTCAAGTCAGTTTTGGTATGCAGCAGAAGTGCTTTGTGCCAATATCCTATTTCATTACAATATAAAAAAGATGTGTGCTAAAAGGTCAAGATTTAATCAGATTAATAATTTTTACTACTTTAGGGTATTTTAAAGTAAAATTGTGTTTTTGTTTTTGTTTTTTTTTAACACGTGGGTTTGTGGTAGTGAAGAATACTACCACATGTGGGTTTGTGGTAGTGACTGTTGGTGCAGCTTTGTGCCGCTGCTAGATTAGTGCTGAGGCATCAGCAGTTTTACCTATACTGTTTTTGCATCTCATAGAAGCCTTGAAGAGGTTTTGAAGATCTCTCAGGAGTCCGTGGACCACACTTTGAGAACCAGTGTCCTAGCTAAAATAAAAATCACAAAATAGCCTTCCATTAAATCTGATTATTTCAGCCACTTCTTTACAGGAGTACAATGTAAGAATTAGAAGAAATTTCCCTGTGAGTACGTTAAAGCAAATTTACTTAATTCTATAAAAAGTAGTACCCTGAAAATTTGACGAATTCTATCATTGCAAAACTAACCTGAAAATTGCCCTGTGTTGCCTATTAATATCTAATATTTTTTGATTCAGATATATTCAGTATATTTTGTTTGATAACAGTTTCAGTGGGACATATTTTTTATAGATTACAGAAATCTGGAGATTCTCGAAAATTGATTTTTGTAGAATTTCAATTTTTAAAAAGTAGCTCAAACTCAGTTTCCTAACTTCTCAGAATTCTATACATTTTTTTACTGTTGAGAAGAGCTAGTCCTTTACAGCTCTTTCTTGTTTTTTTGTTTTTTTAATGTAAGAACCTGTCTAATTAAATAACTTAGACTTCAAAGTTTAGAATTCTCATTTTAAGTTTCCTTTAAACTTCTTGTTATAGAAATGTGCTTGTTATATTTGACCGTGAGGTATAATGTTAGAGTACCAACCATGTAGTCTTCCTTCATCTTTGCGTTAGATAGCATACCTGTTGTGACTTTTTTAAACTGTCAGTTTCTTCCAAGCATAAAATTTCCAGTCTGATTTTAACAATATCGTAAGATATGCTTTTATTTTTTAATTTTGTTACTGTTTTAATAATTATGTTACTTTTAGTGTGAGTTCAAGTTTAACATAAAATCAGTTCATGGGAATAATCAATAGGAGGTTTAGTTGAGTGTAAGGTAAATGTGAAGCAACAGATTGAATTATCTACCTTCAAAGGCTAGTGTGATTTTACCACTGTAAGCAATTATACTCCAATAAAGATGTTAAAAAAAAAAAAAAGGTACAAGGCTAAAGGCCATAAGGAAAGCAATTTGGCAAAATTTAATAAGAAAGTAGAGAAAAGAGGCTTAAGTATATGGTAATCATTGTTAACTATTGTAAATAACCAAATATTTAATATCAAAAGAAATAAATGTATGTAAGTTGTGGGCTTTTGTAGACACACATGTCAAGAGCTGATATTTTAGACAGTCTTATTACCATAGTGACTTGATAAATGTCCTCTACTTAAAATTCAAATAAACTTGTAATTGCTTAAAAAATAAATAAATAAATAAATAAATAAATAAATAAATAAAAGGCTAGTGTGATTTTAATCTACATTAGCTGGAACATTTTGTCTTTAAAAGGGAAGGAACAACTCGCAGTATTAACAACAATGGGTAGATGTTATAGGAAAATAATATTCAGTTCATTATATTATGAAGAGAAAAGAACATGAGCATTGGATTTGAATGTTCCTTCTTGGCTTAGTTCCTTCTTGGCTAGGTGACCTTGGACAGGTTAGTCAGTTTCTCTGGGCCTCAGTTTCCTCATCTGTCAAAGTGGAATAATCACCCCTCCCTCATGGGAGTTGAATTTAATAATATAGCATATATAAAGAAGTTAACACATTGCCTTATACTTGATAGATTTTCAATAGAATTTATAACTTTCAAAAAAATTTTGAATATGACTTTTTAAAAAGTATAGAATGAGCACATACCAAAGATTTATGAGGCTACCAGTAGAAATATAAAGCTGACTCAAAAGAGGATAGGAGAAACTTATTTACATAGTTGATGAAAGAAAGAACACTGAAAATAACATGTGAGTTAGATTCAAAACTGGTAACTGGTTAATGTTCAGTAGGGCAATAAAACCTTAACTTTTGAGATTATCCTGTCTCCTGGACAGAAATTATTTACATCTCTGTCGGACAAAAATATTTACAAACATCAATTTTAACTCACATTGAAGTCTGTCTTTCCAGAGACTGAGTCTTCATCAGTAGTAAACAGTAAGTCAAACAAAAGTTACATTTCCCTAGAAAATTAATTAATAAGGGCTTGCTGACATTGCAGGTGTCCTAGGAAGGTAGAGATAGGGGTTGGGAGGTAGAGAAATGTCAGGTAATCAGTGTCAGTTACCTTGGGTTTTAAAATCATGTGGGGATGGAGGGTGAGACCTGGGGGCCACTTGAGAGTGGAAGGAGTTAGAAATGAGATCCCCGCATTAATCAGGGATTCTGGACAGGCTTCACGCTCATTGAAAATGTGGACTTTACTTTTCTGTCTCAAGCCTGGGATCTGTAAGGAAACTTGTGACCACATTCAAATTTATTCTACTTATAGCACTCAGTGATACTCCTTGAGTACTGGCTAAAGAGTGCCTGCTTGACCTGAAGTACCTAGGATTTCCATAAGTAAAACTCCGCTGCAGACAAGTTCAGAATCATAAAGACACGAGGAAATAATCCGTTATCAACTAGAGTCAGTGGGAGCAATGTATCGAAGTGCGAGTATCGAAATTCACGAACTTCAAATAATGAAACAATAATAGAAAAATTCCACAGAGACCATAAAATAAATGTGTTTAATTAAAAACAAAGAAGAGATTAAACCCAAAAGAACAGGCAGTTTGGATGAACCAAAAAGAACTTATAGAAATAAATTTAAAAATCATTAAAATTAAAACCTCCAAATAAATACCAGATTAAACAAAGCTCATGAGAGACTTAATGAACAGGAGTATAGACCTTAGAAGATTGCCAGAATGCAATCCAGAGAGATAATGAAATAGAAAATATTTGAAGAGCCCTGGAAGATAGAATGAGAATGTCTATAGCATGTGCTAGAAGGTGAGATATTTGACGAGATTACGGCTGAGAATTTTCTTAACTTGAGAGGCCTGAAACATCAGATTCAGTAATCACCCCAACTTCCAAAAGGAGGAATAAAACTTAAGTCCACACAAATATGCATCCCAGTGAAGCTGCAGAACACTCTAGACAGAGAGAAAATCTGTAAAGAATTCTTGAACAATAAAGAAGGGCCAAACAGCCATGGCACACGTGGCATTAGGAAGTAGTGAATGAACTTCCTGTCACTAACCTTGCCTTTGGCACCGTAAGTCCTGCTACAACTAAGTTCAGTGATGCTGGCTTTCTTCTCTTTGAACTTCTCTGTTGTGAAAATGGTTTTTGACTGCTATCCATTAGGCATGCCATTTTATAGCTGAACATTGTTTGTTCTATACTTATTGTCACCTCTAATTTTAGGCTTAATCACCTCCAGTGGTCTAAGTTTGGGGGGTTAACCTTCTTTCTTTCAGCTTTAGGTATTCTGGGCATCAAACCAGAATAGTTGCTGCTTGGCAGTTACCTTGGGGACTCCCCTGGCTTTGTGAAGAGGAAAGGAAATCTCTATGTCTTTGGTGTGGGCTTGACTTTCCTAAGCTTATCCTTTGCTTCTTATTTCTGCATGTGAATCAATACACCTATCTCCATTTTCTGGACTTAATAGAGGTCTGAAGCTTTCCCTCACTTGGGAAGCATCCCCAGGAGGGAGTCACATGCCAGGACTGCTCACTCATGGACAATAACAACAGAGTTAGGAGAGAATGAGAATGAATGCTAGCCGGGGGGATGCCTTTTTAGAGATAAGGACAATATAGAAAGTTGCTCCAATCATGGTATAACAGTCCTTATTTCTTTCTCATTATTTTTCATTTTGCATTCCATGCTGGGTACCAACAAGTCCCATAATATAGGGTTGTGACTGATACATCACCCTTGATTTCTCTCCAGGGGACTAGTCCTTAAATGTGTCTTTGGCTGGCCTTGCAGACAGCTCTTACTCTTTCCTTTGGCTTCTGTTAACAAAAGGAGATTGTTTTCTCAGCCCTCTGGGGAACTCCTTCTCATCAGCCATTACCATTACTGGCTTTTCTCCCTCTCTTTTCCTCAACATCCGACCAGACAGTGCTTTGCTGTCTCTCAGATCTAATATTCTTCAGCGAATGTCTTTCTTTAATTACTTTTCATTCTTTTTTTTTTCCCTTTTCCTAACCCAAACACACACACACACACACACACACACACACACTCACACACACACACACACACACACACACACACTGTTGCTTTGAACAGTTATTTTGTACTTTCTCTCTTTGTGGAAAAGGGATTATTAATTTTTCTGTCATTGCTGTAATTGAAATGCCCACATTTCAGTTTCTGCTGTGAGCACTACTCAGAATTTAACTGGACAAGACAGACAGAGAAGCTGGAGGGGAGGTGAAACATAAAAGCTTTTTATTTTCATAATGGCTTGGAGTGTGCCCTTCCTGAGAGTGGGGAAAGCAGCTACCATGGCAACAGGTTCTAGTTTCCAGGAGGGCTCTAGTGGCTCTGGTAGTACAGGAGTCTGGAGGGTGTGGAACAGAAATCAGGAGGAGCAGTAGCCTTGCTAACCAGGAGCTTGAAGTAGCAGGCTTCGTTCTAGTGGTTACTGCCATGTCTCATAATTGAGTCTGTATGTTACATATACACGGCCAGGTTGTTAGTGGCTCTGCTTCTGAGCTGCATAGGGAGCTGGGAGACAGCAGAACCAGGAATCAAGGGCACGGGCCTTTAAGCCCCTCTCTGTCCCCATCTTGTAGGTGCCTGGGTGGAGAGACTGCTGTGCTCTCGGAGCAGGCCTGATCCCTTCCAGCCCACGCAAACCACGACCGCCTCTTCCTGCATCTCAGGCACGGGGCTCCTGCCTGGTGAACTCCAATCTGCTTGATGAGGAATTACCAGAGTGTGGATCTTTCCTGTCAGCTCTTCCTAGAAATGCCACCTCAGTTGTTTTCAGAGGTTCACCTTCACCAAAGCCTGCTGTGCTGGCCCCTGAACATGCAGAAACTGTGTACTTTTTTTTCTTTCTTTCTTCCTTTTTTTTTTTTTTTTTTTTGACTCTTTTCTAGAGTAAGTTCTTATCATAGGGAATTTTTTTCTCTCCCAAGTCAGAATGCTGATCCTCATAAAATTTGCACAACAATGCTTAGTTCTGCTAATTGCTAACTTCCTGCTGGACCTTAAATTGAAAGATCTGAAACATCAGATTCACTAGTCACAGCAAATTCCGAAAGGAGAAACAAAACTAAATCCACAGACATACACATGCTAGAGAAGCTGCAGAACACTCTAGACGGAAAGAAAAATCTATAAAGAACCCTTGAATAATCAGTAAGAGCCCAACAGCCATGGCCCACAATTAAAAGTTGGTTTTCAGGACTTGGTGGCCTGATTACCCTCCCTGCCTTTGTATCACCCTCCCAGGCTCCAGGGAGACAGGCTATGTCCGTGCACAGCTTACAGAATACCAGAGAAGAAAGCCTCGTTTCGTACCAAGGCCTGCTTCACTCTAACAGTGTGCTCATCAGTCCTCTCTCTTTTAGTCTTCTGTTTATACTTGTTCTCTGCCTTCTCCTCCTCCTCATCCCACTTTGCACAGCACCAAATAGTTTTCAGAACCCTTTTCACCTCTCTTGCTTTGTCCTTACAATCTCCCTGTGAAGTAGATCAGAGAGGTACGATGATCCTTTTTTGGCGTCTTTGGCATCCACAAACGTTTATATGCTGCCTTCCAAGTGCCCTGGTACACACTGGCATGGGTGGGATATATTGAAATCAGCAGGGCTGATATTCTGAACCTCAGGCCATCAGCCTGCGGGTAGCCCACAAATATCTATTAAGCACATGTCCTGCCAGGTACTGGGCATACATTGAGGAGCAAGGCAGATCACTACCCTCCTGTAGACACAGTTGTTCTCCTGCACCAAATGCTGAGGCAGGGAAATTCACCCTTGCCTGGCTTCATTAGAAGAATTTGATCTCAGGTTTTTTTCCCTTTTTTTCTTGCCCATTAAATTTCATGAAAAATAGATGAATTATAATTACAAGAATACTTTAATAGATGTAGAACTGTGTTTATTTTTAAAAACATAGAAATAAGGTTCCATCCTTGCCAGATACTTTTGGTCTTCTTTGTAGGAGACTAGTTGTTATGTCTGGACCCTTAATAAAGTCATTGGGTCTATAAACATTTAGAAAAAATTTCATATCCTAATTGATCAAAGAAATGCAACTTAATGAGGTGGATGGACCTAGAGACTGTCATACAGAGTGAAGTAAGTCAGAAAGAGAAAAACAAATACCGTATGCTAACACATATATATGGAATCTGGAAAAAAAAAAAAAAAGGTTCTGAAGAACCTAGGGCCAGGGCAGGAATAAAGACGCAGATGTAGAGAATGGACTTGAGGGGAGGGGGAAGGGTAAGCTGGGACGAAGTGAGAGAGTGCCATGGACATACATACACTACCAAATGTAAAATAGATAGCTAGTGGGAAGCCGCCACATCGCACGGGGAGATCAGCTCGGTGCTTTGTGACCACCTGGAGGAATGAGATATGGAAGATGGGAGGGAGACGCAAGAGGGAGAAGATATGGGGATATATGTATACATGTAGGTGATTCACTTTGTTATACAGCAGAAACTAACACACCATTCATTGTAAAGCAATTATACTCCAATAAAGATGTTAAAAAATATATGTATATAAAGTAAAATTCATAGAAAAAGATGGGATAGGTACAATATTGTTTACTATTTACTACTTATTAAAAATTTCAAAATGGTATTGCCTTAGGGCTCAGAGAAATAGGCATGCTAAAGCATTCTAGGTGAGAGTGTAAACTGATAGAAATCTCCTAGGTGACAGTTTGGTAATGTGTATTAAAATTATGCCCTTTCATCCAGATATCTGTGAATTTATTCTAGAGAAAGAAAGATGTGCCAGTACTGAAAACAATTGGATTGTCCAATAAAAGGGGATTCCTTAAATAAGTTATGGAATATCCATACAGTAGAATACTGTAAACCTTAAGTATGTAGAACAGCAGAATGAATGATATGTGAAAAATTCATAGTAGAGCAGTAAAAACAGGTTATAAAACTGTTGTACATACAGTATGATTCCAGGTTGTTTTAAGATATGTGTGTCCATGTATGTGTGTGTGCCTAGGAAGAGCATAGGACATAACATGTAAACCTTAAAAACTAACTGGATAAAATTTAGTTATTTCTGATTGGTAGAATTATGAGTGAGTTTTATTTTCTTTGTGTTTTTCTGTCTTTTTCAATTGTACCACAATGGATGCTTTTCACTTATAATACAAAAAAGCAGGGGGAGGGGCATAAGTCTTAGCTTTTTTTCCCTGATGATAACACCAAGAGAAAGAATAAAGGATAGCTATTTTTAAATGGCCACTACACCTTAAAGACCAAACTGACATCTAATGACATTTACTGATTCTGTCTTAAGGGAGATAGAGGCATTTTATTTCGTAAATAACACACTCTGTGTCTGTACTGAGAGTGGGGGAGTCATACATGGGGGTGTATATGTTTAAGGGAGTGTGCATCCAAGTAGGGGTGTGTGTGTGTGTATGTGTGTAGCCAGGTGTCAGAGCCTCACAAGGCTGTGGTCCTTGTGGGAGTCGCAGAGATCTGCATATCCAAAGATACTGCCTGTGCTGAGCTGACATTGTGGTTCTCACCCCTGACTCATGGCCATGTGCTCTCTCATTTGATGCCCAAGGTGCACCTGCAGGCATCCTGCCTTCAGTGGGTCAGGAGTCTAAAAAACTTTCAGCTGCACTGAGGCTTCAAGAGACAGTCAAGTCTAGAACTGGTGCACTCGTTTCTTGAAGCCATTTGCTGTTTGTTGTTTTAAGCACCAATACCAATGCCAATTCATAGAGAAGACTTGTTTTGGTAAGTTCAAGTGATTTTTTTTGACATTTATATGGTGAACTCTCTGAATCCTACCTTCCGTAGAGTAGCAGGGCTCCCTGAACCCTGCTACTTTCTCCCCTCAAATTTTCCAGACACACTTCATCTTTCTAAAGGGTTCCTCTTTTGTTTGTTTCCTACTCTTGTTTAATGATTATGTAGCTTTTCACATAGCCCAACCACATGCTGGCACCTGTCACCAAGATTGCAATGTGGTTCTCTCCTTCATGTAAATTCCTGGAAGGTGGCCTTCTGTTTGCAAGACTGAGCAGTAGGTCTACTAGTGACACGTTTTCAGGAAGAGCCGCTTCCGAACTGGGTTGGGGCCACAGAGGTGGATGGGGTGGGGTGAGCCACTGAAGGCCGCGGGACATTTTCATCATTGTGTGGGAATCCATAGGGGTGGCAAGGATCCCAGGGCTTCGACTTGTGCTAAAGAACTGTTGACACAGACTTTGGAATTCTTGTGGAAAAGAAAGCGAACTCCTCTAGAATATAACTTTTAAAGAGGTCTCAGGCAGGCTCTGATGTTTGTGGTTGAAGATAGGACTTCTTACTTGCCTGTGTGTTTGCATGTGCACTTTGTATTCTCCTCATCTGTAGACTTCCAGACTGAACTCTGATGAATGGGCTCAGCTCACACATCTCCCCCTTAGAGGCCTTCCCTAGCCTGCCTAAGTTGGTTCTCCTAACTGCTTTTTTTTTTTTTAACTTTTATTTTATTTATTTATTTTTTTAACATCTTTATTGGAGTATAATTGCTTTACAATGGTGTGTTAGTTTCTGCTTTGTAACAAAGTGAATCAGCTATACATATACAAATATCCCCATACCTCTTCCCTCTTGCATCTCCCTCCCTCCCACCCTCCCTATCCCACCCCTCTAGGTGGTCACAAAGCACCGAGCTGATCTCCCTGTGCTATGCGACGGCTTCCCACTAGCTATCTCTTTTACATTTGGTAGTGTATATATGTCCATGCCACTCTCTCACTTTGTCCCAGCTTACCCTTCCCCCTCCCTGTGTCCTCAAGTCCATTCTCTAGTAGGTCTGTGATTTATGTCTGTCCTGCCCCTAGGTTCTTCATGACCATTTTTTTTTTACATTCCATATATATGTGTTAACATACGGTATTTGTTTTCCTCCTGACTTACTTCACTGTGTATGACAGACTCTAGGTCCATCCACCTCACTACAAATAACTAAGTTTCGTTTCTTTTTTTGGCTGAGTAATATTCCATTGTATATATGTGACACATCTTCTTTATCCATTCATCTGTTGATGGACACTTAGGTTGCTTCCATGTCCTGGGTATTGTAAATAGAGCTGCAATGAACATTGTGGTACATGACTCTTTTTGAATTATGGTTTTCTCAGGGTATATGCCCAGTAGTGGGATTGCTGGGTTGTATGGTAGTTCTATTTGTAGTTTTTTAAGGAACCTCCATACTGTTCTCCATAGTGGCTGTATCAATTTACATTCCCACCAAGAGTGCACTAGGGTTCCCTTTTCTCCACACCCTCTCCAGCATTTATTGTTCGTAGATTTTTTTTAACATCTTTATTGCAGTATAATTGCTTTACAATGGAGTGTTAGTTTCTGCTTTATAACAAAGTGAATCAGCTATACATATACATATATCCCCATATCTCTTCCCTCTTGTGTCTCCCTCCCACCCTCCCTAGCCCACCCCTCTAGGTGGTCACAAAGCACCGAGCTGATCTC
>NC_041221.1:138434773-138435603 GCF_002837175.3 Physeter macrocephalus
GGTAGTGTATATATGTCCATGCCACTCTCTCACTTCGTCACAGCTTACCCTTCCCCCTCCCCATATCCTCAAGGCCATGCTCTAGTAGGTCTGTGTTTTATTCCTGTCCTACCCCTAGTCTCTTCATGACATTTTTTTTTCTTAGATTCCATATATATGTGTTAGCATACGGTATTTGTTTTTCTCCTTCTGACTTAGTATGTAGATTTTTTGGTGATGGCCATTCTGACCGGTTTGATATGATATCTCATTGTAGTTTTTTTATTATTTTTTCTTTTTTGTGGTACGCAGGCCTCTCAGTGTTGTGGCCTCTCCCGTTGCGGAGCACAGGCTCCGGGCGTGCAGGCCCAGTGGCCATGGCTCACAGGCCCAGCTGCTCCGTGGCATGTGGGATCCTCCCAGACCGGGGCGTGAACCCGTGTCTCCCGCATCGGCAGCCAGACTCTCAACCACTTTGCCACCAGGGAAGCCCCTCATTGTCATTTTGATTTGCATTTCTCTAATGATTAATGATGTTCAGCCTTCTTTCATGTGTTTGTTGGCAATCAGTATATCTTCTTTGGAGAAATGTCTATTTAGGTCTTCTACCCATTTTGGGGTTGGGTTGTTTGTTTTCTTGATATTGAGCTGCATGAGCTGCTTGTAAATTTTGGAGATTAATCCTTTGTCATTTGCTTCATTTGCAAATATTTTCTCCCATTCTGATGGTTGTCTTTTCGTCTTGTTTATGGTTTCCTTTGCTGTGCAAAAGCTTTTAAGTTCATTAGGTCCCATTTGTTTATTTTTGTTTTTATTTCCATTTCTCTAGGAGGTGGGTCAAAAAGGATCTT
>NC_041221.1:138435954-138439930 GCF_002837175.3 Physeter macrocephalus
TTGTGTATGCTGTTAGGGAGTGTTCTATTTTCATATTTTTACATGTACCTTCCAGTTTTCCCAGCACCACTTATTGAAGAGGCTGTCTTTTCTCCACTGTATATTCTTGCCTCCTTTATCAAAGATAAGGTGACCATATGTGCGTGGGTTTATCTCTGGGCTTTCTATCCTGTTCCATTGATCTATATTTCTGTTTTTGTGCCAGTACCATACTATCTTGATTACTGTAGCTTTGTAGTATAGTCTGAAGTCTGGGAGCCTGATTCCTCCAGCTCCGTTTGTCTTTCTCAAGATTGCTTTGGCTATTCAGGGTCTTTAGTGTTTCCATACAATCGTGAAATTTTTTGTTCTAGTTTTGTGAAAAATGCCATTGGTAGATTGATAGGGTTTGCACTGAATCTGTAGATTGCTTTGGGTAGTATAGTCATTTTCACAATGTTGATTCTTCCAATCCAGGATCATGGTATATCTCTCCATCTGTTTGTATCATCTTTAATTTCTTTCATCAGCATCTTATAGTTTTCTGCATACAACTCTTTTGTCTCCTTAGGTAGGTTTATTCCTAGGTATTTTATTCTTTTTGTTGCAGTGGTAAATGGGAGTGTTTTCTTAATTTCACTTTCAGATTTTTCATCATTAGTGTATAGGAATGCAAGAGATTCCTGTGCATTAATTTTGTATCCTGCTGCTTTACCATATTCATTGATTAGCTCTAGTATTTTACTGGTAGCATCTTTAGGATTCTCTATGTATAGTATCATGTCATCTGCAAAGAGTGACAACTTTACTTCTTCTTTTCCGATTTGGATTCCTTTTATTTTTCTTCTTCTCTGATTGCTGTGGCTAAAACTTCCAAAACAATGTTAAATAATAGTGCTCCTCACTGCTTTTTATCACATGTTCCTGTTCATTTCTTCTGGCTACTTTCACAGTCAGATATTCTTACTGATGTATTTGTGTACTGTCTTCCCAATTGGAATATAATGCAAACATATTGAAAGCAGGGATCTTGCCTTTCTGGCTCCCTGCTGCAATGCCTAGAAGGGGGTGTGGGATCTCATGGGTGTTCAGTCATAGTTGGGTATGAGCGGACGTGGTATGTGTAGGGGCCTGCAGAAGGCCAGGGAAGTTGGACCTTGAGAGTGAGGGCAGAACAGCATGACAAGAGGTTGGAGACATAGGCAGGGTCAAATCACATGGGCCACAGTGAGGGGTTTGGAGTTACCTGAGAACCTGATGTTCATTAAGTTACTTCATCTCTGCGGGTTAACACATAACCAGATTGGTCTGCTGAAGTCACTTCTTGATGGCATTTCTCCTCGGCTTGTTGACCACTGGGTCCTCAAAGTGTTTCTTCAGCCTGTGCTGCATTCTCTCCCCCGTCTCCACTGCCAGCAGCTGGGCATTCTTCACCCACCTTTCCGAAGAGCCCAGCAGAGCAAGATGACAAGAGCTAAGGTGTCGGGGTTTGATGCCTGCACAATTGGAAGCATTCCGGAAGCTGGTCATTAAACACCTTGACTTCCCCATTGAAAAGTATTGGGTTTGAGCTTTGCAGATGATACTCCCCAAGAGCCCGAATGACGGGGGATCGGGGCCCAGATCTCAACTGCACTGTTTGAATCATTTGTGTCTCTGTTTCTAGACATTATATGCTGTTCTCTGCCTAATGATATGTTGGTTTTCACACATTGGATCTGTAATTCCTGTTTGTCGACACTGTACTTTGTTTTATAATTTGCTCCCAAAGTAGCAGAATTCAGTGAGTTTCCAGTTTTGTGCTGCCTATGAGGAGGATAAATCAGGTTTTGCCTGGCATGCATTGAAAAAAGAACTCTCCTGGCATAATTCCCTGATGAATCTATTTTTGTGATTAAGGCAATAAATGTAACATAAGGGTTTGTTTCTTCATTCTTATTCTAACATGTACCACTATATATAAACACAATTATTTTATATGTATAGATAAATAAGATGAGCTGCTGTTTCACTTAGGCTTGGACTACATTAAAATTTTGGGAGATAACAATTTAGGTGCCGCAAGGAGCTAGGAGAGGTTGTATAGAACTTCAGGAATGGGGAGATGTAGTAAGATGTCATTCACTCAGATTTTTATTCTAATTTTTATGGGTTGTGAAATGTATGTTGTTGGGGTTTTTTTGTTTTTTTTTTTAAGAATTCTATTCTTTAGCATCAGACATGTAAACATATATAAAAATGTTGATGTTCTACCCACATAATTCTTCATGGATGTTAGAGATCTGGGGTTCCGTCTTTCATGGTTAGTACTAATTGATCTCTGGAACTTTTTGAAGGAGTGTGAGCTCTTGTACGTGAACAGCCATGAACTTTTCAGGACACCTTGAAATAATTGTTTTCTCTATTAATTGCCTATCCACATGTAATTCAGAAGTTCGTTGATAGTACATATAGATTTATAAATTACAGTCATTTTGGTACATTGGCCCTTGAAATAAAGCTAGCTTTTGCAACCTAAGCCTCTTGATTTGTTTCAGACTCATGGCAAGGAATGTAATTTTCTGTCTCTGTTTCCTTTTTGAGGTGAAGATATACTCCTTTTCAAAGCTATGCCAGTCAGATGGGTTATTTCCCTTATTTGAAAAATCTTCATGAAAGAGGATAGATTACCCAGGGCATATGTATGTATCCGTGCTTGCATGTATGGATGCGTGTTTCTTTCTCTGTCTCTCTCTCTCTCTCTCTCAATCTGTCAATTTCTCCCTCAGTAACATTTCCCATAATCCAATCAGTGGATTTGGAATCTTGATTCTACCTCCTGAAAGGATTATCGTCATTTCATAGAAGCAGCAACGAGGTTAGCATTTCATGGAAAGTGAGAACCCTTGACTGCTCAGTCTTAGAGCCATTATTCTTACTGGAGCTAAGTCACATGGTAAAGGGCCAATCTCTTAACTTTTGATGTAGTTCCTTTTGTCCCTGACCTTTCATCTGTAAAATGGGTCTAGTAATATGGATCTGTTCTTGTAATTAATTAAAGGTTGTTAAGATGGTTCAGTTCAATGGGCTTTATAAATGTTTACATAACATGTTTAATATTGGTGTTCTTTGTGGGTGACTATTAGCTAGGTAGCAGATAACTAGCACCTAGAGGCTGTTACTTAGACTCTAGGCCTCCAGTTCATTGGCTAAACATTCTGTTGTTTTACAACCTCCCAGTGGGGAAGTCGGGAAGACTTAGTACAATGACAAAGGGAAAAATGTGGAACAACTTCAGAGATCTACCACGTTAACACAGACATAGATGCAAAGGCACGGTGCCTTACACATTTCAGTTACTCGAATAAATATGAAAAGTAGTATATTCTGGGTTTCGCATGTCTTGAATTCTCTCACGGGGCCTTATGCTAGTTTGTGAAGTTCTTATATCTCTTGTGCCCGTGGAATTGGGGCATTTAAGTCTTAGTAGGTGAGACCTTTCTGAGTCTGCAGAGAGGCATAGCTAATTATGTTATCCCTCTGATCAGAATTTTCTCATGGCTTTTCATCTCGTTGAGTGGAGAGGGAAGCTCCTAGAGTGGCCTGCAAGGATTTCCCACCTCTGAGTCTGTGACCTGACTGCTCCTGATACCTTCCTCTTTGGTGGCTCTGCGGCAGGTACGCTGGCTTTCACTGGTACTGCCAACGTGCCCCACAGGTTGCTCCCTGAGGCATCTGCATCTGCTCTTTGCTCCCCTGGAGCTCTCTTCCCAGAGAGCCACGTGGCTTGCTTCCTTCCCTCCTTCAGGTCTCTAGTATATACCTCCCTCTCCTCTCAGTGACCCCTTCCCTCACCACTGTGCCTAGAACTGCAGACAGTCCCCCAGTGCTCCCTTTCCACCCTAGATTTTATTTGCTTATTGTCTGTCCAACCCCAAAAGAACGTAAGCTTTTTTTTTTTTTTTTTTTTTTTTTTTTTTTTTTGCGGTACCCGGGCCTCTCACTGCCGTGGCCTCTC
>NC_041221.1:138439960-138460058 GCF_002837175.3 Physeter macrocephalus
GGCATGTGGGATCCTCCCGGACCGGGGCACGAACCCGTGTCCCCTGCATCGGCAGGCCAACTCCCAACCACTGCGCCACCAGGGAAGCCCTGTGAGCTTTTAAAGCAGGGAATTTGGGGGTGGGGAGTGACTGTTTTGCTCATGGCTGTATCCCCAGCACTTAAAGCAGTCCCTGGCACATAATTGGCAGTAGAAAGTCCTAAGGCAATTTCTCCATGGCCTGCCTTTTTGGACAGTGCTCGCCTAAAGGTGATAGGCTGAGCCATTGAAGGAAGTGTCACCACCAGCAGGAACTGATATATTTGCAGTGCTCCATGACATCAGGTTGGCATGCACTGGTGCAACTATTATGCCTCCTCTGTGCTCCAGCATCTCTCTATAGACTGGAGAACATAAGCCTCAAAATCAATCAATCAATGGTAATGTGAAAGGACTTTAAAAACTGTAAAATGCTTTGGAAATGACAATTACCCTGGACTTCATAATGGATTGTTATGTAATTTGAAATAGTTAAGTAATTTTCCAGGAAGCAGGGTTCCCTGGACCAGTGCTGTGCTTCCCCATCTGGGCCTGTGGACGGGGTCCAAGAATACAGCTACAGGCCAGAGCCTGAACCAGCCAGGACCAGAGCGGGGAAGTCCATCCAGTAACCCCTAGACTGAAGGGATGTGCCTTCCATGTGCACAAAACTATTCAAATACCAAGTAGCTGAGACCATGTAGGGCAAATAGAATTCAGGTTGGCCTGTTGTTAGTCTCTAAACAACTGTAACTAATTTAGAAAAATTAGGCAGCTTAGCAGCAAAAGTATAATTCTTATTGTTAATGAAACCTGGCCTATTCCCTAGGGGGCCAGTAATTCCCATGACCCAGATCAGTTTTCTCCCAGTAGAAGAGCTTACGGGTTTTATACTGTTGATGAGCAGAGATGAACCTAATATCCTTGTTTGCTTTCAAATCATCCTTTTAAAAATAATCCGGTTCTCGTTTTACCCATGTTCTCTTTAAGGCTAGGCTATGTAGAAGAGAGGCAAGTGAGATAAAAATGGCACATTATATACTGTATATATTATATCTCACACATGTTTACACACACACACACACACACACACACACACACACACACACACACACACACACACACGCACGCACGCACTGCATTGTACCAGAGAGCATCTAGGAGCAGTAGCTGTGGACTGCAGACTGCCTGACATCAAATTCCAGCCCTACCACTTGTTCAGTATGTGACCTGGGACAAATTTCTGGGTTTTCTGAGCCTTAGCCTCTTCATGTGGGATAGTATTGGAACTTAACCTCATAGGGTTATTGTAAAGATCAAATGGGGTAATCACTGCAGTGCTTAATGCTTTTCTCACAGGAGGTGCTCGCTCGGTCAGTATCAGTTGCTGTTATTGTTGATGACAATGTTAATAATCTAAGGCAGGCAGGAAATAATGGGATTTCAGAAAGGGATAAGAAAAGGAAAAGTAAGATGCAGGAGACACTATCCTATAAGGTTTAAGTATGTTGGAAAGAGACTGGTATAATATGGTAAACTTATGCTGTATTTTATAATGCATATTAGGTCACTCATGTGATAATGATAATTATACACTATGAGTATTTTATGGCCTTCGTAACCTTCCAGATTAGCACTGTGGCCAATGAGAGCTGCCTGGTTTATTCCACGCTGTCGGTGTCCGGGTGAACTGCTCTGGCCACTCCCCTGACCACTGTCCCACTTAGCAAAGGTGCTGAGACACCAGTAGATTATGTGGAAGTTTAAACCAGGCATTCAGTGCAGCTGAGCCTTGAGAACCTCAGAGGAAAGTGGCTTCCCAAAGCATGCACGTGTTCTTTTTTTTCCCCAACACCTGATAAGGGCAAACTCTGTGCTAGGCCCTGGCCATGGGACACTAAGGGAGGATAATACCATCTAGTTTTCTTGGAACTTCTAGTAAGTGGAGGAGATAGACAATGACAATTCCGTGAATAATGACATAATTCACCAAGTGCTAGGAAGGAGAATTAAGGAATTAGTTTTGTAATGAGGCATCTGACCTGGTATGGGGTGTCCGGAAAGACCTCTTTGGGAAGTAAGAGTGGTAAGTTAGGAGAGAGCCAGATCAAGAGGGGCTGCAGGGCTTCCCCGTCAGGGAGCATCAGCATTAGGAAGGAAGGCACCCAGGCCTAACGAGAGTTTTAGCCCAGTTTTAGCCAAGGGGGGCATGGTGGAGAAGGGTCTAGATCATGTGGGATCTTGCAGGCCAAGGGTTTTTAACCTGTAATTAAAAACAGTCAGAAGCCTTTGGTGGGTTTTAAACAAGTAGTGGTATTGGATTGGAGGAGACCAGAGGGGAAATAGAGCTGGTTGCATGCTCAGATTTTAGAACAATCTCCACTTTAGACTGCAAGCTATATGCCAAGAGGTACCTTGACTTTGCTGCATTTACCCAAATCCTTTTTCCTTTTCTCTGAAGAATTTTCAGTACCAAGTGGGCTTCTGTAAGCGGGCGTTAAAGTCGATGTATATGATACTTGTCAATACTTAACATCTTAGCAGTGATGTTTATCCGTCTGAAATATAGTTTACACATTTCACCAGAAATAGAGAAGACATTGGTAGTTATTCACAGAGCTTTGAGACCCTTGGATGAAAACAGAGCAGCCTGCAGGGATGCACATACGGCCATAATTGTCTTTTTGAGGGGGCTCTCGAAATCATCCATTTGGCCCGTCCTCCTTTCTTCCTTTTAATTGATTCTTCTCTCTCAGTCTTAAAGTGTTCACTGTTTCATTATTGCACCTCTCTGACTCTGCCAGCCAACTACAAATGGAATGCTGTCATATTTGAGGGATATTTCGTCATTTTCATGTTTTTGTCAAGCATGAAGCCACTTCAGGAAGGGAGTAGAAATGATATTTAGTCCAGTATCACTCTCATAGGCATACATGCTTTTTCCTCCTCTCTCTTGCTTTTTCTTTCCTCCTTCCAGTTTAGTAGTTTGGGTGGTGAATGAGGGAACAGCTTTTTGTTTTCTCTATTATAACCACTACTTTTTCTCCCACATGCCCAAGCGTGTAACTGCTCCATATATTTATTTGTGGTTGGATTTTCTGGGGAAACAAAATGCCTCTTTTAGCCTAGCTGAACTGACCCTTAGTTGTGTGGGAGCAGCAGAGTGCTAAGGTGAAGATTATGGGTTCTGCAGCCACCCTGAGTTCCTTCCCTGGCTCTGCCCTTCATTAGCTGTGTGACCTCAGGCAAATTACCTAACTTCTCAGTGCTTCAGTTTTCTCATCTATAAAATGGCAGTGATAGTCTTACCTACTTGTCTCAAGGAGCTCTCTTGAAGATTATACTGGGTAAAAGTATCCATCATAAGCAGCACTCAGTTATTCAAAGCTTCAAATCTGGCTTCTCATTGGATAACCATTCCCAGAAAGATGTTAAATATGGTTGGTGAACATGACCCCAGTAAGTACACGGAAAAATTTATTTTAAACTCTCATTCTGGTGCCAGCCATCAGGACAGCCCAGCAAAGCTGTATTTATGGCTCTGATGGATTTCCTTGGCAGAAGCCTCCTCAGCACCATCCAGACTGGTCCCGTCTCACCGAGTTCAGGTGGTATCCAGGCAACACACACACACAGTCTGACTCAGTAGAAAACTCGCAGCCAGTGGTGGTGAGGATTCCCCCCACCATTTCCCCACTCTGTTCTAAGGATGAAGTTGAAGTTGGTGGAAGGAGCCATACTGACAACCCTTGAAACTAAACTTGCCTTGGGTAGCCACAAAAAAAGTTTGGTTTCAGCAGCTTCATTTCCAGCTAATCCTTCTTGGCCCCAGAGCTCGGAGCTTCTCTATCCCTGAGAGGGTAGTAGAGAGATAAGTGATATTTACTGCAGCTTAGGTGCCCACCCACTCAACTACTTTCCGAATTGGTAACCTGGGGCCTACCCAGTGCCTGCCTGTATGCTGCAGGGGATGCACTCCAAGATCTGGATCCAGCCTCCAGTCCTGAGACACTCATGAGAAGGGAAGCAGTCAGGGTAGAAATGTCCCACGGGATTGATTGTGAACATAATCACTTAGAGCTCTGTGTGGCCTCCCGTCAGGGAGGTGTCTAGAACTGGGCTTTGCAGGCAGGTGGGCTGTTAGGGGAGGACCTGCCAGGCAGGCCAGGGGCAAGTTGGTGCCCTTGAAGGCAAAGTGAGTGTGGTGGGTTTGCTGTAGCTTCCTATGAGGCTCTCAGCCTGTCATGTGAGGTGCTTATAGGGTAATGATAGAAAATAAGTAATAATATATTTTGAATTTTTCTATGGATTTGAAGTATTTCATAATTTTTAAAAAAGAAGAAATGAAAAAAAAGGATAACCAGAAGAGAAAGATAGCCCTTGAAATACAGGTGGAAGAGACAGGGTTCCTTGCACCAGGCAGAAGTAGGACACCAGGGGACACCACCAAGTGTGACTTAAATTGGCACTTGCTGCTACTTTCACCACTGTCATCACCACTACCTTGACCACCACCATGAACAGTACTGGCTGTCATTTAGTAAGCCGTTATTTCAGGCCAAGAGATTGACTCACCTAGTCTTATTAATCATCCTTAAACTTTATGAGGTAGGTACTCTTGCTTGTGTTTTATAGGTGAAGAAAGGGGTTTAGAGAAGCCAAGTTACCTGCCTCCTGTCATCCAGATGGGAATCTCTGTATGACTCCACTCCCTGTGCTATCCTGTCTCCCTTAGCCGTTTTTTACCCATATTTATAAATTGGAAATAATATTTGTACTCCATACCTATAGAATGACGTTTTTCAAATTTTAAGTCATGACACATTAGTGGATTGTAAAATTGATTTAGTAGCAGAAAAATGACCAGAACAGAATAAAAAATAACAGAATTTATCACACTTACTGTTTCTGAAACTTGTGCTTCTAGTAACTCGTGTTTCTGATACACAAGTATGTATGTGTGTGTACCTCTCTCTATGTGTGTATATATGTATGTATGTATGTACTAGTGAAGTGTTATATGGGAAAATATGTTTCCTACCATGGGTTATTGTCAGAAAGTTTGAGAGCTACTATTCTAGACTTATATGAAGTTCAAACAAACATTAAAAAGTGTTGCAGAGCTCCTGTAAACTCTAAAACACCTTACAAGTCTAAGTTATCATTACTTAACACTGGAAGCTGAAACAAGCAAATAAAGGATGGCAGATAAAAGTGTTGCTGTGTTGTAACCTCCACCCATCTGGTTCATCGCATATAGTGCTAATCTGTCACCCCATTGTGTCCAGTGGAGCCAGGATGCAACTTTGACACTCCTCGACATAGCCCTGCAGGCCTCAGGATGAAACCTGTTTGCAGACCTAGCAAAAGGCTTAGGTCTTGCTGGTACATCAGGACCAGTCTGTGGTTATAAAGTACTGCTCAGCACTTCCAGAGCTCTGACTCTCATTTAAATGCTAGGAAGACAGATGTGATCCCCAGAACAGCATGGGCATCTCTGCATTACAGGCCCCCAAAAAGTTGCCTCCACTCCCCTTTCCTCATAGTACTCCCCCACCACCATCTTCATCTGCAAGTAATTTACCCCCTTTTGCCTCTTCAAGGGTATCAGACCAATCCAGAGTCCCCATCCATTTTCCCTTGAAGCAAAGGTGGCAAGAGGCCCTTCTGCCATGGCCATTTTCCTTGGAACATGTTCTTTCCTCATTAACCGTCATTCATGAGGGAACCACAGGGAACATGGGGTGCCGATCCCCCACCAACTGTCCTGAAGGCATGCCCCCCAGTAGTTGCCCTGCTTCTCAGCTGATGTGGCAAACTCTTAACAGTCACAAAAGGAACCGGGCTTTCCCTTAAAATCGCATGTGGAACCTGTTTCTCTGCCGCCTGCAAAGGAAGCCTGTAGAATTGGCAGTTGTCTTAGAAGTCTCCACAGAAGAGTCCACGTGGACCTAGGGAAGGCCTGTCAAAGACTCCCTCAGTGGAATATGCAATAATGCATAAGAGACTCTTGTGTGTGGATTTTAAGTCAAGACTCAACATGACATTCTGGGCTGTGTGGGGAAGAGCTCAAGCAGCTCAGTTACCAACCCGGCAAGCAAGTTCTCTGTGTTTTATAGACCTCACTAATGAATGAGCCCCGTGGCCTTGGCTAGACCAGGCTTCCCAGTGCTCTGCCAGCCCTCCTCCCACACATGGGTAAATGCATCAGGTTATAATGGATGGCTGGTGCCAGCAGAGACTGAGGTCTGTGCCTTTCTCTCTGGGATACATAGCAATCTCCAGCCATTAATAATTCATTCTGGAGTAATGAACATAGCTGTACCAAGTTGTGAGCAGTAATCATCAAGTGATAGATCAATTTGTTACCTCAGTGTGCCAAAAGATAATGGTAGTCGTGTAAAGTTAATAGCCTTTTTCCCCAAAAGTTTCGTAAGACTTAGATCAATGTGTTTTTTGAGTTCTAAAATAAAATGGATCATTAAAAAGGAAATGAATTATGTTGGGTAGCCTCAAGATTATTTATATTCAGAGATGCTTATCCACAATTACCATAGCTTTTTTCCAAATGCCTTTGGTCATTTGGGCCAGTAAATCGGAGTAATTATTGCTCATTAATTAAATCTGAGAAATGGAACACAGTTCCAGACTTTGAAAAGGGAGGTTGGGAGAGTTGAGATACATTCCCAAAAAATCATCAATAATAATTTGAGGTTTTCTGAGTAAGTAGCTGGGTTGAGAATTATTGTTTAATGTCTACTCAGAAACTCCCGTCGTCTTTTAACACCTCATTGAACATTTGTTGTGTTTCTCCTGGGCCGGGCACTGCTCTCAGCGCTGGTGCTACCAACTAAAATAAGCACGGTCTGTATCCTAAGGCAGTAGTCGAGACCTTAATAACATGTAATAAATCCAGGAGCCAACACTCCTGCCTTCATTGAGGGGTGGAGGGCTGGGGAGAGACTAGACAGAGACTTCAGAAGGGAAGGGAACCATTGGCGCTGTGCCTTGAAGACCAACAGTTTGCCAAGCAAAGAAAGAAGGGTAAGAGAACGTTCTAGGGAGAGGATTGACAAAGGCAGATAGATGTGAAAGTGGAAAGAGGATGGGTAGTGAATGATTATAATAATCATCATTGCATTTCCCACATGGTAACACATTTAACTGATACAAGAACCTCATGAAGTAGATGTATTATTCACCTCACCCCCTTTTTTAAAAGATGAGGAACCCAAAGCTTAAACATTGAGTCCCTTGCTCAGGGATCCAGAGCTGGGAGGTGACAGAGGGCTTAGAGGTGAGTTGGAAAAGCTGTGGTAGGTCATAGGAGTTTAACTTTAAAAACAATGGAGCCCACCAGTGGTTTATGGTCACCATTATCAGAACATTCCAGCTGTGCAAGCGTTGCTGAACACTGCACATACACTGTGTCACTGTGTTCTCTCTCAGCGACCCAGTGAGGTGTGAGGCCATTGTAGTTTTCAACAGAGGACTGCCTTGAGTGGAGCTAAGTTGTAGACAGTAGCTGGTGGTGGCAGGCAGGGTGCAGCCAAACCCAGAGAGTCTAGTCAGAGAGCCTCGTTAAGAGGCTGTTGCTTTAGTCAAATTGTGTTGAGAAGCGTCATGGTGAAAGTGATCATCATCCAAACCCTATATTTTTCTATTGGTCTACAATTTAAAAGTGCTTTCATACATAAATAGCTTGTTGATTCGTTTACACAGGGACTTTTGTGACAAGAGGGTAAGTCTACTGACTTGGCTTTTTTGGGAGGGGAAGTATAAAGGCATGGAATTCACTTCCTGCACAAAGGAACTGATGTTGAAAGTAGTGGTGTTACAAGCAGCTTGTAAATATGCAGACTTGCTGATTGACTGAGGCCCAGAACCAAAGCCTTTCCCCTTCACCAGCCTCTCCCCTTGCTTTAATGCTTTCAGACTAGAAACCTGATACAGTTTTGGGTAGAATGGAAAACTATAAGTAACGTAAGGAGATTCAGCTAGAGCTCAGAAAATGTTTGTAAAATATTATTATGTGGACCAGAAACAGGCCAAGGCATCAGTGGCAACATCTCCTTGCTGCAGGTATTGTTTAGCAATCAGAAAGCAAGTTCCCTTCCTGACTGGGCTGTTCCACAGTTCACGTTTCATAGACTTAACCATCCCTTTCAGAGGAGGAGCTTTTTATGAAATTAGACATTTAGCCCTAGAAAATGAAAGAAAAATACACATCTGCTGATAAAATTGGTTAATGTAGTGTTCAGTAAAGGCTCAGTTTCAAAACCAGCACTTTTAAAGCAGTAGAACCTCTTTTTCCTCCTACAAAATAGAAGTATCCAAGAGAAACAGTGCAAACATTTATAGAATTGTGTGAAAAACAAATACTCAGTATAAATAGCACTAAATGCTAGGGGGGTATGTCTGTGCAAACTGCCATCTCTGCCCAATTTCTCTCTAGTTTCTAGTAATGAATAGTTTCCTTCTTCTAACAGGTGGAAATATTAGGTGGAAGCCCCTAATATTTTCTTAACAATACTGAATGGCCTTAACTTTTAACTTACTTGTTGTCAATAGATAATTTGTATATTTTTGTACATGGGGCCAGCAAATGAACAATGAAATTTTATGGCTAGGTCGTGGTGCGCTGGGTGTGGAGTTCAGATATATGTTTTGAGTAGTTGTTTATCCAGAAATATGCATATGTGTTTAGCAGTTTACTCAGCCCCAATACTCCTGACCCTCCCTGTGTGTTCCTTGGACTTTGAGAGTAAGTGACAATATAAACACAGCCATATACATGGATGTACAGTAGTGCATTTTTATTTCTCTTTATGCAGAAATGTTTGGCTTAATGTAAGCCACGTGTCTAATATGATGGGGCTTTAATACTTTGAGCCTAAAGTGCTGAATTTCCTGACTGAGATCTACCCATTTAAAAAAATTAGGTCTATTTTGGGCCTATATTTGCAAATGTATTAAAGCCATCAGGAGTTTTTAATATTTGCACTAGAGAAAATGCTAATGATAACAGCGGTTTAAGCAGCAGCCAAGTATAAAAGTTGTAACTAAGAGGGATTAGCAGTTACCTGGATTTGCAGGATAGGGATTCAAATGTGCAAAGGTTCACATTTTGGAAGGCAAGCTGCTTTTGTTGGTTGGTTGGTTGGTTGGTTGTTTTAGGCAAAATGGAAATTGTAAGGAGTGTCGTATCCTGAAATAGCAAAACAGCCCAAACACTGGAGATTTCTGAATCTTTGGTAGATGAAAATAGGAGTAGAAAAGTCTGTCTTTGGACTCCAGAGGCATCCGAACATGTCCCCAGATCTGGCTCCTACCAGATGAGGCGTCTGAAGATAGGAAGGGTACAGGAGGTCAGCTGTCCATTCATACACTATTTCTCTCATTTGTTCCATTTCTTTTCCTTCCTACCAGCGTTGCTAACAACCACAAGCAGAATTTGATGACAGTGGCAAACCTTGGCGTGGTGTTCGGACCCACCCTGCTGCGTCCTCAGGAAGAAACGGTAGCAGCCATCATGGATATCAAGTTTCAGAACATTGTCATTGAGATCCTAATAGAAAATCATGAAAAGGTAATATATCATTGGTCACCGCAAGTGGAGAATTTACTTGGGGGGGAGCTGAGTTAAAATTGGCCTGCAGGGTTGACTCAGGTTCACATCGGTGGTGGCTTTTACACTGTGGTGATGATGACTAAGTTGCTGGTGGTGATGATGGTGCTGGTGGTGGTGATGGTGATGGTGATAGTCATCTTGGGATTGCAGCAGTGGCAATGGTGGCGGTTGTGGTGACGGTAGTGGTGGACAACATATTGGGCATTTCTTTTGTAACAGGAACTGTGTGCGAAGCACTTTACATATGCTGTCCTTTTAACCTCATAACAATGCGGTGAAGGAGGTACTACTAGGAGCCTCATTTTTTAATTTAATTATTATTTTTTTTTTTGCGGTACGCGGGCCTCTCACTGTTGTGGCCTCTCCCGTTGCGGAGCACAGGCTCTGGACGCGCAGGCTCAGCGGCCATGGCTCACGGGCCTAGCCACTCCGCGGCATGTGGGATCCTCCCGGACCGGGGCACGAACCCGTGTCCCCTGCATCGGCAGGCTGACTCTCAACCACTGTGCCACCAGGGAAGCCCCTAGGAGCCTCATTTTGAAAATGCCCTTTACCCATTTTTTTTTTTTTTACTTGGTTGTCTTCTTATGAATTTTTGAGTTTTTTTTAAACATTAGAATAGTAAACTATTTTCATGTGTGTTTCAAATATTTTTCCTAACCTATAGTTTCCTTATAGTTTTATAAAAGGTGTATTGTTTCATACCATATGTGTGGGGGGGACGTGTCTGTCTTTTCCTTTAGGGCATTGGAGTTTCTGGTCTGTCTTAAGAAGGTTGCCCTCACCCCACATAATGAAGTATGTCAACACAGCTGCCCTTAAAATCTGGGGTAGGGGGACATGAAACTACACCCATCTGTCCCACCTCAGTTCCTGGTAGCACATCCCTCTGAAGCTTCTCAGAACCTGCAGGGCCCCCTAGGGCACCATTTGACAGCCCAAGGTGCTGGGATATAATAAAAATGCTGTTCCTCATAAATAAAACCTTTACCTAGAAAGGTGAGTGAATTGCACTAGGTCACCTGCCAAATAAATCTAGCATCTGACCACTAACCACCTGCACTGATGACACTCCAAAATAAGCCATCTTCAGCTCTTGTCTGGATTTTTACAGGAGCCTCCTAATTTGTTTCCCTGTTCCCACCCTTGGCCTGTCTATTCCGATGTCAGCCACCAGAATGAGATTTTTTTAGTGTTAGATCAAATAGTATCAGCTGTCTGCTAAGAACCGTCCAGTGGCTTCGCATTTCACAGAGTGAAAGTCAGAGCTCTCCCAGGAGCCTTGAATGTCCTAGAGTCTCTGCTCTCCCCTCTGTTACTTGCCTCGTCTCACCTCGTACAGCCCTCTCCTTGAGTTCCCTCCTATGGCCTCCTCGACTGCCTTGCTGGTCCTTGCACACGGCTCACACTCCCACCTCAAGGGCTTTGCAGTTGCCGTTTGCAGTGCCTGGAACACTCTTCCTCCTGGCATACTTCTTCACCTCCTTCAGGCCTAAGTGAGGCCCACTGACATCTCTCTATTTTAAATTGCAAACAGTCTCAACCCCAGCATTCCCCCTCCCCTTGATCATGCTGTCTCTCTCCGTAGCACTTACCACTTTCTGGCATCCTATATAATTTACTTATTTATTACACCTATTGCCTTTCCGGCGTCTTCTAGAATGTGTGTGTCATGAAAGCAGGGACTTCAGTCTGTTTTTTTCTGTGCTTTGTCCCCAGTTCCTCAATATGCGCTCAGTGCATATGTGTTGGATGAATGGATGGGCTCTTGTGGTAGCTAACCTCCAAAGTAGCTCCCGGTAACCCCTGTCTCCTAGTAGTCGCTCCCTTGTGTATCGTCTTCCAACTGTGAGTAAGCGATCGGCACTGATCCCAATGTGATCAGTAGGAATTGATCAATAGGAAATTGCTAAAATAATGGTCTGTGATTTTGCTGAGCAGTCCTAAGACCTTGTCGCATTTGCCTTGGTTTCTGGACTTGCTCTCTCCGGGGCAAGCAAGCCACCATGTTGTGATGGTGGTCACACAGTCCAGTGGAGAGAAAGTGAGGCTGCCTGCCAACAACCAGACCAAGTTGCCAGCCATGTGTGAGTCAGCCACTTTGGAAGTGAATAGTCATGCCTTCAGATGATATAGCCCCAACCGACACCTTGAGTGCAACCATATAAGAGACCACTGAGCTAAGCTTCTCCTGAATACCTGACTCACAGAAAGTGGGAGAGATGTTAAATGTTTTAAACCACTAAGTTTGGGGGATAATTTGTTATAGAGCATTAGTAATTACTAAAGTATCTCTGAATATAAACTTTCACAGAGTAACAGAGGTCTCCTGCAAAACTGTGTAAACAACATAGCCTTTTTCTTACATGGTTAATAAAGAGATATGAAATCAGATAATTTATTTGAAGAAATTATCTTCTCTTTCTCTCAAACTTTGGACTCTGTCCAGCCACTTCCCACAAATATAGTAAATCAGGTATAAAAGAAGATTATGTTATGTATGATGAAAATTAACTTGGAAAAAGGGAATATAATCAAATAGCAGTTAATAACATGTTTTCTAAAAACAAACCACTTGGATTTAAATCTGTTACCTCTTAATAGCTGTGTGACCATGAGCAGATTACTCAGCCTCTCTATGCTCATAAAAGTACTTTCAGTTCAGTGTAACTGCTGTGACAAATAAACCCAAAATATCAGTGACTCAGGACAATAGAAGTTTATCTCTTGTTCACATACCAGTTTACTGTGGGTATTCTGGGGGTGGGATGCTGCACTGTGATTCAGCATCCCAGGTTCCTTCCATCTCATAGCTCTGCCTTCTGCTCTGCAGATCTCTACAATCAACCAGTTGGTGGGGGAAATGAGAGAGCAAGGAGGATTGAGTAAGATTATATGGGCCAAGCCTAGAACATGCTTTCCTTATTTTCTCTGCCATTCCATTGGCAGAACTCAGTCATGTGACCCCATCCAACTGCAAGGGCGGCTGGGAAAGCACCCAACTGTGCAGAGCAAAGAGAAGCAAGTTTGATGACCAACTAGCCAGTGAGCCACCTCCCTTCATCTGGTTTGTTGTGAGGATTAGATAAGGTGATTTATGTAAAAGACTTAGCCAAGAATCCAGCAAGGAGTAAGTGTCAATAACTGTAAACCATTGTTTTTAGCAGTCTCAACAGAATTCTCTGAAAATAGAGCATAAGTCCATCTCTGAGTTTCACATATGCCCCTTTCTCAAAATGATGATTTTTAAACTTAATCTTTTGTTAAATAAAATAATATTAAATGTTGAGACAGATTTCTAAGGAGTTTGATTATGTTTCATGTCCCTAAGGGGCATATACGAGCTTCTAGCAGACAACATCTAATGATTTTTGAACCTTAACTGTTTTTTGCTGTCCTTGGGCCTTTAAAGCCAGAAAACATTCAAAAGTAGCTTGATAGAAAAAAGACCGGATACTGCTAATAACAATATTGAAACTTGTGTAAACAAGCAGCCATCCCGCCTTGAGCCCAAAATATAGAAATAGAAATGAAATATGAAATGCATGGCCAGGCCTGCAAGTATATGGGCAGGAACTGGTGAAAATACTCATCTGGTTTGGTGGATTATAAATTATGTTCCTCTATGCTGTGTATCTGGTGAGGTACATATTAAAAGAGTATTACAGTGCTTCATTATATGTTCTTCTTCATTAGTCTCTGCGAGTGAGTGGGTTGATTCACAGAGAGATTAATGTCCTTGTGGAAGCCAGTGCAGGAGTGTCAGTGGAAACAGTCCTAGGATGAAGGCTGCAGCAGAGTGTATGTCTCCAGTCCTGAGGGAGCTAGTGTACCACCATGATAGAGGTTTTTAACCTGGGATCCATGATGGGCCAAAGTTATATGCAAGACCTGTGTATGTACATGATTCTGGGAAGAAAGTCGTTAATATTCATCAGGTTTGCCTTTCTGGTAAAAACAACTTAGAATAAGGCAGTTTGACTCCTTTTCAAATGTCGTTTCAGGCCTGATCTGGTATAAAGTCAGCAGATGCTGCCTTAGCCTCCTTTGGAAACCTGTGATGTTCACCTCACAGGAACCCAAAGCATACATGGCCACGCCCCGAGAGCCCCTGGCTTTCTGGAGAAAAGGCTTTGGAGGAATTTCCTGCCAAGGGAATTTAACATTATCCATCAATAGAGCATGTTTTTGTCCTCAGGTGAATATTGTCATCTTTCTTTAAAATCCACAATATGAAGATCTTAGTTAACAGTATTTAATGAGCATTCCCTTAGGCTTGGCTGTAATTTTCTAGAGACATAAATGCACACACAAACGTCGTAAGTGACTACTTCTCTAACTTTATTGTTGGAAGTTGGTCAAAATCCTGAAACCTCACTTGAAGAAATGCTTTCCAACAGCATGATTTCATGCTGTCTCCCAACAAGCATTTGATAGCAAATGACCTCTTGCTTGAACAAGCCCTAATACAGGTCTTAACTGTATGTCTCCCGCAGTTAGTGGTATAATACTCTCTCTCGTGTTGTTAAGAACATTTTACATAAGATGTGTACTTTGTGCCTTGGAATAAAATTGGGAAGGACCCAGGAATAAGTAGAAGACGGCACAGAAGGAGGGTATAGAAACCCAGGCATGTAGCCTTTGGAGCCACTCAGAGAGAGAGAGAGAGAGAACCATAAGATGTCTGTTTCAGTTGTCTGTTTCAGTTATCTGTTGCTTCATAACAGATCATCTACAAACCTAGTGACATAAAAGAGCAATGACTTTTTTTGCTCACAAATCTGTGGAACAGAAATCTGGGGAGGGCTCATGTGTGTTCCAAGCTGCAGTGGTTTTACTGCAACTGGTGGATCCAAGATGACCTTACTCCACATGTCTGGGACCTTGGTACTAGCTGTTGGCTGGGACACCTTGGTCCTCCTCCACATGCCCTCTCTCTCCATGGGATCTCTCATCATTTAGTAATCTAGGCCAAACTTGAGAGGGCAAACACAGAAGCTGCAAGACCTCTGAAATCCTAGGCCTAGAATAGACAAAGTGTCACTTCAGCTACATTCTTTTGGTCAAAGCAAGTCACAAGTCCAGCCAGATTGAAGGGGCAGGAAATAGACCCCACCTCTGGATGGGAGGAGCAGTGTGCATGCACAGGCGTGGGAGGAATTGTGGGCTGCCATTTTTGCAGATGATCTCCCAGAATGCCTCACTCCCCATCACTGGCAGGTTTGCATGTAGTTCCCATTGGAGAGGCTTCCCTTTCTTATTAGTGGCTGCAAGTGCTCAGCGTTTCTTTTTTTTTTTTTTTAACGTGTGAACATATTCCACCCCCCCACTTTTCTTATTGGAGTATAATTGCTTTACAATGTTGTGTTAGTTTCTGCTGTACAAGCGAAGTGAATCAGCTAAATGTAAACATATATCCCCTCCCTCTTGGACCTCCCTCCCATCCCCCCATCCCTCCCATCTAGATCATCACAGAGCATCGAGCTGAGCTCCCTGCGCTATACAGCAGGTTCCCACTACCTATCTGTTTTACACATGGTAGTATATTTATGTCCAACCTAATCTCCCGATTCATCCCACCCTCCCCTTCCCCCCGTGTCCACACGTCCATTCTCTATGTCTGTGTTTCTATTCCTGCCCTGCAAATAGGTTCATCTGTACCATTTTTCTAGATTCCACATATGTGCGTTAATATATGATATTTGCTTTTCTCTTTCTGACTTACTTCACTTTGTATGACAGACTCTAGGTCCATCCACATCTCCACAAATGACCCAATTTCATTGCTTTTGATGGCTGAATAATATTACATTGTATGTATGTACCACATCTTCTTTATCCATTCATCTGTTGATGGACATTTTAGGTTGATTCCATGTCCTGGCTATTGTAAATAGTGCTGCAGTGAATATTGGGGTACATGTGTCTTTTTGAATTATGGTTTTCTCAGCGTAAAGGCCCCGTAGTAGGATTGCTGAGTCATATGGTAGTTCCATTGTTAGTTTTTTAAGGAACCTCCATACTGTTCTCCATACTGTCTGTATCAATTTACATTCCCAATAACAGTGCAAGAGGGTTCCCTTTTCTCCATACCCTCTCCAGCGTTTATTGTTTGTAGGTTTTTTGATAATGACCATTCTGACCAGTGTGAGATGATATGTCATTGTAGTTTTGATTTGCATTTCTCTACTAGTGATGTTGAGCATCTTTTCATGTGCCTCTTGGCCATCTGTGTGTCTTCTTTGTAGAAATGTCTATTTAGGTCTTCTGCCCATTTTTTGATTGGGTTGTTTGATTTTTTTGATATTGAGCTTGCATGAGCTGCTTGTAAATTTTGGAGATTAATCTTTTGTCAGTTACTTTGTTTGCAAATATTTTCTCCCATTCTGAGGGTTGTCTCTTTGCGTTGTTTATGGTTTCCTTTGCTGTGCAAAAGCTTTTAAATTTAATTAGGTCCCATTTGTTTATTTTTGTTTTTATTTCCATTTCTCTAGGAGGTGGATCCAAAAAGGTATTGCTGTGATTTATGTCAAAGAGTGTTTTTCCTATGTTTTCCTCTAAGAGTTTTATAGTGTCCAGTCTTACATTTAGGTCTTTAATCCATTTTGAGTTTATTTTCGTGTATGGTGTTAGGTAATGTTCTAATTTCATTCTTTTACACGTAGCTGTCCAGTTTTCCCAGCACCACTTATTGAAGAGACTGTCTTTTCTCCATTATATAGTCTTGCCTGCTTCATCATAGATTACTTGACCATAGGTGCGTGGGTTTGTCTCTGGGCTTTCTATCCTGTTCCATTGATCTATTTTTCTATTTTTGTGCCAGTACCATATTGTCTTGGTTACTGTAGCATTGTAGTATAGTCTGAAGTCAGGGAGTCTGCTTCCTCCAGCTCCATTTTTTTTTCTCAAGGTAGCTTTCACTATTCGGGGTCTTTTGTGTCTCCATACACATTTAAAAATTTTTTTGTTCTAGTTCTGTGAAAAATGCCACTGGTAATTTGATAGGGATGACTTTGTTTGCAAATATTTTCTCCCATTCTGAGGGTTGTCTCTTTGCGTTGTTTATGGTTTCCTTTGCTGTGCAAAAGCTTTTAAATTTAATTAGGTCCCTTGCAATCCATGAACATGGTATATCTCCATCTGTTTGTGTCTTCTTCAACACAGACAGGTCTTTTACCTCCTTAGGTAGGTTTATTCCTAGGTATTTTATTCTTTTTTTGCAGTCGTAAATGGGATTGTTTCCTTAATTTCTCTTTCTGATCTTTCGTTTTTGGTGTATCAGAATGCAAGAGATTTCTGTGTGTTAATTTTGTATCCTGCAACTTTTCATTGATTAGCTCTAGTAGTTTTCTGGTGGCATCTTTAGGATTTTCTATGTATAGCATCATGTCATCTGCAAACAGTGACAGTTTTACTTCTTCTTTTCCAATTTATATTTCTTTTATTTCTTTTTCTTCTCTGACTGCCATGGCTAGGACTTCCAAAACTATGTTGAATAATAGTGGTGAGAGTGGACATCCTTGTCTTGTTCCTCATCTTAGAGCTTTTTCTGCATCTATTGAGATGATCATATGGTTTTTCTCTTTCAATTTGTTAATATGGTTAATCACATTGGTTGATTTGCATATATTGAACAATCCTTGCATCCCTGGGATAAATCCCACTTGACCATGGTATATGATCCTTTTAATGTGTTGCTGGATTCTGTTTATTAGTATTTTGTTGAGAATTTTTGCATCTAGGTTCATCAGTGATACTGGTCTAAAATTTTCATTTTTTTGTGATATCTTTGTCTGGTTTTGGTATCAGGGTGATGGTGGCCTTATAGAACGAGTTTGGGAGTGTTTCTCCCTCTGAAATTTTTTGGAAGAGTTTGAGAAGGATGGATGTCAGCTCTTCTCTAAATGTTTGATAGAATTCGCCTGTGAAGCCATTTGGTCCTGGACTTTTGTTTGTTGGAAGATTTTTAATTACAGTTTCAATTTCATTACTTGTGACTGGTCTGTTTATATTTTCTAAATCTTCTTGGTTCTGTCAATGGTCTTCTGTTTCTCCTCAGAACTGCCATTTTTTACATAACCAGGGGGCATGCAACATTTGGTGGTAGTGACAAGTTCAGTCCTCACATACCTTTTGTAAGCCTCAGTATGGAGAGCTAACTCATCAGTGTCTAAAACTGGGAAAACATCTTTGTCTTTAAAACTGACATTTAGAAGAGAGTGAGTTTTCTCCTGGTGAGAAAATTCAGTTTCTTTTTCCTCATAAAACATCTTTTTTGAAGAGAAGGAAAAAGGCTTCTGTGTTTTAACTGGCTAAAATATATGGCCTTTCCTCTCCACCCCTCCCCTTTCTCCTCCTCCCCCTCCTCCCTCTCCCTCATTGTTTACTGAGGATTAACACTAGACATTCAAACAAAGGGTTAAAAATGAAGATAACTCCTGAACTGCTTTATGTTGTCCCTGGCACATCCACACACCATCAAGACAGCACCTGTTTAGAAGCAAGAAGAGCCTGAACCAAGATGGCGGAGTAGAAGGACATGCTCTCACTCCCTCTTGCGAGAACACCAGAGTCACAACTAACTGCTGAACAATCATCGACAGGAAGACACTAGAACTCACCAAAAGAGAAACCCCACATCCAAAGACAAAGGAGAAGCCACAAAGAGATGGTAGGAGGGGCGCAATCACAATAAAATCAAATCCCTTAACTGCTGGGTGAGTGACTCTCGAACTGGAGAACACTTATACCACAGAAGGCCACCCACTGGAGTGAAGGTTCTGAGCCCCACGTCAGGCTTCTGAACCTGGGGGTCTGGCAACGGGAAGAGGAATTCCTAGAGATTCAGACTTTGAAGGCTAGCGGGATTTGATTACAGGACTCTGACAGGATTGGGGGAAACAGACTCCACTCTTGGAGGGCACACACAAAGTAGTGTGCACATTGGGACCCAGGGGAAGGAGCAGTGACCCCAGGGGAGACTGAAACAGACCTACATGCTAGTGTTGGAGGGTCTTCTGCACAGGCAGTGGGTGGCTGTAGCTCACCATGAGGACAGGGACACTGGCATCAGAAGCTCTGGGAGGTACTCCTTGGCATGAGCCCTCCCAGAGTCTGCCATTAGCCCCACCAAAGAGCTTGGGTAGGCTCCAGTGTTGCGTCGCCTCAGGCCAAACAACCAACAGGGAGGGAACCCAGCCCCACCCATCAGCAGGTCAGGCTTCTGAACCTGGGGGTCTGGCAACGGGAAGAGGAATTCCTAGAGATTCAGACTTTGAAGCCTAGCGGGATTTGATTACAGGACTCTGACAGGATTGGGGGAAACAGACTCCACTCTTGGAGGGCACACACAAAGTAGTGTGCACATTGGGACCCAGGGGAAGGAGCAGTGACCCCAGGGGAGACTGAAACAGACCTACATGCTAGTGTTGGAGGGTCTTCTGCACAGGCAGTGGGTGGCTGTAGCTCACCATGAGGACAGGGACACTGGCATCAGAAGCTCTGGGAGGTACTCCTTGGCATGAGCCCTCCCAGAGTCTGCCATTAGCCCCACCAAAGAGCTTGGGTAGGCTCCAGTGTTGCGTCGCCTCAGGCCAAACAACCAACAGGGAGGGAACCCAGCCCCACCCATCAGCAGTCAAGCGGATTAAAGTTTTACTGAGCTCTGCCTACCAGGGCAACAGCCAGCTCTACCCACCACCAGTCCCTCCCATCAGGAAACTTGCACAAGCCTCTTAGATAGCCTCATCCACCAGAGGGCAGACAGCAGAAGCAAGAAAAACTACAGTCCTGCAGCCTGTGGAACAAAAACCACATTCACAAAAAGACAGACAAGATGAAAAGGCAGAGGGCTATGTACCAGATGAAGGAACAAGATAAAACCCCAGAAAAACAACTAAATGAAATGTAGATAGGTAACCTTCCAGAAAAAGAATTCAGAATAATGACAATGAAGATGATCCAGCACCTCGGAGAAAGAATGGAGGCAAAGGTCGAGAAGATGCAAGAAATGTTTAACAAAGACCTAGAAGAATTAAAGAACAAACAAACAGAGATAAACAATACAATAACTGAAATGAAAACGACACTAGAAGGAATCAATAGCATAAAAACTGAGGCAGAAGAACGGATAAGTGACCTGGAAGACAGAATGGTGGAATTCACTGCCACAGAACAGAATAAAGGAAAAAGAATGAAAAAGAAAAGACATAACATTTATAAATATATATGCACCCAACATAGGAGCACCTCAATAAATAAGGCAACGGCTAACAGCTATAAAAGAGGAAACCGACAGTAACACAGTAATAGTGGGGGACTTTAACACCTCACTTACACCAATGGACAGATCATCCAAAATGAAAATAAATAAGGAAACACAAGCTTTAAATGACACAACAGACCAGACAGACGTTTAATTGATATTTATAGGACATTCCATCCAACAAC
>NC_041221.1:138460205-138475262 GCF_002837175.3 Physeter macrocephalus
ACAGACCAGATAGATTTAATTGATATTTATAGGACATTCCATCCCAAAACAGCAGATTACACTTTCTTCTCAAGTGTGCATGGAACATTTTCCAGGATAGATGACATCTTGGGTCACAAATCAAGCCCCAGTAAATTTAAGAAAATTGAAATCATATCAAGCATCTTTTCTGACCACAACGCTATAAGAGTAGATATCAATTACAGGAAAAATCCTGTAAAAAATAGAAACACATAGAGGCTAAACAATACGTTACTGAATAACCAAGAGATCGCTGAATAAATCAAGGAGGAAATCGAAAAATACCTAGAGACAAATGACAATGAAAACACGATGATCCAAAACATATTGGATGCAGCAAAAGCAGCTCTAAGAGGGAAGTTTTTAGCAATACAAGCCTATCTCAAGAAACAAGAAAAATCTCAAATAAACAATCTAACCTTACCCCTAAAGGAACTAGAGGAAGAAGAATGAACAAAACCCAAAGTTAGCAGAAGGAAAGAAATCATAAAGATCAGAGCAGAAATAAATGAAATAGAAACAAAGAAAACAATAGCAAGGGACAAAGATACAAAGGATCATACTATATACAACTCTATGCCAATACAATGGACAACTTGGAAGAAATGGAGAAATTCTTAGAAAGGTATAACCTTCCAAGACAAGCAGGAAGAAATTGAAAAATACCTAGAGACAAATGACAATGAAAACACGATGATCCAAAACATACTGGATGCAGCAAAAGCAGCTCTAAGAGGGAAGTTTATAGCAATACAAGAATTTCCAACAAACAAAAGTCCAGTAGCAGATGGCTTCACAGGTGAATTCTATCAAACATTTAGAGAAGAGCTAATAATACCCACCCTTCTCAAACTCTTCTGAAAAGTTGCAGAGGAAGGAACACTCCCAAGCTCATTCTGTGAGGCCACCATCACCCTGATACCAAAACCAGACAAACTGCCTCAACATAATAAAGGCCATATGTGACAAACCCAGCAAATACCATTCTCAATGGTGAAAAACTGAAAGCATTTCCTCTAAGATCAGGAACAAGACAAGGATGTCCACTCTCACCACTATTATTCAACATAGTCTTCGAAGTTCTAGCCATGGCAATCGGAGAAGAAAAAGAAATAAAAGGAATACAAATTGGAAAAGAAGAAGTAAAACTGTCACTGTTTGCAGATGACATGGTACTCTGCATAGAGAATCCTAAAGAAGCCACCAGAAAACTACTAGAGCTGATCGATGAATTTGGTAAAGTTGCAGGATACAAAATTAATGCACAGAAATCTCTTGCATTCCTATACACTAATGATGAAAAATCTGAAAGAGAAATTAAGCAAACACTCCCATTTACCATTGCAACAAAAAGAATAAAATGCCTAGGAATAAACCTACCTAGGGAGACAAAAGACCTGTATGCAGAAAACTGCAAGACACTGATGAAAGAAATTAAAGATGATACCAGCAGATGGAGAGACATACCATGTTCTTGGACTGGAAGAATCAGTAATGTGAAAATGACTATACTACCCATAGCAATCTACAGATTCAATGCAATCCCTATCAAATTACCAATGGCATTTTTTGCAAAACTAGAACAAAAAATCTTAAAATGTGTATGGAGACACAAAAGACCCCGAATAGCCAAAGGAATCTTGAGGCAAAAAAGCAGAGCTGGAGGAATCAGACTCCCTGACTTCAGACTATACTACAAAGCTACCGTAATCAAGACAATATGCTACTGGCACAAAAACAGAAAAGTAGATCAATGGAACAAGAGAGAAAGCTCAGAGATAAACCCACGCACCTGTGGTCAGCTAATCTATGACAAAGGAGGCAAGGATATACAACTGAGAAAACACAGTCTCTTCAATAATTGTGCTGGGAAAACTGGACAGCTACATGTAAAAGAATGAAATTAGAACACTCCCTAACACCATACACAAAAATAAACTCAAAATGGATTAGAGACCTAAATGTAAGACCGGACACTTATAAAACTCTTAGAGGGAAACATAGGAAGAGCAGTCTTTGACATAAATCACAGCACGATATTTTTTGATTCACCTCCTAAAGTAATGGAAATAAAAGCAAAAATAAACAAATGGGACCTAATGAAACTTCAAAGCTTTTGCACAGCAAAGGAAACCATAAACAAGACGAAAAAACAACCCTCAGAATGGGAGAAAGTATTTGCAAAACCTCACACCTGTTAGAATGGGCATCATCAGCAAATCTACAAACAGCAAATGCTGGAGAGGTTTTGGAGAAAAGGGAGCCCTCTCGCACTGTTGGTGGGAATGTAAATTGATACAGCGACTATGGAGAGCATTATGGAGGTTCCTTAAAGAAGTAAAAATAGAATTACCATATGACCCAGCAATCCCACTACTGGGCATATACCCAGAGAAAACCATAATTCAAAAAGACACATGCACTGCAATGTTCATTGCAGCACTATTTACAATAGCCAGGTCATGGAAGCACCCTAAATGCCCATTGACAGATGAATGGATAAAGAAGATGTGGTACATATATACAATTAAATATCATTCAGCCATAAAAATGAATGAATTTGGGTCATTTGTAGAGATGTGGATGCATCTAGAGACTGTCATACAGAGTGAAGTAATTCAGAAAGAGAAAAACAAATATCATATATTAACACATATATGTGGAAACTAGAAAAATGGTACAGCTGTACCAGTTTGCAGGGCAGAAATTGAGACACAGATGTAGAGAACAAACATATGTACACCAAGGGGGGAAAGCGGCGGGGTGGTGGTGGTGGTGGTGTGATGAATTGGGCGATTGGGATTGACATGTATACACTGATGTGAATAAAATTGATGACTAATGAGAACCTGCTGTGTAAGAAAATAAATAAAATTCAAGAATTCAAAAAAAGAGGGAGACAGAAGCTTTGTTTAGAAAAAGAAGAAAAAAGACAGCACCTGTTTGTTTAGAAACACCCCCTGCTGATCATCTCTTGTCCCAGAGAACCCACCTGTTTCTCGTTCGTGGGAGCCTTAGTGATGTGTTTCTCAAAGACATTCAGTTTGGTCAAAGTAAGTATGCTAACCACATACTTACCCTGTTGTGATGCTTCAGAAACTTGGTCCTTCACCTCCTGCACAGTCCTGGGGAGGGGAGCAATGTTTGGACCAATTTGTACAAAATATATATCCCAAAATAAGTGAAGGCAGAGAGGAAAAAGCCAGAAGGTATGGATTATGCATGGGGGCTCCTGATAATTGTTCTTTTTCCATGTTGTTAATACATACTGATTTATTTACTCAGTTGAAGGTAATGGGCCTTTTTAATGTACACAGTCTAGCAGTAATAATAATAATGATAGTAATAGTTAACTTTTACTTACAGCTTATTGTCCGCAAGGCATTGTGCTAAGCAGCCTTATATTCATCATATCACTTATTTTTCACAGCAACACTATAAGGTCAGTATTTTTAGCTCTATTTTACAAATTTTGAACCTAGAGTCCAGAGAGTTGAAAAAACAGCTTTTTAGGAGAGGAACTGGGGTTGAACTTAGGACTCCTTTCATAACCCAAGCTATTAAATCTATTCCTGTTAATCTCTAGTGACTGCATTTATTGAGCACCTACTCTTGACCTAAGATAAATGAGACAGGACCTTTTTTTTCCAAGGCTTTCCTCTTTTCTCAGGATATAACTAACCATAATATAGTGTGCTAAGTGACATCCAGTAAGATGAATAAAGTGTATGGTACCATTGAGGAGAAATAATTTAATTCTGCTTGTACCTGGCTCTGAGAGATAAATAGACAATTTCTAGGCAGAGCAAGAGTGGAGATGGGGGGACAGCCTTCCAGAGGAACATTAATCAGTTAATCAACATCAATCAACTCGTGTGTATTAAAATGAAATGGTTGTGAAAGAATTTTGGGTTATGTTAGCAAGTGGTCAGAGATGATGCCAGAGATTGGATTGAGCCTATCTGTCAAGGGTCTTGAAAGCTATGGGAAAAGGTTGGCATTTACTTCTGAAAAATGGGAGCTCTCAGGGGATTCCAAGTAGAGAGGTAAAATGATTGTATCAGCACTTGAGAAAGACATCCCTGGAAGGTGAACCAGATTGTACTCTGGTTGCTGATATCAGAATCCCTCATTAAATAAAAACAAAACCATAGAGTTTACCACACTGTAGTAAACTTGTGGCTATATATTTTAAAAGTCTTGCTCAGATACTGTAACCTTTGACCTACAGCCTTTACTTGTTATAGGGTAGAGTAGGATCCTAATGGCTTTTATTTGGGTCTTTTTGCCAGACTTCCTAAAGGGAAATAGTAGCTCATGGCATCATTTCCCATCAACAGCTCCATACCCTGGACTCGACTTGGATTATCTGAAAGCTAAAGAACAGACTTGAGAGTCTGGCTCTTTTTATCTGTAGTCAGATTTCAGAGTTAAAAGTTAAGAGGGCAAAGACTTTTGCTCTTTCTCTGTTTGTTTTAAGGTAATAATTATTTTAAGTTACCATTTCTATATGCACAGAATCTTTACCCAGCTCACACCCTGAGCCTTAAAACATCAATTAGCCCAATACTTGGGGTTATAGTGGAAGTTATCAATATTTATATGCATCTAGTTAAGATTTCAAAATACTGAACGCTGTCATTGTTCAAGATACCGAAAAGCCCAGAAATTCTGCAATTTCTTACAAGGTTTTCCTTTTATTTCTCTTTTTAAAGGTTAGCTTGCCAATGACTTTGAAAAATTTAAATGTCTAGGAAAAACAATCCTGTCAAGAATCAAACTGCCACCTTTTCATAGATTTGGTTAAACATGAAATCTCAGATTATGTGTATGTCTTAACATCTTCCTGTTAAGTTCCAACATGTAATAGTAGGATTGTTTTGAACCGTCCACGATGTTTCTTTTGTCTGTGGCATTCAAAAGGGTTTCTGCACATGAAGCAGGACATGGGTGTGCACATGTGCCCATGCACCATGTGCTTTTATCAGTATTGTTCCTTTTAATGGCTATTGATGTTTTACAAAATAAGTTATCATGATTCTTTTTCTAGTCCATCAGTAGGCTTTGGAAGAGGTAGGAGTGGTGATCTTTGAGTTGTTAATTCTTAGAAATGCCCAAAGATCAGTGCCCCTTTTTAATACGTTAACTTTTAATCTTATATGTCAAGGAGAAGAGCGAGCAACCATCGATGTCCTTGCTTAACAGCTACTGTAAGCAGCAAGTCCTAAGCAAACTTGCGTTCCTGTTAAAATGGTAGTGTTTTTCAAGGTTGTCTTGCTTTGAGTTGATTTGGGCCCACCAAACTGCCTGATCTGCTTTCACGAAGATGTTGGTGGCTTTGGAATCCATTGTATCAGTGTTAGGGTTTGTACACAAAATGTGCATCAATTAATAGACTGCAATTGATTTGAACAGTTTCTGGCAACTGACAAGTGTTGGGCAGTTGTATTTCATTTCCTTGTTATTTCAAGCGGCTGTTGATATGCAAAATTGATGATGATGGTGATGTTGATGATGATGATGAAGAAGAAGAAGAAGAATGCTTGCACACTTAACTCCTGTTACTGTGGCCTGCTTGGGAAGCTAATCTTGTGCCTCATGACCATGGCTTTTTTCATCTGTTCGTTGATGTATTGTTGTTGTTGTTACCTTTGCTTACATTGGTTTCTGAGTATATTCTTTTTGGTCCTGTCCATGTTAGGTTTAGAAATAAGCTAGATTTACTTATATGCTCAGCTGGAATGCTTCTGTCACAGGCTTTTCTTCTATTTGCAGTGTCAAGTGCTGTGCAAACAGTTCTTCGTTAGTGTCATAAGGTTGTGGATCTGAACATCTGTATTCTGCAGCCCCCCCACCCCCAGCCAATAAAGCCCCAGATAAACCAATCATTGTTTGAGCTCCTTTAATGGTTCTCAAATAAGGGTGGCGTTTTGTTATGTTTTAATCTATTCCTCTCTGTCAGCAAAGATAACAGGAAATAGAATCTTTCTGGAGATAAGGAAAATCACAGCATCCCATGGATTACCCAGGTTGACTATATATACTGCCAGTTACTAAATGGAATTGTTTTCTTTTGATGGACTTTTAATAAAACTACTCAAACTACTTTCCAAAATGTCATTCCCTGGGCTAAAATGCTGATATCAACAGGACATCAGACTTCCAACTCTCCTTAAAAAAAACCTCTCTGTGGCTGTAGCCTCTGAATTTGGCTTCTTAATTGGTATATTAAATGAGCCCTGCAAAGACTTGCCTGGCTTTCCAGCAGAAAGGTGCTGGGTTTATGGCTTCTCGTGCCCTGAGCAGTCCTGTTCTACAGCCTGTGGACAGAAAGAGTGGGCAGCGTGTGAGCCATACTCCGTAGGCCTAGTCCTCCACCTCCAAAGCAGATACTCCTCAGATTAACCAAGCCCATAACTTGTTATTATTTTTTGTTACTTGAAACCCTGATACATTTATGTTTTAGGAAAATGCTTAGTCTCTTCTCTTATAGAAGACTTTCTCTTTTGCCTTGTAATCACAGGCCTCTGTCATTGATTTATTGTCTCAGAGCTACTTTACAGTTACAGACCAGGAACGCTTTATCATGACCTAATTTTCCTCCCATAAAAATCACAGCACGTAATAAAGAGTACACCACACATGTTACGGGAAGGCTTCTAATCCTTGTAAATTGCAGGAGCATGTTACAGATGGGATTGGAAAAGGTATAAAAATGTGTATGTGACATGGCTAAGAATAAATTCCACAAGTGTCAGTGATCTCCAATGTCAAGATGGGCCCGAGGGGGGCCAGTGAAATTTGAATTTTGTAGACAATGCAAGGGGAAAAGAACAGCAAATTCTAATGTTGTAAGCAGTTGAGATTGATGTTATACAAAGAGCAGTAATTAAATTTGCACTTATAAATTAAATTCTCATGTCCTGACTGCAGATAATTCATTGCTGAGTCTCCAGTTATTTCCCTTCTTATACTTTTTTATTGAATGCAATCATGTCTTTTGAACACTGAGTGTCAAACAGTGTTAGGTGCTTCAGTCCTCGCCTCAGTCCCGGGAGTTTTTACAGATGTGGCAGCTAAAGATCAGAGTTATATAACTTGCTCAAAGTCACAGAGCTAGTGAGTGACTAAAATCAGATCCATCAGGCTCCAGAACTTATGATCTTTGCATTTTGTCCTCTGTCTCTCAAATTACTGACATGTATAAAGGCCACAGGTGATTAAGACCCAGACAGTCCAGCTAAGCTGTCTTAAGTCCCAGTCCAGCAGTACTCATTTAGGTGACCTTGAACAAATCAGTTAGTCTCAATGAGTATCAGTTTCCTCACCTACAAGATGACAAGAATAATAGTAGAGTAAAATCCTGAGATAATCCATGTAAATAACAGCATGATAAACACTCAATAAACTTTGGATATTTTTATTGTCACTTATACCACCACTACCTCCTGCCCACTCTGTCAGGTTCTGTGCTCAGCATTTAATATGCATTAGCTTTTCAGTATCCCTGCAAGACAGGTGTTAGATCCCCATTTACACAAGGGAAACAGTCTCAGAGGGGTTAAGGCTCTTGCCCGAGTTGAACCCAAGTCTGTATAGCTCCAACACCTATTTGCTTTCTACCCATATAATGACTGTAAATTCCTTTCCTATATATATATATATATTTTTTTCTTTTTGGATGGTGTTTAGGTTTATTTTTTAATTAATTTTTATTGGAGTATAGTTGATTTACAATGTTGTGTTAGTTTCTGCTGTATAGCAAAATGAATCAGTTATACATATATTAGATTCTTTTCCCATATAGGTCATTACAGAGTATTGAGCAGAGTTCCCCATGCTATAAGGTAGGTTCTTATTAGTTATCTATTTTATATATAGTAGTGCGTCTATGTCAATCCCAATCTCCCAGTTTATCCCTCCCTCCCTTTCCCCCTTGATAACCATAGGCTTGTTTTCTACATCTGTGACTCTATTTCTGTTTTATAAATAAGTTCATTTGTACCTTTTTTTTAGATTCCACATATAGGTGACATCCGTGACATGGCATTGATGCCAATGTCTCTGACAGTGAAGTCAGTGTTAGCTGTAGGTCCTGCCCACTGAACAGCTGTATGTGACGGCAGAGGCCCAGCCACCCCTGACCACTCTGCCACACAGCTTCAGGAGAAACAGCAGCTTGGTATTTACAGGTCTGCTAATTCCACTTACAGGAAGCTTGAAATTGGGGATACTTGGGAGCGTTATCCATAATCATATTTTTATTTTACAATCTTACTTCCCCGGTAGCTTCCAGAAGGCTTACAGCCTTCCTTGTAACTTTTATTTCTAAGGCATTCCTGACTAAGTCAGAATTCGTTTGTAAGTTTGAACAGAATTAATGGGGCACTTGGGGCACAGAATAAATCCCCCCCTTTTGTGTTAAGTTGGAAAGTCTCTGTGAAATGAGTAGATTATTCCAGCCACAAGGTAGAGCTCCATAAATTCATTGCTCAGAGATTACATGAGCTCATGCTTCCATTGTTCATCAGAGGCCTTTGTACATTGATTCTTCTCAACAGAATGAAGGAAACTTCACGGGATTCTCTTGAAGTCATCCCTTCCAAACAAAATAGGAGTGGAACCACCAGCAAAACTGTGAATCATTTGGATTCTCATCAGAATTCAACTCAAGCTTTTTTCACAGACACATCTTTTGGCCTGGCTGAGAAGGTGGCCAGACAGTGAGCAGCCTTTTAACAACTTGCATGTATTCAAGTTTCAGAGTTAAAGGAACAAAAGTAATTTGGGGAATGATTGCCCAGACGCCTTAGTGAAAGTCTGTGTCTTCTATTCTGACTTGGTCTGATTTGTAGAGGTGCCCTTGTGCCTGGGAAAACCATCTGTAATAATAGTGGTGATAGTCCCGTGTCTGGCACTCCACATTTCGCAGCAGGCCCCACTTGCACATTAGTGCATTTGATCTCAAGAATAGCCCTGTCAGAGTTCTTCAAAAGCCTGGGCCTGGCTCACACTGAGACCCAGAGAGCTGGCCTTCAGGACTATAGCTCTGGCCCATGGTGAAAATCTCCAGCTCCTAGAACTGATTCTAGTATGCTCCAGTAGCTTTCCTTTTAGAGAAAACAGCCAATGAGCAGAATGTAATTCTCATGTGTTTCCGTGTCTCCTCCCGTTTGCCTGTGTATAAACCCTGTTTTGGAAGCAATTTTCCACGCATCTGTCTAAATCCATGGTCCTTCCTCACGACTCACTCTTCTTTGTTTCTCCAGCATCTACTACAGTTTTTAGGAAAGAAGAAATGCTCACATTTCTGGTGACAGTTGAAATGAAAATGCATATGCATTATCTTTCTTCACATTGTGGTTGAGTGAGGATCTCATTCTCAGTAGCTCTTTAGGAGAAGAGACAAACTAACACAACATTGTAAAGAAACTATACTCCAATAAAAAGTATTTAAAAAAATAAGAGAAAAGAAACGAAAAAGGAAAAGAAAAGGAAAAGAGGGACAAAATTTGGAGGCCAGACATAAGGAGGTGGGGACCTATCAGTGTGTCTGAATTCATTTTCAGATGTTTTTTAGCTCGGATTGCCGAACATGCTGTACTTAAGGCCAGAGGCAGAAGGGTGCTAAGGGATATCATTATTTGTTGAAATCTGTACTTGTGGGCACTGGCTTCTGTAGTGTAGATTAGCTGGAGAAGATGAACTGAATGCTGAGGACTGCTGCAGAGGGTGGGGAGTGGAGATGTTAGAAACTGCAGCCCTAGGGTCCCATCCCAGCCCCTCTCCTGCTAAGCCATCTCCTGCTAAGCCGTGTGGCATTTGGAAATCTCTCCTTGTGGAATGGTCTTCCTGCTTAGTACCTTTGACTTAGAGATAAGTCATGTAAAGTACCTTGCACAGTGGCTGGCAGGGGCAAACACTCCTATATAAGAGCAAGTGCCAGTGGTAATGGTGCACGGGGTGTCACTTAGGAGCAGCCCTGGCTCAGCATTGTTGGAGGACAGAACAAAGGGGGAGAGAGCTTCTGAGGAGCTTAGTGGTCCTTGAGCTCAGCAACAACCATAATGTCTCTTTTCTTCCCTTGGAGATGCTCAGAAGGAGCCCGGCGACATGTGTAACACTGGTACTTATTTTTAGGGGTTCCAACTCCTCTGGAAGCCAGAAGGTTTTTGTTGTTTTTGTTTTAGGTCCCCCTTCTCTCCTTACCTCCTCTCCCCAATTGAACTCAGCTTTGTAGTGATTCAATTTATTTTGTTGAAAATTCAGTCCCCTAGGGAAAATATGATAATGCTGTTTTCAGACAGCTGTGTTTGGGAGCAAGACTGACTGAACCAGCTGGCTGGCATCATTGGAGCCCAAGGACCTGCCAAGTCATGGAGAGCAGCTGTTTTGGCTGAAATTCTTATCATTCTTATGACTTTGCTTCCTATATCTCAGCTTCTGAGTTCTGCTTTTAAATGCACACACAAAGGAGAGAAAGCCATGAGAAAGACTCTGATGTGTCTAGGGCCACCCATAGGTGAGGGGAGTGGAGGTGCCACCACTGTGCTCTCATTACTCATGATTGTTGGGAAAGAGAAAATCCAGAAGGAGGCCAGCTCCAGAGAGTAAGAGATGATAATGAGTGGATCAATAAATATTGATATCTTAATACAGTGGGTGTGTTATGCAACAAGGAAGAATCAGGTGTGAAGATTTTCTTCATGAAGGGGGAAATGTTACAATATAATGTTAGAGAAAACATATAGGATACAAAACTGTATAAAGAATAGAATTCCAATTATGGAGAAGTGTGTTTTAACATTAAATGAGATAACTCATACAAAGCACTTGACGTGGTAGATACTCAGTAAATCACAGCTCCTAGATGCAAATTCTCTAACCACAGGAGACATGTTGACCTCAAGCACTGTTGTACCCAGAGTGCCTGGTATAAAGGAGATGCTGAAAAGATCTTTCTAGATTGAATGAATTAGTGTTGTTGTTATTATAATGCATTTTAAAAGGAATTGAGAAAAAAGGGACATAGGTTTCTATGTTATCATCTGTAAGTGTATCTATAATTGTGGCAGCTTAACCTCTCTGCCTCAGTCCTTCATTATAAATGGTGAGGACAGTACTTGAAGTTCAAGGTCACTCAGAACTGAGTGAGCTACATGGAAAATACATGCAGTGACTGGTCCCTAGGGAGCCAACCTTGCATGGCAGTGACTGTAATCATGGTAAGCGCCATGTAAGTGGTAGCTATTATAATAATTCTGTCGTACTTGGATCTGTAGGAAAAAAGACGAGCATTGTCATGATTTTTATCTGTCATTTTCTTCTCAATTTTTACCATGGCCTTTTTTTTTTTTTTTTTTTTTGCAGTGAAAGCTTAAAAGAAAAAACCTCATATGAAAATAAAACTCAAATGCTAACAGTGGTTACCTCTAAATAGTGGAATTGGGAGAATTTTTCTATTTTCTTCTTGATGCTTTTCTACATTTTCCAAACTGTTTGTAGTATGTATGTTACTTCTATCATCAAGATTTGGGGGAAGCAATCTTTTTTCCCTTTTTTAAATAAGAAAAAGAATGCTCAGCATCAAAGATAACACAAAGCTGCTGAACTAGACGCTCCATCTGGGGATGATTGAGGACTAGAAGATGCTGCCCTGTTCTGGGCTTCTTTGGGGGGATGTTATTTAAATACATGTTTCACAGCCTCAGAAAGTTGTGAAGCAGTTGTTAAGAACTGGGAAACAGAACCAATGAGGAAAAGTAAAGTAGTTTTAGTTCATCCGTTCTGGACAGAGGTGGTCAAAAAACTTTAAGCCCTCTTCGCAGACAATGGCTAATATTTAGCACAGCAGCTTTCCATTGGCTCCGGAGAGAACAACAAAAAGCAGATCTGTGGAAATGATAGCAGAAGGGGTGAGAAGTGGAAGTGAATGGTTCCCGAACCTTGGGATGCGCTTCCAAAGGAGGATGTTTCGTGCCAGTTCCTAGAGATGTTTAAAATAGAGGGAAGAGATATGGGAACATATGTATATGTATAACTGATTCACTTTGTTGTAAAGCAGAAACTAACACACCATTGTAAAGCAATTATACTCCAATAAAGATGTTTAAAAAAAAAATAGAGTCCTGAGCAAATCCTGGTGGTCTTTTTCAGTCTTTTTCTTGCTGATTCTTAGACTCCATCAAGCTTTTCGGTCATACTTGTCTGGACCTGTGCTATCTCCCCAGTTCACAGTAGCGTGTAACCACTTTTTGAAACTATTTTGCAGATATTTAACACTGTGCCTGACGCGCCCCTCACCAATGCCCAGCTGCACCTGTCTCGGAAGAAGAGCAGTGACTCCAAGCCCCCATCCTGCAGCGAGAGGCCCCTGACGCTCTTCCACACCATGCAGTCACCAGAGAAACGTGAGTTCCACTACTCAGGGCCAACGTGGTCCCCGGAGTACATCCAGGCCTCCTCCCAGCTGCCCGGGGTGCTCACCTCCAGCCTTTCTGTGTGCGTTGCTGCCTTTTGTGTCCTTGAGGACACTGTATCGGCCATTGTACCCTCCCGGGTTCCGTGGCTGAGTAACCTCGACAGGACAGGAAGCAGGGGTGCTGAGGATGAAAGGGAGGGCCGCGCTGCCCAGGATCCTCTTTCCCAATCCCCTGTGGGCAGACAGCTGAGCCCCTTTTCCTCCAGCTGCACAATCAGATCTAAGCTTAGGCGTCACTTCTTCGGCCCGTCTTTTGTTAGCGGCTCCCCTAGAACCAGTTTCCCTTCCTTTTCTCGGATTGTACCTCAGTGCTTATTCGTGCGAGTCACACGCCCCACTGGAATGGGGCTCTCTCTGCACAGGGACCTTGTTTGGCTTGCTCGTCCTTCCCCTCCACCTCTCCTGGGCCTGACACACAGTGGATGCTTAGTAAATGTGTAGAATTAATTCATGGATTAATAGGAGAGCATTGCCCTCCTTGTTGCAAGTAGCAGAGTGTTCTCACCACAACTGTATCGAATCTTGTTTTCACCTCTGGATTTCTGAGTTCTTTGCAGCAGTTGGGTTACTAGGCCCTCAAATCTCCAGTCTGGTTTCAGCCTTTGTAATGAGGGAGTCCAGTGGTAGAGGGTGGGAGTCGAGGGTCCCAGCTGTGCCCGAAGGCAGGCAGCCCTGGGTCCCTGTGCCGGCAACAGCATTCAGGCAAGCCTTCTACCTTCTCTCAGCCTCAGTTTACTTGTCTGTAAAGTAGGGATAATAGGGCCTACCTCACAGGGAAGTGGTGCAGATACAATGAACTTAGGCAGCTAGGCAGCTGGCACAGGCCTAGACATGGCAAGGGCCATCGACTGAGAGCTGCTACTACTGTTGTTAGTTCCTGTTTAATCACACGCAGACACCAAGGAGTATAAAAACGTGACCTCGTCTGTAAGGAGCTCACATTTGAGTAAAGGAAGTAGACAAGTGAATAGGTAATGGTAAGTCGGCAGGATAACTGCTCTTAGATGTGTGCATTCAGGGAGCCAGGAGAACGCGGTGGTTGAAAGCACTCATGGGCACCAGGCGCCTGGGTGAGAGTCCTCCTCGGCTGCTCTCTGGCTGTGTGACGTGGGCCAGTAATCTGCCATTGCATGGCCTCAGTCTCCTCTTCTGGAAAACAGGGATAACAGTTTCCTTATAGGCTTGTTGTGAGGAATAAAGCACTTCAAATGGTTCTCAGTAAATGCTGGCAGGTGTGGCAGTGGTACTATTATTATATACGTTTATTTTTATATAGTTATATAAATATGATATTTATTGTATACATTATATATATATATATATATAATATTCTCTCTGAGTTACAGTAAAGGCACAAATCAGAAAAATGACCCACTTTGCTTTGAAGAGGAAAGAGACTCCATATCTGGATTGGCATCTCTTTCTTTGTTACAGAAAATGTTTTTTATCCCTTTGTCGTTCAGAAGTAATGGCTTTCCTTATCATTACTCCTGAACACAAATCTTCCCCACCCTCGGAGGATCACTGCTTTTAAAGAGGTCGTCGTATCCCATAATATGGCTGCACATTGGTGCAACCACTGAGGTTGTTTCAGATATGTTGCTTTTATGAGTAAATCCACTATAATCATCCTCATAGCTAAATCTGTTCATATTCATGATTATTTCTTTATGATCAATTCCTGGAAGAATTTCTGGATCAGCAGATATGCACAGTTTTAGGGCTTTGACCCGTACTGGGATTGGCTTCCCATAGAACAATAGCCTGTGTCCCCCTTAGGTATCTGACTGGGGTCGTTCTTGCTGTGGTCTGTAACGGAGAACACTTGGTACAGGCCTGGCCTCACCCACATCTGCCACAAACACAGCATCGAGCTGTGGGGTGAGATGCTTCTCATATTTCCACGACAGCCACGGTCACCTAAGGTTTTGTACTAAGCAATGTACAGTGCAGATCAGGACAGATCAGACGATATTGGTAAATTCCTCTAAGCTTGAAATAGTGCCGAGTTTATGGTTAGATGGAAACAGAGGCAGCTCTGGATCAGGTCTTAAAGCATATTCTGGGAGCATGTAAGGAAGAAGATGGCGATTAGGAGAAAATCAATTAGATCCATGCCCAATATTAATTTTATCACACGAGGCAGCAGGTGAACGTTAAGGATGTGTGAAAGCAGACGTGCCTAAGCTGCAGATCAAGCCATCCCTGTCTGCACACAGGGGACAGAAGGATGGGAGACGGGAAGACAGTGAAGCACTACATCTTCCCTCTGAACACGAGGAGACGCTCCCTGGAAACGGGGCTGGAGTCTCCATATGCGCAGATATTTGTGGGGTGCTCAACTTTCCTCCCTTTCTCTGGAGAAACATTTTCATTGAAAAGCACATAGGGGGCTTCCCTGGTGGCGCAGTGGTTGCGCGTCTGCCTGCCGATGCAGGGGAACCGGGTTCGCGCCCTGGTATGGGAGGATCCCACATGCCGCGGAGCGGCTGGGCCCGTGAGCCATGGCCGCTGAGCCTGCGAGTCCGGAGCCTGTGCTCCGCAACGGGAAAGGC
>NC_041221.1:138475274-138550587 GCF_002837175.3 Physeter macrocephalus
CCTGTGCCCCGCAACGGGAAAGGCCACAACAGAGGAAGGCCCGCATGCCCCAAAAAAAAAAAAAAAAAAAAAAAAAAAAGAAAGAAAAGCACATAGGGATGCGTGTATACATATACTTTTTAGAGTTGATTTTAGAAACCCTTATTTTCCTGAGAAATTAGAGTAAGTCCAGGCTGGCCTGGAAAGGCACCATAGGAGCAGGAGCTGGAAGGTTTTGCCAGCTCTCGCCCCTCCTAGGTTGCAGTGCAGCCACTCACCACCGTTAGATGAGCAGGTCACAGTGTACTGTTTTCACACACGAACCCTCCCCTTTGTCTGGTCTATGGACAAAGATAGAAGACTATCAAAGCACTTCACTGAGTTTACTCTTTGGAGTTAAAATGCTGGGGAAGACTCTGCAGGTAATTTGTGGGGGGAAAAAAAAATGCTGTATTTCCATACAGTGATGTTTTTCAGATTAAGGCCTCTTTCCATACCTAGCTCAGTACTTCCCAAACCTGAATCATTTACATAAGCCTTCATTCACTCTTTGGGCTACAACCACATAACTTTTGCACTGTTGTTTGTTTAATATATTTATATAAATCAATTTGAAAGCAGCTCACTTCTTTACACGGCCTCGTCCTACTCAGTAAAATTTCTACAATGTGAATTTTATTGTCTTACTGTATTACTCTCTAATATACATTAAAATAAATATGAAACTGTTCAGCTAAAAAATGTTCATCCACATTTGACCTTAGAATTGTTGTGTGTCCACCTGTGGAATACATACCATGGTTTGGAGTCCACAGAGCTTGCTCTAAATTTCTGACTGGCTCAGATCCTTCTTCTTAACATAAACACACAAACTCAAGATTCCTTTGTCTGCTCAACTGGAACTGGGTTCAGATGTTGTCCATTAGCTGTTTATATCACTGTGAACACTCGCCATTCATCTGTCGATTTCACGTTGTGCTCTCTGGGTTCGTTGTGACACCTCTCCAGGTTTCACATGACCTTACCTTTCTTCAGATTCTTGCCACAAAGTAGATATCTTGTTACAGGGATCGCACCTGTGAGAACCCCCCCCCCCACACAAACACGTACACCTACACAATATCTCCATGTACCTCTCTTCTACCTTCAGACTTCATATGATACTGTCAGAACCTCATTTCCTATTATGTCTGTGTGCCTACTCTCTTTTGAGTTCAGTTATGTTTTTCCTCCTCATTGGCATACTTGCAGTTTAATATTTGTTCTGTGATCCGTGGGTCAGCCCTCTCTTCAGTCCCTAGTTGACATGCTTGATGAACCCAAAACTCCCAGAATAGTTCCCTTGGATGCTTCCCATCAGCACACGTTTTCCCTTCACCTCGCTGCAGTGCCCCTGCCCTGTGCAGAAGTTGGAGGCCATTCTTATCTCTTAGAAGTGAATCTGTGCCAACACTCTGGCCTCAGATTGTCATGGAAGTATCTGGCATGTTAGTTGATGCTCACTGTTGTGTGTTTTATTTTCCAGAAGGAGGTTTTCATTCTGTGTGGGTAGACCAGTTGTGTGCCCAGGCACCTCCGTAAGACTCATCCATTTTCATCTGAGAGTGGTAGTGGGGTCTTCTCCAGGTGGCTTCTTCCTTTTCCCAGTGTTATCTCATCTCATCCTTATAATTGGTAATCACCCCATGAGGTAGGTTCTCATCATCCACATTTTACAAACAAGTAAACCAGGGCTCGAAGGGTTAAGCAGTCACACAGCTGGCGAACGGCAGAGAAGGGATTTGTACCCAAGTCATGCCCCTTCCCCATGCCATGTTGTCACTTCTTGAGCTGCTGAAGTGAAAACCTTGCTAGACTGAGTTAGGGAAGCAATAAAAACCATCTGTCCCAGAGTCCAGCATTGCTACGGAGGCAGTTGAACCATATTGAATGGGTTCCTCAATACTTGTGGTGGCAAGCAGCAGCCACACGACGACCCCCCATGTCACCCCAGCTCTGCAGCGAGCAGTGTGCATTCAGCAGTCACTTAATATGCTGGGCCAAGGCAGTCACTCTCGTCTGTGATCACTTTAGAACAGATGGAAGGAGGTTTTTCAGCTGTGCTGCCAGATGAATGGTAGCAAAGGAGATTACTGTTTAATCTCCAAGTTAACACACAGATACATCATGCAGCAGAGATTGGACTGGTATGTCTAGGTGAAAGCTATACTTTTTCCAGGCAACTGCCGAAGGTAGAGCCAGAGGATTAGAGGGAACCAAGCACCCAGGTCTTGTACTTTTTAAGATTTCTTCCAAAAGGTTGCAAGGTTACACCTATCACTTATTTTGTCCCGAATTTTTAGTACTTAACACAGGCATACCTCTTTTTATTGCACTTTGCTTTATTGCACTTTGCAGATACTGCGCTTTCCACAAATTGAAGATTTGTGGCAACACTGCGATGTCAGGTGATGGTTAGCTTTTTTTGGCAATAAAGTTTTTTGTAATTAAAGTGTGTATATTGTTGTTTTAGACATAGTGCTATTACATACTTAGTAGACAACAGTGTAGGGTGAACATAACTTTTATATGCACTGGGACACCCAAAAATTCATGTGACTTGCCTTATTGCAATATTTGCTTTATTGCAGTGGTCTGGAACCAAACCCAAAATATCTCCAAAGTATACCTGTCCCAAGGTGTTAAAATATGTTTCTTGGAAGTGTGGTTCTTAGACTTTGGTGTGCATTAGAATCATGTAAAGAGCTTGTTGAAAGATACAGATGCCTGGTCGCCTCCCCAGTACATTCTGAATCAGGTCATGCCTGGAGCTCAGGCCTCTGTAATTTTAAAAGCACCCTGGTGATGCTGATGCCAGCTAAAGTTAGAGAAGCACTGGCTTGGGGGAGGGAGGGATGGTCAAGGTTGCTTGTCTTCTGTCATTAGCAGAGTGTCTCTTAGACTCTCTTTTGGGGTTTGGGGAGCCTGGTGGTGGTTGGAGGCAGGGGCTGTGTAGTTTCAATGCTTTTTTTCAATGCCATCTCTATCACCTACCAGCTCTGAGACCTAGAGTCCATTACTTTTCATTTCTGAACCTCCATTTGTTCATCTGTAAAATCAATCACTAATAATAGCTTCCTTGGAGGGAAATTACCGTGATTAAGTGAGCCAGTGCATGTAAAGTACTTGACAGTGGGCCTAGAACATACTCAGCACCTAATAAATGTTAGCTCAGATTACGATGATTATCATCAGGCTATAGTCTTACTTTATGTTTGACTAAGAAAATATTCCCCCTCTGGAGCCTGCAGAGTCCAAAGGAGAGGCCCATATGTGAGGGTAATGCAAAGACTCCCTGGCCCCAGAGGGAGTCCATTTGATGCTGGAGTGCCAGTACTTCAGCAGCCTGGGATGAGTTGTGCAGCCTTGGTGGGGTGGGAATGGATTCTTGGGCTTTATTTTACATGGATCTTGTTAACTGGCAGCTGGGATTATCGCTCTGATTAATTCTTTTAGTTCAGTTAATTCATTCTGGACCCTCTCCCAGACAGGCCCAGGGAGAGGTTGAGAATTCAGCTCATGTACTTAACATGTGTGTCTTCCTTACTGAAAAATAACTGGGAATCCATACTGTTCAGAGCTTTATATAACACCTCTCTCGGAGCCATCAAAGCTGCAGCATGTGTCTTTTCTCAGGTTGCCTCTGCAGATCCTGGGTGCTCTGGACACACCTGTTTGTTTTGGCAGACAACATGTTTATCCACAGGGATTCCTACTGTCACACAGACTATAAGGTGTAATGTGGTTCTTATCTTAATTATGTATGGTTGCCATGTGTGAGTGAGAACCTCATAGTTGATGTGGCCCTTAAAAAATGATGCCGTGGAAAGCTCATGGCAGGAAAAAAGTTCAAGGTAGATCATTAAATAAAAAAGAGCATATTCCAGCCTCTCATCTCTGGCATTATCACTATGTGAAACAGGTATTGTAGCATTAGGCATTATGTAATCCCACCTTGTTAAAAGAAAAAAATATGTGTCTGTTTCTACGTATAGAAAAACAACTGGACTTTTACACACCAAAATACATCTAGGACATTTGTATGCTATTCTGTACTTTTCAGTTGGAGAGGAATGCATATTTATTATGTATTGCCTAATTTTTACATGATAAAAACAAAACTCTCTAATCATACACTTCATTTACTATCTCAAACCCATTTTGCAATGAGTCATGGCATAAAAATAAGTAAATATATCATTTTCTTCTTTCTCATGAGCAGTGGTATAAGCAGTCTGTGTGTGGGCTTCCTCAGATACCGGGGAACCATAGACTAAAGGGAGAGTGTCCCTCCTGAAAAGTAAGTTCTCAGGGAAGAAAGACAGCTATGTTGTGAGTAGCAGAGTGTCTGCTTAACTGTGACCATTCAGTTCCCTGTCCAGCTGTTAATCAGAGGTGCGTTCCTATGCCGTGGTTTTTGAAATGCTGTTTCAGGAGAGGCTCCCCACTGCACCTCCATGTCTCATCCCTGTGAATCACTTCTGTCCTGGGCCAGCCACAGTGACTTCCCCATTCTCTCGTGCACTCCATTTTCATTGGCATTCTTTCCCTTTGCAAAGCAGAGGGTTATTATGGGCACCATGGGGAGAGAATGTCAGTCAGTCCACAGGGGACCAAAATCAGTGGTGGTTTTGCTGAAGACAACCTGCCAGAAGTTGTGATATCATGTCCTGCATCTAGGGTCCAAACAACATTGACCACATTTTTCACTTATCACCTCCCTGTTTAGTCCATCATTGCCCCAACTACATTTTAGGATTATTTTTTAAAACATTGCCCAACCTATTTTCATGTGCTCAAATATGCTACTCAAACTACTTCTTAAGATTATTTTTATCGTGGGGACTGAGGCTGGGTCAGCATGAAATCCGACCAGCTCAGATTTTAGTGGGGCTTGGCATGCCACTCTTATCAGGAGCAAAAGCAACAGAGGAGAAAAATTGCTTTAGAAAGTCTGATTCCAAGCTTCCTGTGTACTTGGGTGTTTCCCAGAGATGGTAAACTCAGAAATTGCTGTGCACTCATTTTTTATTGCAAAATTCATTAAGCTGCTATGCTATTATCATTGTCTTGTCAAGATGATACATTACAGGCTTCATTACAAAACTTTAAAAAGCAGGAGAAAGTACACCTCTCGCTCCACCATAGCCCGGGAAAGCCTCTGGGCGTTTTGCTTTTGCAAAACGTTTTGCTTTTAATATTTTTGGTGTAACGCCCTGGGTCTCTGCAGAACCTCCATCTGTCTTGCGATTCCCTTTTCTTCCTGTTTGATCATGTGGAGAGTGAGTTCCCTCCTTTGGGCTCTGTGAGGCGTCAGGAGCTGCTGTTAAAGATCGGTCGCCTTCCCTCTTCTTTCTGACAGCTAGTCTGAGACCTCATGGAAAGCTGATATATCAGCCTCTATGATGACAGACTTCTGTGCGTGGTGAGAAACCTCCCTCAAAGTGGCGTCGAAGGTCTGTGTTTCCTATTTACCCTCCAGCTCTGAGTATTCAGTGGGCCAGACGTGTTCAGGCCTGCCGAGCCAGGCGGATTTGGCTGGGCTCTGCATGTGCGTTCCTGGCCTCGCCTCTGAGTTCTGTGATCAAGAGACCCTGCGTCTTGTATGTGGCATGCTTGTCATCAGAGCGAGCGGGAATCACTTGGTAAATATGGAAAGTGAAGGAGCTTAGCTCCCAGATTTCCATGGCAACCCCCAGAACAAGTACAATATCACCAAAATTATTCTGTGGTTGCTTTTTTTAGTTGCAGTGATTTGGTTGCATACTCATGTTTTTCCGCTCCTGATTTGTACAAAAAATACAGACTCTTCCCACTGTAACTAGTACTTTGGTTTCAAGGACATTAGTGGTCCCTGCCCGAAGCACCTGAAAAATTCAGTCACAAAAAACTGCCTCCTGTGTGCTAACAGAATACATTCTGATGGTTTGTGTTGCCTTATTTATGTTTATTATTTATGTCATGACTGTTGGGGAGCTTTAATCTCTGCTGTGCATGGCCTGGGCACCAGGAATGTATGAGCTGACACTGACTCACTGTGGGTCATCGTCATGGATGCTTGATGTAGTCTGTGAGGGCAGACGTGGCCCTGCCCTTCAGTAGTGTGCTTTTTTTTAAAAAAAATTAATTAATTAATTATTTTATTTTTGTCTGTGTTGGGTCTTCGTTTCTGTGCGTGGGCTTTCTCTAGTTGTGGCAAGCGGGGGCCACTCTTCATCGCGGTGCGCGGGCCTCTCACTGTCGCGGCCTCTCTTGTTGCGGAGCACGGGCTCCAGACGCGCAGGCTCAGTAATTGTGGCTCACGGGCCCAGCCGCTCCGCGGCATGTGGGATCTTCCCAGACCAGGGCTCGAACCCGTGTCCCCTGCATTAGCAGGCAGATTCTCAACTACTGCGCCACCAGGGAAGCCCCAGTAGTGTGCGTTTTTAAGGACCAAGTCCACATCCAGTTTGTCACTCCTTGGAGAACACATGTTCATGAAAGCATCCAACATGTTACCCATGCATGTTTACAATTGTTTGGGCTTTTATTTTATCATTTCTTTGTTTCTGGGCTCTTGTTTTCTGTGACTAATATGAAGAGAGATTCTTGTGGACAAACATGCCTGAGAAAAGCAAGCATTCTCACTGCCTTCAACCAGTTCCAGAAGACTCTTGCATTGGGGGCATTCTTTGTGTTTGGGCCATTTGATCTTGTCGATTTGACTCATAGCTGGTTGTTGTTTTCCTTTTTCAGCCCACTAGCCTGTAATTTTTTTTTCTTCAGCAATATAATTGCCATCGGTCCTTCTTATACCTTCTGATGCAGATGCCAGAGCTGGTTTGAATCATCAGTGACTCAGAGAAGTCCAGTTCTGTATTTGAATGATTTGGTTAATTTAAAAAAAAAAATCTTTTAGGCTGCCTGTTCTCATTCTGTTTTTCTGTCAGGAGCAAGTATTCATTTGCTCACCTGACAAAAGTCCTCCTGTTTTGAGTGACATTACTGAATCATTTTCTCTTTATTTCTTAATTGATTGCAAATGCTTTAGAATTTGTCATAGTATAGTTTGCCTTAACCACTAAAGATTTGATTTGCTATTGATTTTACTCCCCACTCCTTCTCTGGAATAATCACCTTCCTACTCACCCTCAGGAAGGGTCGTCAGCATTTCAGCTTAGACATCTGTCTGCTTAGAAGCTCTCAGTCTCATTACGTGAGGTCTCCTGTCAAAGAAAACTGTAGTGATCTTGTAGTTAGAGAGTGCCAGGTTTCCAGATTTCCTTATCATATGGCCCATTGAGGGATATCAGTAAAGAGTCTGCATCTTAGGATGCATATTTGGCTATCTTGTCTGCAAAACTCTGAAATATTATGATTAATTTTTAGGCATTTTCTCTTTGGACAAAAAACTCCTTTCCCTGATCTTTTGTTTTTGTTGTTTTGTTGTAGGTTACACCATATGTGACAGGTCCTAGATATCTAAATATAAGTCAAAATATAATCTCAAAAAGGATTTATTTTTTAAAAAAAGAATTCTGTGTCCTCCAGTAAATGAATACTAGAAATCCTCAGGCTCAGTTTGGGTGTAGCCATCTGTTTTATTCTATTGACTTTGCCAGTCCAGGGAGAGTCGAGTCCCCATTATCCACCCATATCCTCGTTCTGCTGTGGGTTTACGGGAGTTTGGGATTAACACACACTACTATACATAAAAATAGATAATCGACAGGGGCCCACTGTATAGCACAGGGAACTCCACTTAATATTCTGTAATAACCTACATGGGAAAAGAATCTGAAAAAGAATAGATATATGTATATGTATAACTGACTCACTTTGCTGTACACCCAAAACTAACACAACATTGTAAATCAACTATACCCCAATATAAAATGTTTAAAAAGTAAACAAGAAAAAAAGGAAAAAAACAAATATCATGTTCCACATGCTACAGCCTTCCTCATTAGCTCGTGGAGAGACCCACTCTATAATACTGTAACGGGAGATATGTTCTTAAAACTTTTACCTAAGTCCATTTTTTAGAATCAGATCTTTTTATGAGCATTAGGATTCTGATAAAATATTTTATAAAGCAAAGCATCTTTATATAATGTTTTTTTTTAATTGTGATTTCAAAGTGTTGTCTGTCACATGCCCAATCTTAGGTTGCTTAGAGTCTACTGAGAAAGGCAGACATATGAACAAGTGAATGTGTGCAAGTTAATCAATACTCTAGTATACATCTGATTAAAATACCAACAAATTAGTGTCAGAGTCTGCTGTCTGGGGGCAGGGTTTGGTACCCAGGAGGAGCTCAATAAATATTTATTGAATAAATGAAAATCGAAGAAGGTTTCATTTCAGATACTCTGTTTTTCTAATGCATAGTAAGGCAGAAAAAAAAAGTCCTGCTAATATTTTAGAAAAGCTAATATTCTTTTAGTATGGCATTATTTTTAATTCATAGAATTATAACCCTCTCATGGACAAGTAAATGTAATCACAGAGAAATATGAGCTTTAGTTATACTCTTCTATTACCTATGAATTCAGATTATCATGTCCTGCAAACTTGGCCTCAAACCAGAGTTAATAAAACTCTTCATCTCTCCTCCCATATGAAGCAGAATACGTCTCCACTGAGCCCCACATAAGTGTCATCCTTACTGCCCTTGGAATGAAGGTAGTCTTGGGCTTCTCACACTTTTTCAGGAGTCTTGATATGAGTATTTTGTGCAAAGGAAGATTTTACTTATACTGATTCATACTGATAAATGGCATATCCATTCCCTCAATGATCCTCTAATTATGTAATTTTAGAGTTGTTTTTTTTCCTGGTAGCAAGTACCCATTTGCAGGCCCTGTTAGTCCTCCTACATCTTGGCTCAATGTAACTCTTTTGATTTCTCTTTCTTTGTTGTTTCTCTTTGGAACTCAAGCTTTTGAAATATGAATCAATAATCTACTTTTTTCAAAATCTAATTAGAGTTCAGGAATCTCCCATAAGCCTCATGGGGTTTTTAAGTGTTCTGTAGAGCTTCAAACATGGCATTGAGAATTTGCCAAGATACTAAGTGGTATTGGTGTATACATGTGTGTTTGTGTGTTTGTGTATATGTGTATCTAATGTGAAGATTACTCTAACATCATTTCATAAGGATATTATATTTTTATATACATGAGTAGTGCAAGGGAAGAGTATTTTTTATCATGACCTCACCCCTTTTATTGCCTAAAGAGAGCTGAGTTCACTTGTTTGACCTCTAAACTACCATATCAGCGAGCCTAGTCTTCTTCTTAGGGATATGGTATACCTCTGGCTCATTTCAGAAAGGTCCAGTGAGGATTAACCCAGACATGACATTTCTTGATACGTAAACTGATTGCCCAAAACATCAGTTGATTCCAATATGGTGTATCTGTAAGGAATGTGGAACAAGAATGACATTGTATGTCTTTAATGTTTCGGTGCAGCAGTGGTGCCCATGCCATTTGGCTAAATCATCCCCAAAGTGTTTTCTTCAGTGCATGGTTCCAAGTTTTTAAAGATGTGAAGAAACAGAAAGTTCTTTTCTTTGAGCAAGGTTCTGAAGTTTACAAAACGCATTCTTGCATGTGATCCCACTTGATCCTCATGACAGCTCCCCGAGCTGTGTAAGGCATTTCTCATGCTCCCCATTTTATAGCTGCATTAACCAAGAAACAGAGTCAAGGAATATTCCCTGACTCCATACAGCCAGTCAGTGGTAGGAACTCAGGTTTTCTCCCTTCTGACTTGGTAATATTCTCCAAGCACTAATGTGACTGCTTGGAACTTGGACTCAGTTTTGTATATGCAGACTACTCTGTAGTCCTTACAGATCTATTGATCAAGAACTAACTGGAAGCTCAACATCAAATACTTGGAGCTAGAAGCAACCCAGAAGAGTCTCTCCGGGGAGAGGTCAGGGGTTTAGACTGCAGAGCCATAAGGAAGTGGATGTCTAAAAAGTAGATATTTTATGGCATGGTACTATAGGGTCAAAGGTAGGACATGGCTTAGGCAAGTAAGACCATGCTGGGGGCAGGAGTTTTAGAATAAAGGGTGAATGTCACCAAACCAAGAGGATATGATTGATTGCAAGGGGGCTTTGAAGGCTCTCTCTGTTCTGACCATCTGCCAGTCCAAAGAAGACACAATTCGTGGTGCGGTGGTGGGGCCACTCTTAGGAAAAGGCTGGTCATATGAAAGGGGAGATGTGTCCTGTCAAGGGAGATGCATCCTGTCTGTCAAGGGAGATGTGTCCTGTCAAGTGGAGGACGGAGTTTTGCTCTAAAGTTTCAAGTCACCTGTTACTCTTGGGCCCTTCCTTGCCCACTTGTAATTCTTATCCTTTCCTATGCCCTTTTCGTAGCTTCATTGGCACCAGAGAGCTCCATCTAATCTCTTTATTTGTAAACTTTTGTATAGGTAGGAGCAGACTATCCCTATAGAATAATATTAATATGGAGTTTGTGGCTTTTTCTTCCCCCAGAGGAACCAAGAAACAGCCTCATCGACTCCAGTTTGGAATCTGTCATCTCATCAAACGCAAACAGCATCCTTAATTCTAGCAGCAGCTTACAGCCCAACATGAACTCCAGTGACCCAGACCTGGATGTGCTCAAACCCACCCGGCCCAACTCACTGTAAGTATGGCATCTGGCTGCCGGCCACAGGGCGCCCTTGGTCAGCCATTCTGCCCAGAATGTGCTCTCTGGCCCCATCTGACTTTGAGTATTGTCCCTTGAACCTGATTTAAACCTTCTCCCTCAACTTGGAAGCTTGGCTAAGTTTGTTTTGGATTTTTTAAGCATCATCATCTCAAAGGGGAATCATTATTCTTAACATACTGCTTCTTGGCCTTGGTGATGTTTGATTTACCATCCTGCTGAGATGGCTTTGGTGATGGCTCATTGCCTGTGCTGGCTGCTGGGCATGAAAAGCAATTTATTTTAGTTTTACAAACATCCGGGCACTGTAGTAGCTCAGTAGATTTGTAGCTAAGTCTGCTTCACTCATTTGTGTTGTCACAGTTTCCCTTCTCCCTGACTATGTTGAGTATGTTCAGTGCTATCTCTGTGTCCACTTCCAGAGAAAATAGCTCCCAGGTGCTCTTTGAGTCTTCAACTCCTCAAACCTTAGCATGACCATGATCATGGAGAAAATTCTCTAAAGGAGAAGAACCTCTGTTGCTTCGTTCTTGGGTGTTGAGCACCCACAGCTAAGACAGGCAGTTTTGAGGCTGGTTGTCCAACCCTCCACGGAAACTAGATCTACTCTGCTTGGGCCAGAAAGTTCTCTTTTGTGGTTACATCCCACATTACTTAGCATGCTTCTTCAGACCACCCCATAAATCTTGTCCACTAGAGCCTTTGCATAAAGAATGTGAGGCCATGACAAAACAGCTGGACTCTCCAGCCACAGTTGTATAAGACTCAGGAAGAACAGAGTTGACTTTGCCTTTCTCTGGTGAAAATAGTTTGAGGTTCAGCCACAAATTGCCTTCAGGACAGTTGTTTCTCTTGGTGAGGCCCCAGGATGTCAGAACCTTTTCCTGCCCCTCTCCCTGCTGTGGTTGCATGATCGTGCTCCGCCATTCTATCTTGCTAACATAGTTACAGATCTGCAAAATGGGTCTAACAATTTTTGCCTTAGAAGGGACTAAGAGATATTAAGGTTTGGAAGGAAAAATGACTCTAAAATGGATATGAGGCACTTAGAAAATGCAGCAACAATGTAAGATGGAATTGTACATTGAGAAAATCAGGTCTCTTTTTAATTGTTGGCAGTTTTAAGTCCTACCTTGATATTCAAGAAATGTAATTACCTGTTATCAGGTAGATGATGTGTCTTTTTTAACCAAGAACTAGCCTCAAATGCTCAAAATAATTTAACTTGTTCAGCTTGTGGGCATTGAGTCCTTTCTGGTTATCCACGGCTAGACTTGCCTGTGGAGCCTCCCTTGATGGATGGCTCTCTCGGGTACTCCTAGAGCCATTTTCCTTGCAGTTGCTGAAGTTATTTGTTGCTCAGAATGAGCAAGGTTGAATTTCTAGCCCAGATTGCTTAACACTCTCTGATTTTAGCTGGCGGCACCAGCTAGTGGTCTTTAATCTTTGTTTTCAGCTGCTGGAGGCTGGGAGCCCCCCAAGTCACCATTGAGTACAGTGTGTCCAAAGAGGCTGCTTTGGCAGCTATGTGGAAATGGGGGGGTTAGGTCTTTTAAACAGGTCATGGAGGGAGGGGGCTTGGGATTTTTTTTTTTTTTTCAGTTATCTAAATGTGATTTGTTTTACATAAAACACTGGGGGTCACTTTGCCTGCTTCACGCCATCCACCAGACGCATCCCTACCTGGTGTATATTTGGGGGGGCTTTCCCAAGGAAGGGAGGATGAGGCCAGGAACAGTCCACTTGTTTGCCTCTGGTGGAGGATGGCAGGTAGGAATGTGGGTGTGTTTCCCGCAAGACTGTTGTCCTCCAAGCTGAGTGAATAGCTAACTGATACCTGGAAGTCTCGAGCTCCAGGAGGGCTGCTCTTGAGGTGGAAGCAGTGCTGACACCAGCGTTTGCCACGGGCCTGTTGAGGGCCATGCCAGCAGCCCTAAACACTCTGCAGCTGGTTCTCCACCCATTTCTGAAACCCAGGGCCAGGAGATGTTGTTGCCCAGTTTGTGCCTGCCGGATTTTTTCTGCCTGGGATTGGCCTGGCCTGGGATTGGACCACCGACAGATGGATGAGAGGTCATCCCGGCAAATGGAAGCCACAATACTTCCCTGAGTCAGTGAATTCTGAGGCACCCTCTGCCATGGTGCTTGGACTCAGTTGCAACCAACTGAGACACTTGGGTCTCAGCCTCGGTCCTGGACACTTTCATTCCTTCCGTCGTTGTTCACTTGGAGGTGCACAGAGCTCCTTGAATGGGGACACTTAATGACGCAGATGAAAACACAAGACCAAGTCGAGGGGTGGGAGATTACCGTTACCTTGACTGTAAATTAGGCACAGCGTGGGGAAACCAGTCACCAGAAAACTGTCCTTTCTTTTTATTTCATTCATTTGTTTTTCATTGTTTTCATAATGACTGGAATGATCCTTCTGACCACATAACAATCATAATGAAAGAAACTCGTCTGTGACTCAGCATCCCTTGGTACTTTGGAGGCCACATTTTGCTGTCTCCTTTGTAAATCTTTCCTAATTCTCCAAGGAGATGAGGGTCCTCTTGTTTGTGTGGACATAATGCTAAATCAGGCATCAGAATCAGAGATGCCACCATGTCAGGCTTGCCAGGGCAAGGCTGCAGGGATCCTATCTTTGTCAGGTCCTCAGCTGGATCTCTTGAGGTAGCCGTCTCTCCTAAAGATCAAAGGACACTTGGTGAGCCGAGACCAAAGTTTAGCTCATCTAAAATGGTCAGCAAATATTGCTGACCTGGTTTATGTTCAGACCTCTGCTGAGCTACCTGGGGTAAAGGAGAAAAAGAGGATTCCTGGCCTCCCCGGGAGTTTACACTCTGGCTGAGGAGGAAAGATGGTGGCAAATGGCAGTGCTAAATGGGGTTTAGAGCTCATAAGTGCATTTAGAGTTCAACAACTCTTAACTGGGTATCTGTTAGGTACACAAACCAGTCAGTGTCGGGAACAGTGGAGTAGATGAAATGTGAGGTGGGCACCAGGTAAGATGATATGGGTGGATGAAGAGCATTTCAGGTAAGGGGATGAGAGAAGCAGAGATAATCCAGGATGGAGAAAAACAGTCTACAGACGTGTGTGTTGGGGGAGGGAGAACTTAGTTCTTCCCCCACCACGACCACCAAAAAAAAAAAAAAAAAATTGAACCAACCGTTAAGATCAGGTCACTTCACACAAAAATCCAGATTTCATGCTGGAACCACTAGACATCCACACACACACACACACACACACACACACACACACACACACAAAATAATGAATTTAGACACAGACCTTACAGCATTCACAAAAATTAACTCAAAATGGACCATAGACCTAAATGTAAAATGCAAAACTATAAAATTTCTAGAAGACAACATAGGAGAAAATCTAGGTGTCTTTGGGTTTGGCAATGACTGTTTAAAGACAACACCAAAAGCATAATCCATGAGAGAAAAAATTGGTAAGTTGGACTTCATTTAGGCTGAAAGCTTCTGCTCTGCAAACGACATTATTAAGAGAATGAAAAGCCAAGCCACAGACTAGGAGAAAGTATTTGCAAAACACATATCTGACAAAGGACTAGTATACTAAATATATAAAGAACTCTTAAAATTCAACAGTAAGTAAACAAGCCACCCAGTTAAAAGCTGAGCAAAGAATCTGGACAGACACCCCACCAAAGAAGTTGAACCAACCGTTAAGATCAGGTCACTTCACACAAAAATCCAGATTTCATGCTGGAACCACTAGACATCCACACACACACACACACACACACACACACACACACACACACAAAATAATGAATTTAGACACAGACCTTACAGCATTCACAAAAATTAACTCAAAATGGACCATAGACCTAAATGTAAAATGCAAAACTATAAAATTTCTAGAAGACAACATAGGAGAAAATCTGGGTGTCTTTGGGTTTGGCAATGACTGTTTAAAGACAACACCAAAAGCATAATCCATGAGAGAAAAAATTGGTAAGTTGGACTTCATTTAGGCTGAAAGCTTCTGCTCTGCAAACGACATTATTAAGAGAATGAAAAGCCAAGCCACAGACTAGGAGAAAGTATTTGCAAAACACATATCTGACAAAGGACTAGTATACTAAATATATAAAGAACTCTTAAAATTCAACAGTAAGTAAACAAGCCACCCAGTTAAAAGCTGAGCAAAGGATCTGGACAGACACCTCACCAAAGAAGGCACACAGGTGCAAATAAGCATATGAAAAGATGCTCAAGATCTGTGTCATTAGGGAATTGCAAATTAAAGCAATGAGATATCATTCCACACTTATTAGAATGGCTAACATCCAAAACACTGACATCAAATGCTGGTGAGGATGAGGAGCAACAGAAGTCTCATGCGTTGCTGGTAGGAATGCAAAATAAGAAAGCCACTTTGAAAGACAAGCTGACAGTTTCTTATAAAACTAAACATAGACTTATCACACAAAATGACCAAGTGATCACACTCTTAGGTGTTTACCCAAATGAGTTGAAAGCTTAGGCCCACAAATTCCTGCCCACAAATGTACATAGCAGCTTTATTCATAATTGCCAAAACTTGGAAGCAGCCAAGTTGTTCTTCAGCAGGTGAATGGATAACCAAACTGTGGCACGTCCAGACAATGGAATATTATTTGGTGATATAAGCAAATGAGCTATCAAGTCATGAAAAGACATGGATGAACCATAAATGCATATTGCTAAGAGAAAAAAGCCACTCTGAAAAGACAACAGTATAGTATGATACCAACTATGACATTCTGGAAAAGGCAAAACTATAGAATCAGTAAAAAGATTAGTGGGCTGGAAGGACACAGGGCATTTTTAGGACAGTGATACTCTTCTGTATGATATCCTAATAGTAGATATTACTAAATGCATAATGCGAGACATTATGCGTTTGTCAAAACCCATAGAAAAGAAAGAGTGAATCCTAATGTAAACTGTGGACTTTAGTTAATAGTTAACAATAATAGCAATAATAATAATGTATCAGTATTGGTTCATCAGTGGCAATAAACGTACCACACTAATGAAAGGTGTCAATAATAGGGGAAACTTAGGAAAAGGGGAGAGTTACATGAAAACTCTAAGTTATTTTGAGCCATTTTTCTGTAAACCTAAAACTGCTCTAAAATGTAGTCTATTAGTAAATTTTTTTTAAATCTAGATTTCCAGCTTCTTCTGAAAAGTTAAAAGATTTGGCCACACTAAATTCATATGTTGCTTAGTAACAGATGATACTCTTTAGTCACTATCTTCTTACTGGCCCACTTCACTCTTTTCTGTCTCCAAGGCCTGTGATAAATTAAATACGGCCAAAGAATCTTTGCAGCCCCTCCCATTAAGAGGTGGAGTCCTTGAATCTAGGCTGGCCTTTACCCTCTGACTTGATTTGATCATTATATGACTTCCAAGCCCAGGCCACAAGGCCTTGCAGCCTCCCATCTCCTCTTGGAACCCAGCCACCATGTAAAAAGTACAGCCTAGCCTCCTTGAGGATGAAGGACTGTTAGAGAGAGAAAGCCCGCTGTCCCAACCAAGCCCAATGCCCAGGCCACCAGTCAGCTAATGCAGCCACATGAGTGAGTCCAGGAAAGACCAACAGAAAAGCTGCCCAATTACCCCCACAGATTCATGAAAAATAATACATTGTGGTTGTTTTAAGCCACTGAATTTAGGCCAGTTTTTTCAGCAATAGTTAACTAACACAAGTCAGAGTCATGGGCAACTTCCTTGGGATGGCACTGGGCTGCCTGGGTCAGGTATGGAAGATTCTCACTGTAGATTAGTGGCACGTGGAGATTAGCGTTTCCATTTTCAGAATCTTCTTTGAAAGAAAATGACTCATAAATGAGATTCTAAGAAGTTCAGAAACAAAACAAAACCCATAGCTGATGGCTGAGGCATGGAAAGCAGGAAGCCCTAGGTTTTAATCCTGGCACCAACATCGACTGGCTGGTGCTCTTTCTTCCTTGGCCCTGAACATGCCCCTGAACATGCCCAATGCCCGCTCCCGGTGGTGGGAGGAGTGGGGCTGACCTGTCTCTAAGAACGGAGGTCATTCACTGGGTGCTTACAAAGGACTGCAGAAATCAGTCACTCTCTCCTCTCCCAGTGACCAACAGAGATGGCCTTGTGCCACTGCTTTTCTGGGAGATAGTGATTTTTAAGGAGGAAGTAAACAAATGCTGAGAAAGAAGTCAGGGGACATCCCACTAGGGACTTAAGATACTGCAGTAATTCCCCCAAATTAAAACCGACTAGGGGAATGCTTTTTTCAAACCGCTGGGGTAGGGATGGAGGGGCTTGTTGGGATTGAAAGAAGGCCAGGAGAGCAGGGGATGATTCCAGCAATGGAGGAACCCAGCCTTGGAGTTCTCTCTGCCTAAGTGGTCCCCACCCCTAAAAAATAACTCACTGCCCAGTAGCCCCATCAATAAAACTAATTTTTCTCATCCTTTCCGCTTAACACACACACACATGCATTTCCAAGTTATTTCTGGTTACCTAAAAGATGTGTGCATGCCAGACGCCTTCAAATTCTGCCAGAGTCAACCGTCCTCTCTGGTTTTAGTGGCCAGTGAGAGGCGGCAAGAGAACAGTGCCTGGAATTCAGAGGATAAACAAGGCCTGCTTCCAGGCAGAGTTGTTTCTCTGAAGCACTGTTGGCTCCTGCTGCATTTGATTCAGCGCTCTCATCTGAAACCTGGGGAAAGCTTGCCTGGAGAGAGCTCTCTAAAATTTTACTTCTGTTTTGCTTATTCAGTCAAAACTCACTCAACAAATATTTTTGAACACTGACTGTGGGCCAGGTGTTATTCTGAGTGCTGAAGATAGAGTGGTAGAAAGATTAGAGTTTCTGCTCTCATTGATTTTATATTCTAGCAAGGTAACATCAGTATCTCAAATATCAAATGTTGAGAAGTTCTGTGGCGAAAACCAACATAGAGTAAAGGAGGTACAGATTTGGAGGGGAAGGAGACAAGTTACTTTAGGACTTTCTGCCTCAGTTTCTTCATCTGTAAAATGGGGTCATCATACCCTCCACAAAAATGTGTTGTGACAGTTAAATGAGATCACCTTTTGTCATATGATTTACATGTACAGCACTGTGAATGGCAGTTACTGGTAATGACTCAGAGGCCCTCTTCCACACCATCCTTTCTCTCCCTCTATTCCGTCAACCCTGGTGTGTATTTTTCGGGTTCAGAGAGATGTCCCAGGCTGTTCTGCTCATCTCTCCACACAGGCTTCCTATCTTGGTAGCCTGGAGCTCTCTGTCAGGTCAGGCTTTTGAGTATCAGTGAAAAGGAGGGGACTTCTACTGTAGAGTCAGGTGCTGCCCCACCTTAAACCTAGACCAGCTGGGGTAGGCAAGCCTGTTCCTGAGACATGTGGGAACCTCCACATCCCATGGGGTACCTGATAAGCTGCATGCCTAGCTGTTATTTATTGGGACCAAATGAATCACTAAAGGAATAAGAGGCATAAGACAACTGATAACTAATGGCATATTTTTTAAAGTAATTTTACCATCTAAGTGCTATTTTATGCCAAAAGAGTTACACCCAAACAGGCAGCTATGATTTTGCTCCAGTGATCTTTATTTTGTCATTCTTTGGGATGCAGGGATTTGAAAGAGGAAGTTTTCCTCTGTGGTTGAGTCAGTTTTCTGTGGGAAGAGGATCTTTCCTGTTAGATTGAGGATACTGTTTCTCACCTACCTCCAAGCAGAAAAGGTCTCTTCATACAGTTTTGCATGAAAATTTGGTCGCATTCCCCACCTTGAAAAATAGCTCGAAAGCGTAATGATTTTCACAAGGAGTCATTTGCCTTTTCCTGTTACTCCTCACCACCCCCACGGTGGCTCCAGCCTGCTTGGTCGTGGTTGTCTCTTGGACAAGCCCAGAACCTTCCCTCTTATGTCTCAGGCTCCTGGGGCCACCATGGCCACAACTCTTCCAAGTACCAGGCCAGCTTCCCTTGACATTTTCAGAGGTTCGTCACTGACATGACCCACATTCTTGTTTCCTGAGAGGCCTCCTGTCAGCTTTTCCCATTCCCCAGCCAAGATCTCCCAGGCCAGTCAGGAGCCCAGCTGGCTTCCCTTAGTTGAGGGTGGAGATTCCTGCCTGGTGACCCATCCGATTTTTATTGGATAAATGTGTTTGGTTATTAGCAGTTCTTCTTTTTTTCACAGAAAAATCGATCGAGGCAGGCCTCACGCTTCATGACCCAGCAGGATTTCTTTCCCGGGCACCAGGGCTGTCCGTGAGCTGGATCTCTCCAGCCTGTCAGCAGAGGGGGTATGGGAGGGGGCGGGGACTGGACATCATTCCAGTGCTCAGCCAGCATCCCCGTTTGCCAGCAGAGTGGAAGTCACAAATGGAACAGTGTTTTCCTTCACACAGATTGTTTTCTTCCCCTCGTTGTGAGCTAAAATCATATAAAGGGTCTGCATTTTCTTCTGTAAACTAATTAATCTTACCAAGTAATCTTAAACAGTTCCCCCCATTTGCCATGACATGGAGTAGATGCTGAAGCCTTGGGGTTTAATTAAACATATGAACGAACGAATTTCATTCTGGATTTAGCTGCATTTTATATGTGTAAGTAGGTGTTAGGCATTTTAAATCTCCAGTTTTTGCTAGTGTCTTTAGGGGAGGAAATAGGCTTAAGATTTTGCATGGCTTTCAGCACTATTATGCCTGTAAGTGGACTTGGAAGGAACTCTGAAAGGCCGTTTTTCTCGCTTTGGGTTAGATCTGGGATTGTTTGTCTCCCTCCCTGTGTATATAATTTGGAGGAATCTTATTGGCTGATCCAGATCCTAAATTGGGTAAATTAAAATCATATTAGAGTTCAAGTACTGCTTTTTAAACCTTTTTAGTCAGTCTGGAAAGCAGATGCTTCCTTAGCTAGGAACACATTTCTAGTTGGAAACAGCCTTGGGGTCTTATTTCTAATGCCTTCTCTGCATTAAGAGTATAGAAAACCATGTACTGTAGTCTGCTTTGGTCTCTGCATGCTGCTCTTCCAGGGCAGGGTCTTAGCACAGCACAGTGTTTGCCAGAAGTGTGGCCCTGTGACTAGCATCATTGGTGTCACCTGGGAGCTTGTTAGAAATGCATGTTCTCAGGCCCCACCCAGACTTATTGGGTCAACAACTCTGGAGGAGGAGCCCAGCAATCTGTGTTTTAACAAGCCCTGCAGGTCATTCTGACACATGCTCAAGTCTGAGAACCGTGGTCGTAATGCGTTAGGCTGATAGACTTCCACAAGAAAAAAATCTGGATATACCTCAATGTAAAGCTCTCAGGGCGAAGCGTGTGTCATCGCCGGCACTTTGATTGTCCCTGCAGTGATAACAGTAGTGGAGCTTAAGAGCACCCTGCCCTTGGCCCTCGGGAACACAATTAGCTCACCAATGCTATACTTTACAGCTCACCAAGGAAGCCAGCCAGCTGCTTTGCAAATGCTTGCCTTTTGATCGTAAATCAAGAGAGGGTGAGTACATCAATTAATCAAGGCAATAGATACTTTTATTGAGCACGTACTATGTGTGTAACACGAGAAAGTCAAGACCCTTGCATTGACAGAAGAAGAGATCTCAGGGTATGTGATACTGGAAGTGGTGGGTCAGCATCAGCATGTACAAAAGATGTGAGACTTCTGGGTCAGCATTCCCCAAACTGAGGCAGGAATGGGAGACAGGTGGAAAGAATGGAGTTGGACAAAGTTCAACAGATTCTTGACAAGAGGACTTCTGTGCCTTTAATATGTCCGTTGTGAATCTCCCAAGGGGCATGTCTTATGCTGCATTTCCTAAATGTATTTGACCACAGAAGATGGTTTTACAGTGCTTCTCTTCAGCCTCTTAAAACAGGATCCCACAGTTTAGGAAATACTATTCTAAAATACTCTGTTTTTGAGGGGGAAAATGTATTTCTTATAGTGGATGGTATTATTATGGCAGAGATCCTTCAAAAGAATAGTGATTTCGTTTATAATAGATGTATGGCCACAAATAGCTATCTGAAGACTGGCATGGGCTATGTCATAACATAATGGGTTATATCACGTACAAAGCATCAGTGAGCTTTGGGGTCCAGTGTAGGGAAAAACCCATGTGGCCTGGGCAGTGAAACCTTAGCTCTGCTATATCCTTTGTAAACTTGGGCAAGTTATTTGCCCTCTCTGCGTTAAACCTCTTCTTCGAAATGGTAATAATTAATAATAATAATAATAATAATAATAATACCTACCTTCAAGGTTTTTGTGAGGATCAGGTGAACTATCCCTGCATAACACTTAGTAAATGGCTTAGTTCATAGTAAGTGGTCAATAAAAATTGGTTGCTACTATAATTTTTTTTATTACCTTATCATCATTGGCTCTTAGACTGCCCCCACCATGACCAGTGAACAAGCCCCTAGTGTTGATTCCTTTCAGTTGTAGCAGTAGATAGACAGAGTTTATTTTTGTTTATTTGTTTGGTCCTGGTGTGACACAAAGCAACCGGATTAAAAACATTGAGATAATAATTTTAAAATAAAAGAATTAATACTAAATCAACTACAAATAATCAAATACACGGAAATCAGTAGAAGCACTCCTTTTACAAGTCAGACTTCAAGCTCTTTGCTCAGTCATCAGGTTTAGGTGTTTACTCTCCAGAGTCTTGTCAAGCATCTACCCTATTGTTTCTCCATTGGGTGGAGCCAATTGGAACTATACTAATTAGACTGTAACGTAATTACAATCCTGAGTTCTCACTGAGGGATAATTTAGCCTTAGGAATTGCTTTCCAGCCTGTGACTCTATATAAATGTGACTGGTGTTATGGCAAAAAGTCACTTCTGGAAAAAAAATCATCCTGAAATTCTTCATCTTAGTCATCCACTGGAAGTGCCTATCAACTTCCTTCTGAAGGAAGCAGTGAGGTTCTCCCTAAGCCATTGCTTCAGTATTTCTTCCATTACTCCTAACACACTGAAGAGGTGATGGGGCTGTTCCTTGGCTGTTGTCAAAAATGCTCAGAAAAAGGGATAAAATAGCTGCTTTCAGGTAATCTTATTACCGCTTGTTGCCTTTTTGAAGAAGCCATGTTCTCAGAGGGAACCAAGACAGTATTGTCCACAAAGAAATAAAGGCAAAATACCCATCCAAGGTTGACATATTAGACTCCTAAGAGGAAACATCAGTACAATGAAAATAGCATAACTCAAGGAGAATTTATTTACAAAGAGGTGGGAGGAAGAAAATCACTAGAGTTAGAACACTACCAGGGATAGTAGCCACCAACTAATTACCATCCTTAGGCCAAAGGGATGTGAGTAGAAAGTGGTTACCAGAACCTGGAAGGGGAGACAGTTCTATCAAGTGGGCACCTGGAAAGGACCTTTGGTCAAGGGACTCAGCCAAGTGGAGGTGACCTCTCAGAAAGGGAGACAAGGGAATAAATACCTTGGCTCTCTCCTTCCTCCTGCTAATCTCCTGCCAGAGCTCCCCATTGGTGAACCCAACAGGAAACCCTGTTGATGAAATCCATGCTGGTTAGCTCGCAGAGAGGAGGGTGGATGGAGAGTGGATGCTGTCCAGCACAGAGGTATAGTGTGGTGCCATTTATAAAAGCCAAAGAGTGGGGCCAGAATGGATAACCATCAATAAAGGGCTACCTAAATAAATCGTAATGTAGACTGCTACCCAATACAGCAGAGGAATGAGGTCCTTCTATATGTGCAGGTATGGAGCGTGAAGGGAAAGAGAGAGGTGTAGGGTAGTGTGCAGCTGTGGTTCTCAGCCCAAGCTGCACATTAGCAGCACCGGGGAGGCCTAAAATGAGAAATTCCAGCGTGCAGGCCCCTTCCCTGGAGCCTCAGAGTTCATTGATCTGGGGTGGGATCTGAGGTTTGGTATGTTTCTTAAACTTCCTAGGTAATTTGATATGCAGCTACTTTTCAAAACCGTTAGTGTGCATTGTGTGATCCTACTTACATAAAAGAATCCAGGAGTATATACACAGACAGATGTGTTTACCTGTTTGTAATATTTCTGGAAAGATACAGGAGAATGAATCAGTGTGGCTTTCTCTAATGAAGGCAGATCAGACAGTGGCTTGTGCTGGAAGGGATACTGATTTTTCAATACTACCTTTTTATCGTTTTGGAATTTTTTTTACAAGCACATGCATGGATTTTTCCGTTTTGAAAACTCAGTTAAAATAGATTTACTCATTTTTGAAATTGCTGTTCTTTTATTTATTCTCTTAAACTTGTGGAGTATATCTTTGTGAGAAACAATTCTCTTTTTTTAACCTTTAACATTTCTTGTATCCTCAGTAACTAATGATCTGAGTGAGATGCCTGCTGTTTGATTGAAGAGTAAGGGTCCTACAAAAGGGTTATGCTTTTGGTATGTTTTAAATGAAATTAATGCTATTTGAATAATTCATTCAGTGGCCAGATGACTCCTCCACTCCAAGCTGGTCTGTCCAGGACTCCAGGTCAGTTTAGCAAATGGTAACTCTTGTAGGACAGCAGAGGAAATTTGTCTCAGGGAGCTAAGTAGAGTGGGTCCAGTTAGACCTCTACGTCTGGACTGATTTCAGATTTCTTATTAAATTAGGAAGCCCTAACTTAGGAAACAAGAAAGTCAGCTAGCTACTCATGAACTCCTCTCTCATCCTCTCAACCAGCATTGTGAAATTTAAGTAGTTCAATTTTCTTGAGCTATATATAGTTCTTTCACCTGATCTTCATCTGTCATTCTCCATCTGCCGTCTACCCAATTTCCTTTAAAAGCCCCATTTTAAAGCAGAATATATAATGGAAAAACCTTAACTCCTGACCTTTATGGAGGTACGCTAGAGTTACTCCATAATAATTAGCAGTTGCTCTGGTAACCTCAGACCCATGGCCTAAATCACCTGTGTTCATCACTATCCATTCCCCACCTTCTGGATAGTAAGATCACATGCTTCCTGCTAATGAAAAAGGAACAATTTAGTAATTTTATCATTCTTTTAAGCTTATATTATGAGTAGAGGAAGCGATACTGTTTGTGATTAGACACACCAAAAATAGGTGATTTGTTTAGTTTTTTGGTGACTAAAGCAGTGACGTAGGAGAGAAATCATCTTGGGGTTTGAGCAAGTTGGAAAGCCCTGTTCGGTCTATTTTGTTCACCACTGTACTCAAAAGCTTAGATGATTTAAGCAGGTAAAATGGGCAGATTAGAATTTAAGGATAGAGACACCCAGGATGGAATGGGAGAAGGTAATTGCCAAGGCTGTCGTCGTATCAAGTCAGACATCACTGAGAGGGATGATTAAAGCCCACTAACTTCAGCCTTTAGACTTGAAGAATACTGCTTGCTAGTTGGGAAATCCAAAGCTGAAGCACAGGAGAGATTTCTGATCTTCAGATAAGTGTGTTGGCTTCAACTCTGTCTTGGAGGAAGCCTACACCCTCACCTCCCCTAGCTTCCATCCACCGTACCTCACAACACAGACGTGGTAGTAGGAGTGCCATGTAGCTCCCTGCTTCCTCTGGGGGAGAAACAGTCCCCCCCACCTCACACACACACATCCTCTTTTCCATTCTTCCCTTGACCCTTTGTGTGAAAGTGGAATTAGAGGAAATATGCCCTGAGTCATCCTGTGGGGGTACCTATGATGCACAACTGTCACAGTGAAAATAAACTGGCAGAAGATCAAGAATTAAGAAGTGGAATCATGGGACTCCCGGACACACTAATCCAGTAGAGACAAGGTCCACGTGTTAGTGACCGACAGAGCCAAGGTGATCATCGCGGACAGCAGTTAGACCCAGCACTGTCCCAAGTGAAGGCTGCAGTTTAAGTAATTATTAGCAGAGGAACACCACTGACTGCTTTTGCTCGAGCTTCTACCCTTTCTTAAATCTCAGGGACAGAGACTTTGCTCTGCTTTATGTGTCCTCTTGGAGTATGACACCACCAGTTGAATATTTGCCAGTGTAGCCTACCTGCGCCTGGAGACCCCACCAACATCAGCCTCCAGAATCAGCCAGATCTGATGGACAGTCCCTTCCCAGGCAGCCACCAAACACTTAATAAATACCTTCTGTTTAAGGCACCGTTCCAGGCACTAGGAAAGAGATTGAACAATACTCTCCCCGTCAAATCTCTGACAGTCCACATGGGGGAAATCAGATCTACGGACATGAGGGGAACATTGCTGCCAATGAGAGACAGATTTTAAGTCATAAGTGAGTGGTCTGGTCATTCATTCAAAAATATTGATGGTTGAATGAAGTGCCTTTGCAATTTACGTTGTATAGGCAGGGTTTCCAATAATCTCTTCTAGATCTGCTTTAAGTTTGTAACTTCCTTGTCTGCCTTGGTCCAGTTTACTGAGAACGGGGGAGGAGGAGTTCTGGTTTTATGACCCAACCTTTTTATTCTGTTACCTGGGAGACTTTCTACCTCTCAGACTCTGCCTATTTTCAAGCATTGGGCTTATGAAAGAAAATGGTACCATTCCCAATTGTTTTATTTTTTTCCACTATGGATCTAACATTTTAGATGCCTCAGAATTTAAAATTTGGAGCATAAGAATGATGTAGAGAGAAAAAAAATATTGAAAGAAATGAAAAGTTGGAATTTGATGATTTGAATATGTTATACTTAAAAATTTTTTTCCACACCTAACAAGAGGATTTCTCATTAGGACAATTGTACTTTTCTTCTTCCCACAAAACTAGCAGTTTACTAATACTTGTTGCAAAAACCTGTAACAATTTCTTGTGTAAAGCCCTACACCAGATATACTATTAAATTGAAATTTAATTCATACTTTGAAGGATTGTTTTCTGACCTTATATGGAAAAGGAAAGTTCTTGAGAATTAGTAGTTTTTTAAACTCTGAATCAGAGTAGCCAGGAAAAATAAGTTAAAAGAGACTATTCCTTGCTGTGGGTCAAGAGAAGTTTTGCTAGTAAAGTTTCATGCAACACCTAAATCTCTATGGAGGGATGAGGGCTCTTTTTTCTGGTTCTTTGTCTAAAAGGAAATTCTATGTTAAATTCCCTCTGCCTCACAAGCCAGTTATTAATTCTGCCTTTAATTTCAGTGTGAGTCAATTAGGTGATATGTCCACAAGCAAGCACCCTGGTTCATCATTTCAAAGAAAGAAACTCTTCTTGCAGTATTTTTCTTTGTAAAGTCAGCTGATTTTTCCAGGCTTTTCTTCCACTTCCACAAATGTCAACTCCTGGAGTTTATCCTTTTCAAGGTGTGGTTCAGTAACCAATTCCATTGGTGATACAAAGGGAGGCTTAATAGAACCTGAGCTGAGTTGATACTTTGAATACAGCTTGCTCTGAATCAGGCCATAGAAAGCTCTGTCAGCAATGACCTGAATGCTCCTGGCGAAACGCAGTCCGAGCCGGCTTCCCTCCTTATTCCTCACTTTTGGTGCACCTAGTACAAACAAGTTCACCGTGTAACCCACTGAACTTGGCACCGCTCGGGAAGAATTGGGTCTCTGTGTTCAAAATGTTTAGCAGAAACCCAAGACCCTCCTCTAGAATATGAATATGTAATCAGTGTGCGGGGCCCCCAAAACAGGAGAGCAGTGTGATTTCCAGCAGAACCCTGGATGTGTCCTGCCACAGCCTCAGGCTTAGCTTTACTCCAGGTTCATCGAGAAATGCAAGAATTTGTAGTAAAGGGGACTTCCCTGGTGGTCCAGTGGTAAAGAATCTGCCATGCAATACAGGGGACGCCAGTTCGATCCCTGGTCGGGGAACTAAGATCCCACATGCCACGGGGCAACTAAGCCCGCACGCCACAACTACTGAGCTCGCACGCCTCAACTGGAGAGCCCACGTGCCCTGGAGCCTGCCTGCCACAACTAGAGAAGAGAAAAACCGCATGCCACAACTAAAGAGAAGTCCATGTACCGCAACAAAGAGCCCACATGCCTCAACGAAGATTCTGCGTGCCGCAGCTAAGACCCGACGCAGCCAAAAATAAAGAAATAATAAATAAATCTTTAAAAAAAAAAAAAGGATTTGTAGTAAAGAAGAGAAAGAAGATGTTGCCTCTGCTCAGATGAGTTGACCTGTGTTTCGCCACCTCTAAAGACATTCCCTTTTCTATGGAGAGAATGTGATCCTTTCCCGACTGCATTCCCACGCTTCTCCGCGGGGCTCCCTTTGCTCCATGTGGTAGCTGAGAGACTGGAGTGTGCGTCTTTGCAAATGTGGAAGTGGGGTCAGGACTCTTCAGGACAGGCTTTGGCTTTGTTGAGTGGGGCGTCCAGGTTGAGATTTTTGGAGGCTGGGGAGAGACGAGGGAAGAGAGATGAGGGCGTTGTCAGTTGGGTGGGGAGCTTTGGGGGAACAGAACTATCTCAAAGGAAATGTTAGGAGTTTCTCATAAGTGGTGTGTGATGTGACTCCTCTTCCATGTCACCTCACGAAGTCCTCGGTACAAGTCAGGTTTTCATTATTCAGGCTGTCACAGTGTTAAGAGCGTAGGCTCTGGGACAGGCTTGAGTTCATGTCCTGACTTTACTGCCTATGAGCTGTGTTGCCATGAAGGAGTTACTTGACGTCTGTAAGCCTCGTCTGTTTGTTAGGAATAATAATAGTGTCTACCTCATACGGTTGTTCTGAGAATTAAATGAAATAGTTCACATAAAGCACTAAGTGTGGCTTTTAGCACGTAATAAGTGCTCAGTAAAAGTTACCTGCCCTAATGAATGTCATAGTTGTCATTTTAACAATAGTTGAGGACATGAAATGTCTTTGGGTGGTTGTACTGAGGTGCTGCGTCTTGCTTCCTGGTGGGCACGGGGTGAGAAGGGATCCAGCATATCTGAGTCACAGAGTATCACAGCCCCTCCCCCTCTAGACCAGTCCCAGTGCACACCTGGCAGCAAGCACCAGAGCACTCTGAATAGCTGGAAGAGCCCACACCTTCACCTGGTTTCTAGCCTGGTTGGATACCCTTGGGTCACTTGCGGGGGCTAAGGGAGTATGATGGACAGAAACACAGGTCAGGAACCCAGGCAAGGCTGGAAAGAGCTGGGGCTACAGGGAGGTAGAGCCACTTGGAGGAAGGCCGGGACCAAAACAAAGTTGGGTGGCTGTTTTTGCTCCACATCACCAGCCTTCAGCTACCAGGTGTGTTGGCCCTTGTGGCGTCCAACTGCTTCTGCTTGATGCTCACACCTGGCTTATTCTGTGTGTGCATCTTTTTCCCCCTCATGGCTTCTGCGTCCATAGCTTTGGATTTCCGTGGCTCCAGTGGTACCCCATAGCTTCACTCTTCACAGAATTTCATCTTCTGCTTCTACCTAATTCTCTGATTCCCAGCCCGATGTCCTGAGAGTGAGACTGGCTGACTGAGTCCAGCTTTCTGCCGGGCCCTGTCCTTGGCTGGTGGCCAGCCTCTGGAGCGGAGACCCTGAGGCAGCTAGCTGCTTCTATAGTTTAGTCATCTGTGGCCACAGGGGCTGGGTTACAAAACTTTTCGTCAGGAACAGAGGGGAGAGCAGGTTCTAAGGTTGCCCTGTCCAACATATATACCTTATTTTGCACACAATTGTAACAAACTTGGCTCCAAGATTTCTCTTTCTCCAGTATTTTGGAATATAACACTTCACTCTCTTCATTCACAGAACAAAAATTAATAATTACTGATGAGGCAAGGTACAGAGAACTTAGGAGAAAAAAATACGTAAAGATGGTAATAATACAGAGGTCTGGATAAAGAGCAGGTCACCCTTCATACCCAACAGTCCCTTGGGTCACAACTATATGACAACACAAGACAGTAGTTGACATTTATAATCCTGATTCCTCAATAAAGTAAACTCCACTTGATATATTCTGGTTTTGAAAGTAGAAAATATGTGTGCTGTATCTTAGAAAGATGTCCACTGGTTATAATAAAAACATGGGTGCTTAAGTAATTAAATCTGATTTCTTTGTAGAGTTACTTGGTGGGAGACCTCGTTCCTCACTGATAGAGATTTTGCACCACAATTCTGGTAATCGTGTGGGGAAATGGGGGGTAGGGGTACATGACCAAGCCAGGCCAACCCTAATATTTTTATGGGGATTATTTTAACTGGAACTGGGTTAGGAATCTATTTTACCCCCTAGAATGGTGAGCAGCCATGTTCCCCCACAAGGAGAAAGTCCAGTTGCTGTCATTCCAATGTGCATAGAGAAACAGAAGATACGTGGCTTCCTGTGCTCCTTTTTCCTTCCTCTAGTTCACGGTGTTTCAGTTTTCTGCAGCCAAAGTATTTCTCAGTCATTCAATGGTATTTACTGAATGTCCTCAATATGTAAGCACATTATGTTAAAGATGAGCTAGATGGGGATAGTGCCCTTAAAATGAGAGATCCCAGAAATATATAACATATATAAATATATATTAATTTATTTATATATATATATATATATAATGGGTGAAGGGGGTCAAAAGTTACAAAATTCCACTTATAAATTAAATCCTAGGGATATAAAGGACAGCATGGTGACTTCAAAGATGTTAAAAGAAAAAAAAGAATATATAGTCATTCTATATAATCATATATATTATTGATATATAAAGTATACAGTTACTGTAAAACAAGACTCAAATGGTCTAGATGCTGCAGGATGAAGTGCCGCTGGAATTCCCCAACAGGAGAGATGATTTTGAGCTAGGACAATCAAGGAAGCCTTTGTGATCAGATTGGCAGTTGAACCTGGGTCTTGAAAGATGGGTTGGATTTAGACACAAGGGACCAGGGGTGTTCTGGGCAAGGGGAACAGTAGGGAAAGGCTCAGAGGCAGGAACATACCAGGCATATGTGGAGAGCTGCTCATAATTGACTCTGTCTGAACATACGCTTTTCATCTATAATATTACAGTTGTTTTGTTTCTTATGTCAATATGGTTCTTTACTTCTTTAGGTGCTACAGCTGGGAAAGCCTAGTAATGTTGTCTTCCCATTCCAGAACTCTATGCTAGCTGGATCCCAGTGGAACATCTTCAATCGATTTATCTTGTGTAATTGACTTGCCTGAGACGTTCCCTACTTTCATCCCACTTTTGCTTCCCAGTCAAATAAACCTCACCATCTGGAACTCTTCTTTATTTTTTTTAGGCCAAATTTTCTTCCACAAAGGGCCTGTTTTCATTTCTAAATGTCACACAAGACCCTACATTCTGCTGCTACTTTTTTGCTTTGAGTTTTCTGTTGTAAAAAGTGAACAAAACAAGTCTGAAAATAAGCTGTATTCTTCCTGTCTGTGTTATAGTCCAGCACCAAACACATCAGACAAATTCTGACACCTTTAGCTTTCAGCAAGGGCTGCTTACCTTGGAGCTAGGCGATAGCTCAAAGAGAGTAGCTCTGAGCTCAGAATGGGGAAAGCAGCTCGGAGAGAATTGGGGCAGGCCAGAGTCTTAGTGAGCTTAACAAGGAGAGAATATAAATAGGGATCACATAGCCTTACAGAAAATTCCTGCTTATTTTTACTCCTTAGACAGAGTTGCTATGTTTAGCCTTCAGTTACTGTGCTAAACCTACTAAAGTGAGCCTGGTATTTATTTTCATTCGGATCAGTAACATCTATTCTCTTTCTCAAATTATAAGTGAATGATGGAAACTGCATCCCCACTGTTCACCTCTAGCTGACAAATTGTCACAAAGCACCGTGCACTGTAGAAGTTACTGTCCGGCCTTTGCTTTTGGAGTGTTTGCATTTCTCTCAATCCAGTGCCTTTCTGAGCTCTCCTAAGAGCTGACTATTCCTGTCCTCCTCACATGTTTCTGGAAATTGAGCACTAGTATAAACTTCCCTAATCGGACATCTTTTCAGTGAATAGGCAGTCATTATATTCAAGACTGTATGTGTCAGCTTGAGCAAATTTACCAATCAGGATTCTTGATACAAGTAACAGAAAACTCAGCCCAGCTACCTTAGGCTGAAATGCAACTTATTGGTTCACCTACATAATTGATAAGCACAGGAAAATGTGCTTCAGGAATGCATGGATCCAGGCACTCAGGTCTTGCCATCTTGCCATTGGGACCCAGCTCTTGCCATCTCTCAGCTCAGTTTTCCTCTGTGTTGACTCTTCTCTTAGGTAAGCACTTTCCTTTTGATTGTAAGATGATTGCCACCAGCTGGACTGACTTCCTTAAAACTCCAGCTCCAGGAGAAGAGAACAGTTTGAACAGTCTTCCCTAAAAGTTTGAACAGTCCTTTGGGCCTGATTCTTCTCGGTCCAAACTGAATCGCCTCTCTAATCCCTGACCCAGCGTCTGTGGCCAGAGGGTGTGATGCTCTGCTGGGCTGGGCCTGCGTCGTCTGTTCCTCCTTGTCTGGGTGGAAGGAGGTGGACGGACACTCAGAGCACGTGGACCGTGAGAATGGAGAAGGGGTGGTGCCCAGAGGAGAGGCAGCCCAGACCACAAATATCTACTCTGCAGGTCTTTCTGACATGGATTTAGTGAAGGATCTGGTGCCTTTACATGCCAGGAGGCAAATCTGTACTGCTTTTTATTGTTCCCAATAGTTCCTCATATGTTCTCTGAAAATGTCCCTTTTTTGAGTCCAAATGGTTGTTGCAGAATTTCTTATTTTAGTCCTAGTTAACTGGCTCCTTCCAGAATAGCATAGTTTATGGTTTTAAAAAATGAAGAAAATGTCATCTTTATTACTTAGCTCTGGGCAAAGTTGATTCACTTAAAAAACAAATTTCTGGGAAAAGGTTTCATTATCAGTGCCCATTACAGATCATTAGAGGACGCGTGGCAGACGCTGGTGTGCCAGGGCCCGGCCTCCATTAGTGTTAATGACAGTGTGCGGAGGAGTGCGTCTAGCATGTGATTAACTGGAGGAAAGGGAACGTCAAAGCACTGGCCCCTTCTCTTCTGTGAAAGCCGTGAACACACGGGGACAGTGTATCCTCGGGCTCAGAGGCTCTGGGAGCTCCTCAGGCCACTGGGTGGTGGCATCTTCTGGTGGCCTGCCAGAAACGGCAGGGCCGCCAACAGCCGACTCACTGAGCTATGCGCCAGTCTCCAACTTGTGGTGACGTTGTCCAAAGCCTACGAGAGTGGATAAGAGCCGACTCTTCTGCCAGGATCACATAGAGCTGCTGGAAAATTCCAGTTTGATCCTCCAGAGCCTGATTCGTATTCCTGAGCACAAGTTTTGCTCTCAAGGATTGAAAATATTATGAGGGAAGGTGAAGTCTCCACAGAATATAGGATGATGGTGGTGACAATGACGGTAGCTAACGTTCAGTAAGCACGGATGTGCCGGGTACTTGACATGTGTTTATTTATAGCATCATCATAATGCATGAGGGATTATCACCCCAATTTTACATGTGAGGAAAGAGGACAGAGAGGTTACCTAACTTACCTGAGGGTGTAAGTGGGACTTGAACCCGGGTAGTCAGATTCCAGTATTCCCCACCCACAACCAACCTCTATACTTGATTGCTCTGTTAGAGGTGGTTGGGTGAAGACAGACTTCTAAGGCTGGGCTAGGAAAGAGATAGACTGCAGCAGCCCCATCACTGGTTCTCCCTTTCTCACCCTCCATTCCCTATATCACTAAAGTTCATGTGCTGGGCAAGTTAGGGGAGCTAAGAAGTATGTAGGAGAATAAGTAGCAGTGAATGAGTGCCTGAAAAAAGAGGTCAGGCCAAAGTTTAAGGGAAGGAGGGAGGGAGAGGAGAACAGGAAGGAGGTGGGATAAGCTATAACAAAGGACAGAGAATATAAAGGAGGAAAATGGGGGATTCCAGGGAGGAAAAAGGGTGAATGTTTAATGGCTGTCTACTGTTGCCAGACACTAGTCTCAGGATTTTACATGCATTATCTAATCTTCCTTACAACCCAGCGAGGTAAACAAATACCACCAACATCCCCGTTTTACAGATGGGGAAACTGGGTTTCAGGTAGATGAAGTGACATCCCGGAGATCACAGAGCTGGGAGGAAGCAGAACCAGAATGTGAACAGAGGCCTGTATAAGCCCCCAGGCCAACAAGTCTTCCATCGTCTTGAGGACCAGTCCTTCATTCCTGCCCGTGGTTTGTAGCCTGGACATGAGCCACACTTGAGATCTGGAGCTTTGACAGATACTCAGAGATAAGACTGATACAGCCCATCCTTAGCTGGAAGGCAGTGGCCATTTTCTCCCATCACAAGGAAGGAAGGGAAAGGGAATGCAGTTTTAGAGCACCCATCCTTCTAAAGTTTCCAACTCTCTACAGCCAATTCTTTAGACTGCAAGTATGTTGGCAGAGGTGCTAATCTCTCCTTAAGCATTCCATAACCCTCTAATGTCAGGTAAGCAGTGTGTTTTCATACTCATGAGATTTCCTTTCATTTGTTCGTTTTCTGCCATTAAAAACAAAACTAAAAACTTTCCCTCAAAAGCTGACCATCTGTTTGTCACTTACACTTCCCTCCCAAATGAAGAGGGGGCAGCAGGGTGTTTGCAAGTCCAGCCTTCATCTCTGGTGTCAGCACAATCCTGGAACATACGGATTGCAGTTCCAGTTTGCTCTTAGGTTTGCGATTTGGGGATTGAACTTCCTCTTCGTTTTTTCCCTTTCCTTCCTTTTATTGCTTGGAAGGTACAACTGTACCCCTAAGGGCTGGAATGATTTCAGTACACTTATCAAAGGAGGGCTTTACAGCTTGGGCATCGTATCCATTTCAAAAATCTGTGCAGCAACCGTTACATGCACAGTTGGCTCCTGTTGCCAGCTAAAACTAGGACAGCTTTTTACTACTCGTAAGCCTTTACCAAGTGCAGGCATTTGTTTTTTACTTCAAGTCTTTGTGTGCCAACAAGTTCTGTATGGCGTTTGTGTGTTTAGAGCACAGTTGGGTAACAGTGCAGGCAAATGTGTTCCATGTGCCAGGTATCTGGTGACACCTGCCCTCCAAGCATTGTTGATAACCAAACAAAACCGTAAGGCTCATTACTCTTTCTCAAAATGCGGCCGCAGTAGAGTAAACTGAGAATAAACAATAGCAGCTTAACAAAGGCTCAGAGAAGAATAGGGTTATTCATCATCAAAGGGCCCTGAGCTACCTAGCAGCTATGATGAAGAAGGGAAAAATATGACGGAATGTATAATTCAGTTTTCTCTTCAACCAAAGCATGCCCATTCAGCAAGAGTTGCAAGTTCTGATATTAATTTGTCATATGCGTCTCTGCATTAATGACTTTGAATTAGGGCAATAGACCACATCTTTCCTAGCAGTTTTATGCAAAAAATAAGTCAGGCTCTCTAGATACAGCTGTTTCTCCTATTGGTTCTGACTAATTGTAGAGTAAAATGCTAAACTGAAGTACTGAAAGGTCGTTTTTACTGTGCTGCAGGGAGGAGAACAATCTCAACAAAATGTGTGGTTTTCTGGTCACTTGCCTGGTTACGGGGATGGCAGGTAGAAGGCAGGAGCTCTCTTAGAAGAGGAAGGCTGTCCTCTGTCTCCTCAGCCCTGCTTTTGACAGGTGACTCTAAATTGAGGTTTTTAAGAGTATAGACACCTGAAGTGCAGATACCTGTGTTGTTGATTGAAAGAATATACCGGAAGCATAGATTATGTTTTATTGAGGAAATGAAGCAGGCTGACGGGAATCCTTGTCACCCTGGGGTTCGTTTGAATTCAGCAAGCAGTTACCAGAGTAGCTATGCCGTGCTAACATTGAGCTGGGTGCTGGGAATTTAGGGTTCAGTTCCTATGAAGACCTGCTCCCAGGTCCCTTCTAGATGGCTTGACAGTGCTCTGAGGGAGGTGGGCTCAGGACACGGTGGGATCCAGAGGAGGGACACTTAGCCTCACCCTGTGGGCTGTGTCTTGGGAAGTGAGTAAAAGCTACCCGCGTGAAGATGGGAGACTTTGTAGGCAATTGGAAATGCTTGAACACAAACAAGGAGGCAGATTCTGTGTGCTCAAGAAATGGCAAGCCATTCTGCAGGGTGTGTAAGAAACATGGGGCCTGGAGAGAGAGAAGTCAGGAGACCAGAGCATCACCCCAAGGCCAAAATTCACCACAGATCTATTTTGAAGGCGGGGTCAAGATGTTTCTCAGGAAAAAAAAGAAGTGGCTTTGGATTGTTTCATTAATAGTGGTTAACATTTTCTTGAGCCCTTATGAAGTTCAGGCACTTTGCTTAGCAATTTACCCATGCATTATTTTATTTAATCCTCACAATTACCCTCTGAGGTAGGTATTACTTTCCCATTTTACAGAGAGTAAACTGAGCCTTGGAAAAGTTAAGTAACTTGCCCAAACTCCAGGCAGTCCAGCTCCAGAGACTTTTTCATCACCTTGCTGTTTAGGGATTTTTTTTGTCCAAGGCCTGTGTTAAGTATTAAATTAGAGCCCCACCAGAATGAGAGTCCTGAATGATGCTATGTGGAAAGGAGGGGCGACTGTGACCTAGATTCCACACTAGGCTCCCTAACCTAAGAGGTTTACCTTAACAGAAAATTTTTGTTTGATGGAGCCTTCCTGGGTGCCCAGGCTGGTCTGCCCAACAGGATGAATTGGGTTCTGGCAAAGCCAGTAGCTCCTCTTACCAGGATTCAGCTGCTGCTCAAGGGCATCGCCAAAACTTCCTCAGCTTTGGAAACCAGTCGTTAGCTCTAGAAGAGAGGAGAGGGTTTATCTTTCTGTGTGTAGCAGCAGGAAGGCTGACATCCGTTTCTTCCAAATAGTCTCTCCATGTTGTTTAGACATCAATGTGTTTTAAAAGACAGTGCAGAGCGGCTGGGCCCGTGGGCCGTGGCCGCTGAGCCTGCGTGTCCGGAGCCTGTGCTCCTCAACGGGAGAGGCCACAACAGTGAGAGGCCCGCGTACCGCCAAAAAAAAAAAAAAAAAAAAAAAAAAAGAAGGATGGTAGTTAAGTAGGACAAAACGTCAGTATTTATACAGTGCCCCTTCTGTCCCATTCCAGCTCAGAGATTCTGTCTGATTAGAAGGCAAAAGATAGGAAACAACCTGCGTGTTCATTGGTAAAGATCTAGTTGAATAAGATCCACCTCTGCAATGGTATATGATGTAGCCACTAAAAAGAACAAGGGGGCAACTCTTCATGGGCTGATGGAGCGAGCAGTCTGCAGGATATATTGTTAAGGAAAACAAGCAGTGTTCAGAACAATGTAAAAACTTGCTACTATTCTTTTCTTTTTTTTTTTTTTTTTTTTTTTTTTTTTGCGGTACACGGGCCTCTCACACGGGCCTCTCACTGTTGTGGCCTCTCCCGTTGCAGAGCACAGGCTCCGGACGCGCAGGCTCAGCAGCCATGGCTCACGGGCCCAGCTGCTCCGCGGCATGTGGGATCTTCCCGGACTGGGGCACGAACCCGTGTCCCCTGCATCGGCAGGCGGACTCTCAACCACTGCGCCACCAGGGAAGCCCCGCTACTATTCTTAGAAAGAAGGGGGACTGGGAATTCATCACCTTTCCCAGGTGGTGCATCCTTTTGTAGCTGGATGAGAATTGTGGGGTCCTGATCCCTCTACACATATTCCTTGGGAAACTTCCCATCCCTGGGAAATGTTCCCTGGAAACCTTCAAGTCCCCTAAGGAGATCACTGACATTGCCAAGTTGAAAAATCCCATAGGCTGTTATTCTGCAACCTTGCTGGACTCTCAGTCTCTGAGCAGTGATGGGTTCAGTGTTAAATGTGATAAATACTGTATTTTGTATTGTTTCAATTGCATCTCCCATGTAATGTGAAAATGGTCCAGAAGAAGGCAGCTTTCTATATGCAGTGTGCTTTTTTTTTTTTAAACAAGTCACAGCTCCTTTTGAGAAACAACAATTTCTACTTTGAAGTCATATCAATGAAAAGATGTATATGAACTTATAATTTTCCTAATAAAGACAGGTACTCAAATGTAAAAAAAAAGGGGGGTGGGAATCGCACACAGGTGCCCGTACAGGCACATCCACACACATACATAAGCTTGTATGTTCATGTAATATCTCCAGAAGGAAGTACAAGGAACTCATAATGATGTTTACTTCTGAAGAGGGGGTCAGTGGGAAGGGACACTTATTTTTCCCTGTCTACCTTTGATATTGATACCCTTTTATAATGTTTGGAAATGTTATCAGCTGAGGTAATATCTATTCAAAACCATCGATTAATGTAAAAATTAAAGAGAGAAACCTCCCCATTCTCCAAACCAGTTGAAGGGTAGTCATATATTTTATTTATAGATATAGAGATGGACCTCTAGCCCATGGCTGTGAATTATCCATCATAAGAGTATTTTAAAGCTGCAGTTTATAACCAGGCAACCCTGGAGCAATATAGGATTACCTAGGATCATAGGTAATTGGAGCCCTTATCCAAATACTGGCTGATACACTACATCTGAGTTTCTAAACAAGTGAGCAATGAAGTACTATGTTGAACTCCTAAGCCTCATGCCTGTCAGGGACTGATAAGTGCCCATGGGCAAGTTCTTTGATATGTGTCCAAGTCCATTACCAGAGATAAGCAAGCTTAAGTGTAAACCTGTGATTTAACGACATTTCAAATTTGATATGGAGCTACAGGAAGAATGCCAGAGAACCCACGTGCTCAGAATACATCTGCTGCCCCAGCTCTTTAAAAAGATTTTCTTTTCCTAGGTAAAAGGAGCCCCAAAGTCTGTCTCCTGTTTATGGCTGTTTAGGTAACATAAGGGCTAACTCTTACTAGTGCTTCACAAGTGACCTCAGTGGTTGTATTATTTTAACCAGAAAAAGTTCAGGCATCTAGGGTCGTGCTTGCAGCTGGCAGAATTTATAAACAAAGGGATTGATAAACATCATGAAAGGCAACTCATGGGACACATTAAGCAAAATGCCTAAGGACTGTGGTACTGGTGACACTAATGGAAAATCTGTTTGATATCATCCTGTCATGAAGAAAGGGTGTCTGCCATTCCACAGCTTGGCATGATGTTTTTCATTTGCAAGTATGTGTTTTCAGAAATGTTTTAGAATAGCTTTTGCTTTTTTAACCAAATTTTTAGTGTTTATTAGAAAAGACTGAAAAAAATTATACACTGCCTGTTATGAAGGATTATGGATACCAAAATGTAGAAGATTCCTAATATATACCTGGTCCAGAAATTTTATACTGTCTAGTATACTTGATGGGGGGAAGGAGTGAGGTTTTTTTGTAAAAACAGGCTTGTGTTTCTTTCTGATTCTTTTTTTAGGTTTGGGAGAGAACTGACATAAGGAGTTTTTAACCAACTTTGACTTTTTTTCCTCTTCACTTTTTAAGTTTCTCATCTGAAATATGACATGTGAAATGAGACAGAATCATCTTTATGAGATATATGTCTTCTCTAAGCCAAAGGTTGGCCAAGCATTTGTGTCTTAAGAAAGATGGAAAGTCGTGTCACCTGTGTAGTGAGACGTCTGCTGCTTTGTAGACTGCAGATAATCTGATATCAGCATATCAGGCCACCAAGTCTAGTTGCATGTTTATGAACAGAAGCTCACTTCTTAGATGGTGGGCTTTAATCCAAAGGGAGTTTTCTTTGAAAGTGAATTTCACGTGGGAAATTACCTTCAGGCCTGGCAGAGGAGCCCTTTAAGCAGGAGAGTGACTTCTAAACCCCATAACATATGGATGTCTCCAGCATATGTTTAGTCCTTCCTCCAGTTCATCTTTCTGGGAGTATCACCTCCACGCTCACATGCATTAAAGTAGAAGCCCTTTTACCACTGGATATAGAAAACAAGTCTAAAAATGAGAAATTAATTTGGCTAAGCTCTAGGGTAGCTTGGAGAACGCTTTTACATGTTAATATTAAAAAGCACTTAGAAAGTTCATTTTGGAGCCTGAGGAGGAAATACCTTTAGATCGGGGTTTAACATAAACGTAAGTGGCAAGTCATCAGGCAGAAGGGTAGAAATGGCATGGAAACTTAAATTTCAATACTATAATGTAAATTTCTGCCATTAAAAAAAAAAGGCTCAAGTATCTGATTATCATCCTTATGAAATTTTCAGCTCATAATCTTGAAATCCACAAATGCCTTTAGGGTCCAATATGAAAAAATATATATATATTGCAAGGAAGCATGAAAAGAGATAACTAGTTTCCTGGAAAGCAAAAACGTGAGTTACATCGAATCAGGCTACAGTATCAATATGCTTTGGTTCTGGGACTTCCCTGGCAGTCCAGTGGTTAAGACTCCTTGCTTCCACTGTAGGGGGCACAGGTTCGATACCTGGTCGGGGAACTAGGACCCCGCATGCCAGGCGGTGCGGCCAAAAAAAAAATATATATATATATATATATTGATTCTGACATTTATCTGCCATTACTTTGAGTGAAAATTGGACCCCTATATTCTATCTAGGGACCATATAGCTCAATTTATGGTTATAGCCCAAGTATAAATTTAGCAATGTCACCCCTCTTTCACGGTCCTGGTCTGAGTGATAGATGATATTATCCCTCCAGTTGGATACAGCATAGCATTAATTATAACACCTCTTCACCTTAGTGTCCAGTGTCTTTTTAACTAAACTGATCATCTTTGGACCAGGAGCCATCTTGTTTGTCTTTGTACCCTCCGCCTCTCAGGACCCCTCTTAGCTGATGTTTTGCCACAAAGTGCATGTTGAATAAAGGGATTGGCATATCAGACTGCATCACAAGCCTTTAGGGGTTGGATCCATGAAATGTATGTGATATCACCAACCATAATGGTACCCAGGGTGGGCAGGCCTTATCGAATGCCAAGATGCTCTGTCACAGTTGATTACCAGACCACAGAGAACCTGGCAGCATATACAGAGCAGACATATACACGTATTTGATGTACATATTGACCCGTAGCTGCCTTGGAAACAAGATGCCATCAGCAGACTACAAGTTTGGAAAACTTCCTGGGAGATTTAGAATCTGGCTAGCAGTATTAGAATAATACTACAGAATATATTGATAAGGCTTCCTGCTTTTCAGAGCCACTTCATATAGAGTATTTCATTTGATGTTTGCACTTACACCAATCACAGCACTTTGCACACTGTACTCTAGTTGCCCATTTACTCCTCTGGCTCATGCACTAAGCTGTACCATACCTCACAGGCATGCCTGTCCCTGGTGCATGATTGTGTCCCCTGCACTTGACAGTGTTGTTTGTAGGTGTTTGATAAACAGGGACTGGCTGACAGAGGAGTGAGGGCAGCTAGCGCCTACCTTTTGTGAATGAGAGAAACTGAGGCTGAGAGGGCTTGGGTGGTGTGTTCTCATGGGTGTGGCAATCTTAAGCTGGGAGGCTGCCCTCCAAACCTGGACCTTCTGATTCCAAGTCCTGTGCTCTTGCTGTGGAATCAGCACCAGAAAAAAACAGCATCGTATTCATTGTGTGGGGTTAACAACTTTGAGAGAGACGTAGAAAGACAGGAGATTGCAGTTCCCCATGCCTGGTGTCCCCCACCCCACCTGCACTTGCTGACGTCTGCTAGCCCTCCCAAGATCCACTGTGAACACCGCTGGGGAACCTTCCCTGACCCTCTTTCCTTGACTGCACGGGGTACTGCTTTTCCAAGTTGTCACAATAGCCAGGGCCGATTTTTGCCATTAGTACAACAGCTGCCACCATCTGTCCAGGGCTCCCGTGGTGCCAGACAGTGAGCTGAGACCTTCACGTTTACTCACCATCACCCAGGAGGCAGCCTGCTATGACCTCATTTTTCGGATGGGGAAACCGACACGCAGAAAGATCATTTCCCTTGCATGAGGTCACACAGCTTGCACAGGGCAGACAGAGAAATCCATCCTATGACTCCAGGCCGCTGAGCCCACCACGTTCCCCTTAACTAACTGCAGAACCTTCTCCTGTGTAGATACCAGGTTCCCGCACTGGACTGGATCTCACTGCTTTTCGGTGTCCAGTACTTCTCCCGGCATCAAGGTGGTGTTTAGAAAACAGCTGTTGGATAGACAAGCAGGAGAGGCAGTGAGGAGAGAGCTTGGGACCCCAAGTGTAATCAGTAACCGTGTCAGCTTTTTGGACCAGCCCATGACCACCTGCTATGCCTTTCATGACCATGACTTTCTCTTCTGCTGGCGGTGCTCTCCTCCCCTGCGTGCTGCCCTTGCTGCTCAGAACAGACAGTAAGCTGCAGTTGAGGTCTGGTTCCCTGGCATCACCTCCCCTATACCTGGGGCAAAGCTCACTGGGAGGGACGCAGGGTCCTTAGCTCCAGGCTGTGGGGTGGCCACCCCATAAGGCATTTGAAGGGAGACATCTTGAGAGGGTTTCTTCAGCTTTTCTTGCCTCAGGCAGTTTCCTCTGAAATGACCCTTTTATTTCCCATTTTTTATATCTGGAGTTATTTCCAATGTTTGGAAAATCCACATTTGATTTGTTAATGTGGGGAAAGTTCTGTGATGAATTTGTTTCATCCCTATTTTTGAGACTAAATATAAGGCATCCCTCCTGTCTCCACTTCCACTCTCCCCCCGACTCCTCCCTCCCCGCTCAGCCGGGGCTTTGTCCCTAGCTACCCTGCTGACTCTGCTCAAGTCACCAGTGTGTTTCCTGTCACACCTCAGGGACCCTTCTCGGCCCCCATCTTGCTTCTTTTCTCGCAGTATTGGACATGGTCAACGTCTCCCTCTGTTTAAAGCCCTCTCTTGGCTTGTCTTGGGTGGCACCACACTCTCTCGTTTTCTTGTTCTCTCTCTGCTTGTCTCCTCTGAAGGCTCTTAAAAGTTGTTATTTCTTCTTCTTAACTCTTCAACGGATTGCACCACTTTCTATGGTTCTGGTTGCCAGCAACATGCCGAAGACTGTCCATATCCCAGATCTTCTGCCCGTTCTTTAGACCCGTGTGTCCAACTGTCTGCCGAGCCCCAATGCCAACTGACTTCATGCACGAAGGCTTTCTCTCGCAACCCTGTACCCATCCCTCTTCCTCACCCTGTGCTTCCTGTTTCCGTGCATTTTACCACTCTCCATCTGCTTCCTGGAAACTGGGCCAGCTCTCTTTGCGGTCCTTTTTATTGACCACTGACTTCTCGTCAGTCATCTGGACCTGTCAGTTCGGCCTCTCTCACACCAGCCCACTTGTCTCCATCCCTGCTGCCTCCACCCCTGCCCAAGCCTTGCCCTTCTGGTCTTCTTGACCCTTGACTGGTCTCTCCAGCTCATTCTCTATACTGTAACCCTTGGGATGTGCAAACCTGAACTCCCCTGCTTTAAAGTCTTGATGCTCCTCCCCCACCATTGATAACATAAAGTCCAGAATCCTTCTTAACTGAGAGGCCTTGGGTGATACACCCTTGCTTGACTCTGTTTAAACCCTCCACTTGGACCCTACCAAACTTGCTTCACTTCCTCAACCTTGCCCTGTGTTTTCTCACCTCCAGGGAAGCTGTGTTATTCAACATCACTTCTTTCAGAAAGCCTTTCCTAATTCTCACCACTAGCCCCTACCCTCCCTCCTAGACTGGGTAGGGGAACCCCTGCATATTAGGGTAGCACGTATCCCCCGATAGTGTGTTATCACAGCAAGTTGTCATCGCCTGGTTATTTGTCTCATAGTCTCTGTGGGCCAATGATGTCTTCTCCATTGTATCTCCTCAGCAACCCAGCACGGTGCCTGGAACTTAGTAGTACAAATTTGTTTTTTATAGGAATGAGTAGACACATAAAATACATTGAAAAAGATTTCTGGACAATCAGTTTTGCAAAAACTAGAATTTGGGCTCCCCACTTAGGAAATGGTACTCACCTTTGAGATTTTTTGGGGCAGGTGGTTTTGTTTTGTTTTGTTTTTTAATTTTTAATTCTATAAATACATCAAATGTTTATTAACACTTCAGATTCAGGAAATTGTTTAGAACTCTCCAGTGCCTTCTAGTTGCACACAGAATAAAATCTCAACTCTGTATCCTGGCCTACGTGACCTGGCCCTTGCTGATTACCTTACCTGACCTCTCCAGCCTCATTTCACATGACTGTCTCCTTGCTTGCCATGCTCCTGTGCTTACTCCGTTCTTTGTACAAGTCCAGTTCATTCGTGCCACATGACCTTAGCAACAGCTGTTCCTGCTGCCTTAGAAGGTTCTTCCGTGATCCTCATATGCCCCGGCCTGCCCTGACCCTTCTGACCCCCACCCATCACTGTCTACCGCATCTCCCTCTTTTATTTTCTTAATAGCGCTTTCCCTCTGAAATCTTATCTTGCCTCATAACTCACTTACTTACTTGTCCATCTCTCCTCAAGATGCTCTAAATTTACCCCATGAGCGTAGGCATCGTACTGTCTTGTATATCATAGGATCCCCGGCACCCAGGACAAGGCCTGGCTCAGAGTAGATGCTTCATAACTGTTTGTTAAATAAATCCATTTTTGTTTTGAAAAAAATAAAACTTGTTTGTTCATGAGCTAAGAATTCCTTTATCCAGAGCTTGTTGTTAACACAGAAGATGTACAAGATAATTTCTCACCTGCCTGAAGTACTTGGCCTAGGAATTAGCCACATAGCAGCTGAGTTTTATATACTCGTCACCCGATGTGTCAGGCCAGAATGTCCTGAAGTTTCCTAGAAATAGAGACAAATCTTTTGCTCTCACTGGATGGTGGCCTGGCCATGCCAGTTCTTAAGTAAATAGTCTCTCTATCTTTAGCCACTCCATTCTCAAATTCAAATCCTTTGTAAGTAGTTGTTTCCATAAATCATGTCAAGGAAAGTATTTTTGCACGGTATGGCCCTCGGTTAATCATAGCGCACCTGATCCTTTAGAACACAGGTCCTTTGGAAAGCTGATGCTGCCACATGCCGAGAGCCCTGACGGGCACGCCCATCTAGTTTTGTTGACTCCATCTGAACCCAACACATCGGTATCAGGACGACTAGTTTGGTTTTAGAGTTATTCTCCTATACCCCATGCAATTTAAAAGTGGTACGTGAGCCTGTTTCTTTTCCTGGATAGGGCCTATAGGGGAATTTGGACTGTTTCTTGTGGCAATGTAACCTCTCAAAACATGTAAACACAACACTTGGCCGAGTACTTCCGGAGATGAGGGCAGGAGGTGGGTTGAGGTAGACCCAGAGCAAAAAAAAGTCCTGGAAGATTTTCTGTGATTTTTCCAGAACACCAAATTCATATACCCGGGCTCCTCATCTGCTGGGTTTGTGGCAGGGAATTGAGGAGATAATGAGAACACAGCCCTCTGTGACCTGCCTTGAAATGAGCCCTGTGTAAATATTAACTATTACTACTCTTCACTCATCTCAGCTAGTATTCTGGAAGGACACAAGGCCCTGGGCTTTGGCACTAACCCACTGGGAGTTTGCCCCCCACCCTGAGCAGTTGCAAAACACACCGACAGTCTGTCATCTCTTGGGGAGCAGCTTGCAGAATGAGTTGGCTCCAGGCAACTCATTTCTTGAGCTCTTCCCTGCCTACACGTACCGTGCTTTACCCAGAAAGCAGCAGCCACCCCCCAAGTGGAAATTCCCCTGGACCACTCACTGCCTCTGGTTACGGGCAAAGGCGCACCAGGGGAATGGCTTCCCTCACCCGAGCCTAGGTGTCCAGCACAGGCCCCCAGATACCAGTGCAAGCCCTGAGGCTCCACGGCAGTGACCCTGCTCCTCGCAGACATCAAAACAAGCCTTGCTCTGTGGTCCTTGAAAGCAGGCAGAGATTCTGATGGGGGAGATGGTAGAAGGCACTTGCGGAAGGACTCCGTTTTCTTAGTTTCAGTAGAATTTTGGATAACCTGTAGTTCTTGAACACTGTTTGTTCTGTCTCTTCCTCTTCCCTGGTAGCCACATCATTTGAAGTTCCCTTTGCCCCGGTCAGAAACTCTGACTGTCCACTAAATGGGTAATCTGAAAGTTTCACGGAGGCAAAGGGGTTAAGGGAAAACAGCATATGTGTGCACACGCTGATGGGTCTGAATATTACATTATCTATTTCAACAAATAAACCTTAGACCAGATCAGTCTATCAAATACAGAGACAACATTGATCTTTCAGGAGGAATTTGCCAACTCCAAAATGCCAGCTGTCCCTTCTTGACCATCGGGAGTTGGAGAAATGCCTCTTTTTAACTAGCTGAAATACTCATTATGAATATTTGAGTCTTCAACCCAGATTAATTTTTTATCACATATCCTTTTGTCTCCCACTTAAAAAAAATGCATGAGGAACATTCCCCCTTGAGTCCATGAGGGTTATGAAAGGACATTTTACCTGCCGGAGTGTCTCCAGGGTCACATGTTTGTGCTCAGCATGTGTGTACCTACTATATATAAGCTCATTCATTCCCTTGCTGTAGTTCAGTGTTCAGACACGGCTTGCTGATTGATGGACTGGAGGAAGCCAGTAATGCTCAATTCAGGAGAAGAGGCTGAGGCAGAACAAACCTCCCCTCCCTTCTCTCACCACCCCCTTGTTCTGAAACACTGCAGTGGTTCAGAGCAGTCTCCTCTTAGAGCTCACATTTATTTTGGAGGAATGATTTGAACCTAGATTAGATCAGCCCCATTTTTGTCTCAGTGGTTTGATGGGCTCGTTTGACAGAAGCAACAAAATCCATATACCCAAGAGACCGAAGAAAGGGAGGTCCATTTGTGAGACCAAATTGACCCGCTGTGGGTGGGATTCTGAAACAGCGTGACCTTCCTTGGGAATAGTATGGAAGCGGGTCAGCTGGCTTCAGATGGGCTAACCCGTTGACTCAGTGAGTATTTATCGTAAGGGAATAATCACAGGTATTTGCAAAGGTGGATGGACTTTCATCGCAGTATTATTTATAATAACAAAAATAAAAAGGAAAGAATTTCAGTGTCCAACAGTGGTGATGATTTGGTAATTGTCACACAGCCATGGACTACAGTGCAACTATTAAAAATTATGTTGCTGATCAGTTTTACTGGCATGGAAATACTTTTATAATAAACTACTTCATTGAAAAAAGCAGAATAAAAGAGTATGTAAGCTATGGTGCCATTTTAATGGGCAAAACAAATACGCATGAATGCATATGTATACATGGAAAGGTTCTAAAACAGTCAGCATGTGGACGGAAATGTTGATAGTTGGTTTTGTTTAGTTTTTTGTTTTATTGAGGCATAATTGTTCTGTAACATTATGTTAATTTCAAGTGTACAACATAATGATTTGATATTTGTATGTATTACAAAATGATCACCACAGTAAGTCTAGTTAACATTCAACACCATACATAGTTACAAAATTTTTTTTTCTTGTCTTGAGAACTTTGAAGATCTACTCTCTTAGTAATTTTCAAATATGCACAAAGTATTATTAACTGTAGTTAACCATGCTGTACATTACATCCCATGACTTATTTATTGTATAGCTGGAAATTTGTACCCTTTAACCCCCTTCCTCCATTTCCCTCACCCCTCACCTCTTTGCCTCTGGCAACCACCAATCTGTTCTCTTTATCTATGAGCTCAGCGGATTTTTTTGGTTTTGGTTTTGGTTTTAGATTTCGTATATAAATGAGATTATATGGTATTTGTCTTTCTCTGTCTGACTTATTTCACTTAACATAATGCCCTCAAGTTCCATCCACGTTGTCACAAGTGGCACCATTTCTTTCTCTTTTATGGCCAAATAATATTCTATTGTATATATGTACCACAACTTCTTTACCCATTCATTCATTGACGGACACTTAACGTTGTTGCCATATCTTGGCTATTATAAATAATGGTGCAATAAACATGGGGGTTCAGATATCTTTTCAAGTTAGTGTTTTCGTTTTCTTCAAAGTGGAATTGCTGGATCATTTGGTAGTTTTATTTTTAATTTTAGGGGTTTTATTTAGTTTTATTTTTGCCTTTCATTGTTTCTTTGATTTCTACGTTGAGCACAAATTGCTTTTATAGCTAGAAACAGGAACAATAGGTTTTCTTTCTGTATTTAAAAAAATAAATATTTATGTATTAAAAATATATATATTTTGGAACATGCCCCATTTTTGTTTTTGTTTTTTACCAAAAACTATGGGGTGGGAAGGAGGAGAGAAAGTAAGCTGGCCTTGGATATGTGAATTAAGCAAAGCCCTGGCATCCTTCTTCCTGGTTAGTTTTACTTTGCAAAGACAGATATAACTGCCCAGAACCTAAGGTTATTTATTCCTTTCCTTAATTCTGCTAGTTTGTCAAGCTCAGGAAGTTATCAATGCTTGCTATTACGTCGGGGGCACTTTCTAGTGCCGGATGTGGCACCCGGCGCTTTATGGATATAGATTCATGCAGTCTTCACTGAGGCCCTTTGGGGTAACATTTTCCCTGGTTTTCAAAGGAGAGCGAGGTGAAGTCGGAAGGCTTCCCGCCCTCGCCCCGCCTGCTCCTAGAGCCCTTAACTCTTCCCACTCAACCTTGCATTCCCTGTGGGAAGTTTCTCAGTGAGTCTTCTCTATGCCTTTCTTCCTAAAAGAGCCTCCCTATTTAAAGAACCAGCATTTAGCCGGTTGGCGGAGGGGTGAGGACAGGGTTGGGGAAGTTAGATGTTGAGAAACCTGTGGCTTAGAAGGCAAAGAAGGAAGGGAAGCTGCTGCAGTGGCCTGCCCACCACCCCAAGAAACTAAGCCATTCATGGAGCCCTAATGTCCGAGAGTCTGGCTCAGCCTACCTTGTCCACTTAATGATGGCGACCCTGGCTGCTCACCCTGCAGAATATTACAAGAATGAGCAGCGCCATCTCCAGCAGCTTTTGTGTGAAACCTGTGCAGTGCTGCTTTTAAGAGTGTGTAAGCATCCTTGGGGGAAGGCCCACGCCAAGAAGGAAGTGTTATCCTGTCACTCTGTCTCTTCACCCGCCCTCTCCACGTGGGCTTCTCAGGCAGCTATCACACGTGCACCCGGGAATTCAGATCCTCTCCGTGGACACGCCCAGAATGAGTGTGGGCCGGTGGGCAGTGCCTGGCCGCCCAACTTCCCAGGCCCACTTTCCGTAACACCACCAGCTTTTCTGTGAGAGCCGATGGAAAAACAGACATCTCCCGTCGGCCTGCCCTGAAAAAGAGGCTGGGGCTTAATTAAGGTCCCTAGATGAGCCACAGCTCAGTATTGACACCTCCACTTGAACATGAAATTCTGGGCTTTGGGCGTAGGTTATTTGATCCCGGTGGACTGATCTGCCCTGGTAACACAACCTGAGCGCCTCTGAGCTTGCCTCTGTGTGTTTTCCACTGGGGGCTTTGCTGTGCAGACACAAGTGACAGGGCTATGCTAAGAGGGGAAATGATCCTGGGATGAAAGCCCTAGAACTGGAGGCAGATTACTTTTTCTCTCCTTTTGGTACAGGTACTGGTGCAGTTTCGTCTTCATTTTCACTTCTGTTTGAATCAGTGCCTTCAGATTTATAGATGGTACAAGTACTGCGTCCTTAAGTCCACGTTTCATTTTAAAATAAAAGAATCACTTTTTCAGGACAAGTCAAGCATATCCTAATTATCATAGCTACCATTTAGTGAATGCTTACAGCATACCAAGCTTCAGTATGCTAAGCGTATTATGTGTATGATCCCCTTTAATTCTCACCAATCCTCTGAGGTAGAGTTATTATTGATTATCCCCATTTTAAGCAGGGGAGGAAAATGAGGGGCACAGTTGCCCATGGTCACACTGTTAATAAGTGGCAGAACCAGGATTCAAAGCAGTATTGGAGCTCTGTCTGACCCCAGACTCTTGCACTTAACTGTTAATTCACTATTGTTAAGAATAGTGTTTTCATCCAGAAGTCTGTTTATCAAATATGGCAGGTATTCTCTGAAAACAGACAACCAGTGAAAGTGTTCAGAGGCTCCCAAACCGTTTTTCTTTTATTTTCTATGTAATGTTATTTGTAACATTTGCTCTTGGAACTGGGATTTACCTGCTTTAACAGATTCTAGGACGCTTCAAGCAAATTCCCTTTAAGTGGGCTCACTGTGTTTGCATCAGCCATCTCCAGGCACTTCTGTGCGCCGGGCCTGTGGAGTATGCATGCCCAGGACTCTGTGAGGGGCCGGGGGAGGCTGGAGGCGAGCGGCGGCCACAGGCGTTCAGAAGAGGCTGTACGGGAGTCAGGCTGCCTCACTTCAGGCTCAGCACCACCGCTTTCTGGCTCTTAGAAAACGACTCAACCTCTCCAAACTTCCTCTTACCCCCCTGCAAAGTCAGGGCAGCCCTCTTGGGTTATTGGGACGAGGCAGAGACCAAAAGTGCTCAGCCCAGAGCCTCTTGGGTTGTAAGCAGTCTACACCAGTGGGAGTTGTTATTTTCAAAGCCAAGGCTGTGTATATGATGTTGCCACGTCTTGTTTCAGCAGAGAGCGGGGGGCTCATTTTGCCCTTGACACTGATTCTCTTTTCCCAGCTGCAAGACTGACCACAGCCCCCTTAATCTGAAACCCCAAAATGGAAAATGGGAACATTCCAGCTCAAGGGAAACTTTCCCAAACTCCTCCAGCTTAAACTGATCCATCTCCTCAGAACTCCTTCAGTTCTTTAGACCAAATCACAGATAAGCACTGACACTTTATTAATACACAGGCGAAGAAATTTACACGTATTTGCTGTGTCAAAAATAATAACAAGATCCATGTGAATAAATCAAAAATTTTATAGGAACAAAATAATCACCAAGGTGCATGCTACTAAGTCCCTGGTGTGTTCCCATTTCCCAGTAATCTCCAAAGCTGACTTGGAACTCTGTAGAAGCCAAGGATCAGTGGTTCCCATCTCTGCTTGCATATCAGAACCACAGGGCTGGGGTTGGAGTTGTGGGCAGTGAGGAGAACATTTTTTAAATACAGATTTTTAGGCTCCAACCCAGCTGGACTCATTCGACTACTCGATGGTGCAAGAACTTCTTATTTTGGAAAATACATTTTATTCGCTTTCATTTTTGTATTTTCCTAAATTGTATGATTTGCAATATTCTTCCCTTGGGGAGATTCTCCTTTCCTTTCCATAGTTTCCTGGGAGGATGAGAGAAAGTTTAAGTATATGCAGAGTACCATTTTGTCCCTATAAACCTGGGTGATGGTAAGGAGAGGAGCTGGCAGAGACATGGTGTGGGCCTTGGAGGATGACATTGTAGAAGGCTTACCACATATACCCTTCTAGGTGAATTAACATGAATATAGTGACAAAAAATGAGTAGAACTTCAGAAATGTTATATACCTCAGGTAGTGAAAGAGTGATCCAGAAAACCGAGGTGTAATATCTAGGGTGTCTAACCTCATGCTTGGTTCTGTAGGGACCTGGAGATGTGGCAGTTCACACAAGGGAAGAGACGTCTGCAGGCTGTTTGTCGGTTGGTTTGGGATTTATGTAATTCCTTTCTTCCGAAAAGAAGCAAGCCACATACTTATTTTAGGGCACATAGAGACTTCATTGAAAAGGCACACACTTATTTCCCCCAAAGGAATGACTTTTTAGCTTTACCAGGAAACAGTTTCTTGCAGAAAAACTATGTTTTGATGTTACCAGCCACTACTGGGAATTCTGCTACAGCCAGGCCAGCCTTTACTACTGATCGCCTTTCAATAGTTCTTCCCTTCAAAATGGGACCCTTTCCATTAAGTTCACACGGTGTCCTGGGAAAAGGCTCTATGATTAAGCAGAGACTGTGAGGGTGCTTAGGAGGAAATGGGGCTTGGTTTTTGTTTTAATCCCAAATGTTTAAAATTAAAAGATGCCCTGGTGTTTAAGAGAAGGGGGCTTGAGCACTCTCCTGCGTGGACCTCTCAGCTTAGATGTTACTCCTGAAAGAAGCAGCCCCATCCGTGGAATCCAAATCACCCCACCCACCCTTTCCCACTTGACAGTCGCCTTCACACTGCTTTTTAAATTTTCTTCGTAGCTCTTAATACCATCTAAAGTGATGTGTTGTTTACTTGTTTGTCTGTTAACACACACACACAAGAATAGTGTTTCCTAAACAATTTTAATCCCTAAAATGATCAAAATACTATCAGAAAAAAATATTTGGGGCAGGTACCTCTAATACGTGTCTGTTGTTTTTATTTACCTGTTTATAAAGTATTTACCTATCCTACTCATTGTTTTATACACATCAGAAAGCATATATAAAATACAAATCTTACAAGGATCAGATGAGGAATGCAAATGGACGTTTTGATATTTTTCCTCCACCCAGCCTGTGCTCATACCCTGCCTTGAGGTTCACTGTGAGTGAACATAAGCTGCTTGAGAGCAGAAGCCTCTCTCCACCTGTTTTCTGCTGTGTTGCCAGTGCCTGCAAAGCACTGCCGTGTAGTCAAGTGTGCAGGAAATATTTGTTTAGTAAATATTTATCATTGAGTAACAAACAAGATTAAGGCACAATTCACTCTGCCAGGCTTTGAAGAGCTGAGGTTTTATTGCATCTGTGCAGGGCAAGGGGATAAAAACCCTGGGTTTTAGGGTCAGAATGCCTTCCTAATACAATATGTGCTGAATAAGGGATTTACTGTAATGATTCAAATCCTTCACCAAAGAGGTAATTACAACTTCCTTGATAAGAGCAGAGCTCAGGCAGACAGACAGGTGGTTTCTAGTTTCCCTTGTAACAGATGGCACAAATGGACCAGCTTGAGGCTTTTTGAGGAAATTTGCTCATAAACAGCCTTAAATATATTATTTTTTATGTCTTCCAATGCATGCTTTCTACATAAAGTGAAAAGGCTGCAGTAGATTGAGGGCAAGAGCATATATAATGAAGGGTACCGCGAGGAACAGGCCGCTTCCGGTTTGCCTGAGCCGCGGCAGCGGGGAGCCTGGAAGGCGGAGGGGTGGGGCGGTCTGTGCCCCGTGGAGGCTCGCTGTGCCGAGAAGGTGCTGGAGTGCCCGCTGTGGTCAACCTTCCCTTCCAGGCACCCTCAAAGGCTTTTCCCCTAGCACCGTGAACTGTATATTGCTTTCTCCTGTGAATTGAAAAGTTTTTGTTTGTTAGTTTGGGTTTTGGTGTGTTTTTTTTTAAAGGAAAATCTCAGTTGGTTTCATCTTGAGACTTTTTTTTTAAACACCAGGCAGATAGCATAGTAGCTAAGAGTTAGGGCTAGTTTCAAATCCCAGCTCATCCACTAATTAGACAATTGACTTTAAGCAAAGATCCTTAAACTTTATTTATGAGCTTCTGTTTTGCAATCTGAAAAATGAGAATAATAGTACCTATTCCTGAGGTTGTTTGGAAAAATTAAATAAGGTAATGCCTCCCAAAGCTTGGCAGAACGACTGGTACATACCGAGTATTCAATAAAAGTTAGTACTCAGTGTTTGTTACCATCTTCATTTCACCTGCCTTTTGAAAGCTGTTGGCCCACTATAAACATCTGCAGGTGAAATAAGCCAGACAAAAAAGACCACACATTGTATGACTCCATTATGGTGAAATGTTGGAAAAGGCAAATCTCTAGAGATAGAAGGTAGATCAGTGGTTGCCTATGGCTGGTTACAGGAGCAGGGCTTGGCTGCAAATGGCAGGAGGGACCTTTTGGGGCTGATAGAAGCATTATAAAACTGGATTATGGGTGATGATTACACAACCCTCTCAATGTTGTACACTTAAAATAGGGGGTCAACTTCATAGCATTATCCCTCAATAAAACTACCTTTAAAAATCCTGCTCTCCCAGGAATGCAAAACACAGTAAGACAAATGCTATCAAAGTTTAAGAGGGGAAAAATATTAAATGACTCTCAGCACCTTGCCTGAAATGGACATACACACTTTTTATTAACTAATTTCTCTCTTTGGGGTAGTTAAATAGATCTTGGGAAAATAGATGCTATGTTTCTGCAAGAGGAAATAAAAAGATTGGTAACTGAGAACAGAAATGTCCAAAATGTGAGCCTTGTGGCACTGAGGTACTTGAAAGTTTTAAATGGTGCCTGGGCGAATTTTTCTTCTTCATTTTAATAATGATGAGGTTTTATTATTTAGAATGGACTAACGTAGATGCTTCTGTTTTATTAAGAAGATCAATTTAGAGAAAAATATTAAAATGTTATATATTAATATTATATACTATATGTTATAGTATCTGTTGTTATATTAAAACACATACAATGGTAAGAAGATTGGAGGCTGAGGCCCCGATGACTGGGTTTGGGCAACACTATGCAGTAGTCAGAAGGGACTGCTGACTGCTCACACGAGTGAGCAGACTGAGACACAGGAGTCCATCAAAGCCTAGACCAGCGTGCCTGTCTCCCGCCCCACCAGGAACAAAATGTCTGAAATGCCCCTTCTGTCGTACTTGTTGGGCATAACCACCCTAGACAAGCAAACAAGTGGCTGTACTACAGCTGTCATGGCAACGCTGGAGTGAGAGCTGTTCTGTTTTATGATGTCAGATAATTCTGATTCAGAAATGTCTGGCTTCCTTGGCTTACCCTGTGCTTCTGGTGGATCCATAAACCTTTACTAATTACTTCCATCCTGTGGAGTTTTTTTGTTTCTTGGGGTTTTTTTTTTTGTTTTTTCAGTGTAGCCTTTAGATATTGTCAATTCCAAAGAAACTGACTAAGCATTCACAGTGTCCAAGAGCTGCAACAAGATAAGGATAACTACAATGCAAGGTAGGGTCAAGACCAGAAGAGAAATAGAGTTCTCGGGGATTCAGGGGAGAAAGACCTCACTTTGTTGTGGTATCAGAGAAGCCTCAGGTGGGAGTTCACATTTAGATGGGCCTTGAGTGGTGGATGGGTAGTAGTTAGTGGCAAGGGAAGAGGCATTCCAGGGGAGAAAAATATCACCAGCAAGAACATTGCAATGAAAGGCTTACAGCATGCTCATGGCTCGTGTAAACCAGTTTGACTAGAAGAGGGGCTGGAAAACAATGGCCCATGGTCCAAATCCAGCCTGTCACCTTGGTTTTGTTTGTTTGTTTGTTTTTATTTTTACTTTACAGCTCATAAAATAAGAATGGTTGGGTCTTCCCTGGTGGAGCAGTGGTTGAGAGTCCGCCTGCCCATGCAGGGGACATGGGTTCATGCCCTGGTCCGGGAAGATCCCACATGCCGCGGAGCGGCTGGGCCCGTGGGCCATGGCCGCTGGGCCTGCGCTGCGCGTGCCTGTCCAGAGCCTGTGCTCCGCAACGGGAGAGACCACAACAGTGAGAGGCCCGCGTACCCGGAAAAAAAAAAAAAGAAAAGAATGGTTTTTACATTGTTAAACTGTTACATTTTAAATGTTTATGTAAGTAGCTATGTAATACCCTGAATTTTTGCCTCTTGTTCCACAGTCTAAAATATTTACTAAATGGCCCTTAAGAAAGTTTGCTGACTTGGAGGCAAGTAATGACTGCAAAGAAGAGCATTGAGGACGTCTTGTGAAAGACCTTCAAATGACAGAAACCCAAGTAGCTTAGGGAAAAAGTGGAAGTTATAAGCTTACAATTTTGGGAAATCTCAGGGTGAATCTAACCTCGAGCACAATTGAATCCAGGAGCCCAAATTATTATTTTGCTTGGCTCTTCTTCCCTCTTTTGAAAAACAAAACGAAACAAAACTTCATTTGCAGACAGATGTTTGCCATGTTATAGGAAAAAAGGATCTCTAGTCACCCTCAGCCAATACATTTAGATTTTGCATCCATGAAGAAGAGCATTCATATATTAGACCCCATGGATGAACTGTGATCAGTTACCTGTCCATCACTGACCCACTGTGACCAGGAGGAAGGGGGTCCTCTCCCTGGACAGCCTGGATCACATGCCTGCCAATGCGGTGACATCGGTGGGACACTGGACCCACCTGTATTGCTTGGGGTCTAGAAGAACTTCTCCAAATGAACCAGAAGAATGGGAGTTGGAAAACTGGTGGGCACGAGTAAATTGTAACTACATACATATCCCGCTCTACTAGGGCAAGCAATTTATTCTACATGCAGTAGGTATTGGTGAGCTTATGAGTGGGAAGATGCTATTTGTTGAACAACATTCAACAAGTAGTTATTAAGCTATGTGCTTAGGAGTTTCATGTAGTTATGATGTGCAGTAGGATGGATTCAAGTGGTAAAAAGTAAAGAAACCAGGCTAGCGATTCTTAGTGTAGTCAAGGTAGGAAGGCCTTGGTCTTCACCCTAGAAACAATGGGGAATCATTGAGTGAGTATTTTATGCAAAGACATGACATGATCAGATTTGCATTTTGAAATCATCACCACGAATGGGTCTTTTAGGTTAAGCAATCTGTATTAAAATATCTTGTTGACATTGTATATTGGCTTAGTCACTCATAAATTGTTCATAGTAAATTTGGATCTACCTCAGATCTGAAAAAAATAGAAATTTTAATTTTGTGAGATTAGAATTAATGGTACTTTGCTGTGTCTGTTTTCATTGAGTTCTTAGGTGGGTGTTTGGTTTTGGAGTACAAGAAATAGAGAATATATAAATCATTTTCCTTCAGTTTGTTTTTGTTCACAGATGTTAAAACTCTTTTTTTCCACTGGAAAGGGTGACTTTGCTGGAAAATCATTTAAAGTTTTTTCCAGTCCAGTCAATAAGCTCCCCAGAACCAAATGAACAAGGGGTGAAAATCACTGTGAAGCCCAGTGAGATAGCATTTCTTCGCTGCGGCCTGAGCCAGCCATTGTGGAGGTCAAGCATGGTAGTAGGGAAAAAAGTGGGGTTTGGGTATGGTCACACCGAAGGAGCAAGGCCAGGGATAGATGATACAAATGGAGTGGGAAGACATTTGAGGAGGTTAAAATCGGATCAGAAACAATTTTTCACATGTTTAGACTAAAGAATAAACACTAGAATTTGAGAGAAGCCAGCTATTTGCTTGCAGGGAGAAAAGTCCAATGTCCTTAGCATCAAAGTTCATGTCTCCTTATCTCTTTGCCTCATACGCCTTTCATGGTATCCGGACCAAACTTTGTGTGTTGTAGGAGTTTAATTTAATTGTCCTGGATATTATCTTTAGCAGAAGTGCTTTTTCTATCGCTGAGAGTAGTGAACATAGTGAAATATTTTAGGCTCCTTTTTCAAGGAATCCTCTTTCCCTAGGGTTACTGTTAGGCCACCCAGGTATCTTGGGCCACCACTTCTAATTTTAGATACTCCTTTGTTTTCATCAGTGGACATTTAGATTCTTATTAAATCCTTTTGCCTCCTTTTCCTCTCCCTAGTCCAAACAGGAAATACTCCCTGAAAGCAGACCGTATAGAAAGGGATGCCAGATGGCCAAGGACTTTCAGCTAGTGTTGTTAACTTGTCAGCAGACTCAGAATGCGACATCAGAGATGTCCTCCTCGACTTCCCCATGCGCGGGGGAAAGGAAAACACCATTGATTTACTGTAATAACTTTACCAATAAAAAAGGCTCTAGAGGAATCAACATAATTCCTCAGTGAGGACAGAAGGATGGGAAATTTAGTTCTTGCATATGGAAGGCACTCAGTAAATATTTGTTGATTGTATTTGACAGAAAAACAGTAAAAACAGTTGGGAACTGCCAACTGTGTCGTGCAACCTAAACCACGGATTGGTGCAACAAAGACGGAATTGTCATTTTGCCCCTATTAAAACATCCTTCCTTTAGAGAATAAAAGTAGCTATTTGTATGATTAGGGAGAGTATTTCTTCTATTAATATGTATTAATTTTTTTGGTTTTAAATGTAACACATTAATTGTAGAAAATATGGAAAATATTTTAAAAGCACAAAGAATAAAGATTACATTTACTCTCATCACCCAGAGAATGCTGTTAATACGCTGATATACTTACTGTCCCAAAGTGTTTCAAGGTAGGTTTGCACGTATTTTTTATTATATAGAAAAGTATGTGGGATGTATTATACAACTTCACAAATTACTGTTTAGCAACTGCCCCCCCAGGTCAAAAATACAACCTAGCCAGGACCCCAGAAGCACCCACATCTCTCACTTTGTCTTCCCCTATCACAGTCCTCTCCTTCCCCACAGGGGTAGCCACTAATCTGATGTTTACAGTAATCAATTCCTTGTTTTTATTTATATTTTTAGCTCTTCAGTACAGGTTCTTGTTATTTGCAATAGTAACAGTCCATGAAGTAACCACAGACACTGAATTAGTGAATATCATACCATTGCTCCTACAGGAAATACAGGGTTAGGTTCCTACAAGCCTCTGGTTGCAACTTTTTTGTCAACCCTTCAGTACATAACCTTGTTTTACATGGGTTTCTACTTAAAGACACCTTACTTAATATTACTATTGATTCATTAACATTAAACTCAGGACGAACAGTGCTATAAGTTATGCCTGAATGAAACTTACTAAGCACATGTTTTCTTTGTAAGGCATGTCACAGCCTTCTTGCACATAGGGACACTACAGAGCTGGAACAGAAGGCAGAGCATCCCTTTGGTTGACCTCAGCTGGGAATGTGCATGTTGGGTGACGCAGGGTGACTTAAGTTTTTCATCACTCTGTGTGTGTCTGCAAATGACTATGAAAGCACCTTGAGTATTGATTCTGGACTTACAAATAAATTTAACAAGTAGGTGAATTCATGACTGCAGAATCTGCAAATAATGATTGACTTGGTGCATCCCTAAAATGTAATATTTTGCTTTATTATTTTGAGTCTGGCTTCTTTTGCTCAACTGTTTTAAAAGTCATTCGTGTAGCTGTAGTTCATTTATTTATTTTCATTGTAGCAGAATGCATAATTGCATTAATATACTAAAATTATTTCTCCATTCTACTTTTGCTCAACTTCTAGCTTGTTTCCAGTTTTTGTTTTAACAGATAAATTGCTCTACACATTCTCATATATGTCTTCTCATATATACACACTGTGCTCTAGGGCAGTGGTCCCCAACCTTTTTGGCACCAGGGACCAGTTTTATGTAAAACAGTTTTTCCACAGACTGGGGGGTGGGGGCAGGGGGACGGTTCAGGTGGTAATGTGAGCAACGGGAAGCAATGGGGAGCGGCAGATGAAGCTTCACTCTCACTCGTCCGCCACTCACTCCCTGCTGTGCGGCCCGGTTCCTAACAGGCCGCGTGCAGTCCCGGGTTGGGGACCCCTGCTTTGGGGTATACATCTGGGAATGAACTGCGGGGTCATGGAGAATGATAACTTCATTTTCGCTAGATAATGCCAAAGTGTTTTCCAGAGCGGGTGGAGGAGTTTACACCCCTCCTCCAGCAAGGTACAAGAATTCCAGTTGTTCCATGTTTTGTAACACTTGGTATTTTCAGCATTTTGATATTAGCTATCTTAGTCGTTCTGGTAGGTGAGCAGGATCATCTCACTGTGGTTTTAAGCTATACTTCCTGCATTACAGAAAGGGTGAGCCCCCTTCTTCTGCATTTTCTCTTCTAAGTCCCTGCTCAAGTTTCTTGCCCATTTCCCACTTGGTTGTCTACCTTTTTCTTACTGATCAGTAGGAGTTCTTTGTATAGTCTTGTATGTGCCCTTATGTATTTATATGTTGTAGGCTGTCTTTTTACTCTCTTTTAAGGTTGTCTTCTGGTACATAAAATTTCTTATTTTAATGTAGTTGCGTATATCAGTATTTTCCTTTATGCTTAGTGCTTTTTATGCCCTGTTGGATAAATCCCAACCCCAAGTTCTCAGAGGCATTCCCTCATTTATTGTTTGCCTTTGGCAATTAGATCTGCAATCCACCAGGAAATCATTTGTTAGGTATGATATGAGGTAGAGGTTGTGTCACTTTTTCCCTATCGATATCCAGTTATCCTAGCGCCATTTATAGAAGAGTGCTTTCCTCTATTATTATAAAATAATATAGGCTCATGATTTAAAAACTCAAACAGTATAAACAAATGTAAAATATAAAGTGAATGTCCAGTCTGTGCCTGTGTACCCAGTCCCCATTCTCAATCCCCTGAGGCAGTTACAGTTTCTTGCTTGTAGATTTTAAGAATAGTTTAAACACACCCAGCATTAGAATGGTGGCTTTAGAGCAAACCTAAGTTATGCCTCAGGATAGTAGATGATTGAATCTAGTGGCACGATTGCTTTTCTGTTTAAGTTACAGTGAATACATTTGTTTTTTGCAATATCTTCATTATATAGAGAATGACAGTTGTACTGCACTCGGTATAGTAAGGAGATGCTGGGATTTCTCGGCAACCATTCCGATCTTTTGAAATAGCAAATGTCACCTTATAAACCCTTCGAAGTGCTCCCAAAATGCTTTCGCATTTCCTTAAAAATAACTTCATAAATTGTGAGGTTATTTAGTTGAAAGAAAGTAAATACATTTTATTTTAAGAACCAGTTCTGATGTAGCTGAAATGTGATTTTAAAAAAGATTGAGGGGCTATCCTCAGGTTTAATTAAGAAGAAAGACTACTCCCCTCGATTAGTGTTGTGCAGTGCAGAGCACAATAGAGGCATCTGTTCCATTTACCCTGCTGGTCCTTTCTTTCCCTTGAGGGTTTTTCCCCTGCAGTGAGCACTTGAACTGAGACCGTTGTCCAGGCATCTTTACTTCCAATCCAGAGTTGTTCCCTCTACCTTGTATTTCTTTGTTATTCTGCATGAGAGGGTTCGAATTATTGACTTGGAGGAACCTTAAGGATAACAGATTCTCTATTCTAAGATTTTGGATTTTATTTAATTGCAGAATTATATGCCTTTTCCAACATACTCCATCTGAGTTTGAAACTTATTTGGAACTTAAACTTCAGAAATTTTTTTAAAAGCTGGAAAAACAGAACCACTGCCCTGTAGACTTGTCAAGCTATTTTAAAAGCAAATTATTTAAAAACTATTTTAAAAGCAATTGCATATAATTGTGAAGGCCTTAAGGGGATTTCACCAGCTAGTCTCATAAAAATAAGAATCAGGACTCTGTTATTGTCTGAATAAAAATGTGTATTAAATTATATTAGATGTGGGGAAAGAATCTGTAAATACTGTGCATACTTGTAAGAGTCAGAAAAGAATACAGAGCAGTGCAACTCGGGGGCATGTGGACTTTTCCTCTTGTAAAGTCATGAAGCACATACTGAAAATTCAGGACATAGGATTTCTGTGTTGTAAAAGCTTCAGCAGACACGTAAAGAATATGTTCAAATTTTCAACAAGTAGAAATTGGGTTTTGTGTCATTTACTCTGATTCACCACTACCCAGCTTACCAGTACTCCTTTTGACCCTGTTTTCCCAAGTGGAGTTTGATTTTCCCTCTCTTTTTATGGCACTTTAACTCAAGACATAAAGGGATATTTTCCAAGGAAGAAGAAGTCACTAATTCAGAACTAGATAAGATGGGCCTTTACAGGTTTTCATGGAATTTTCTATCCTCTCTCATTATAGGGGGAAGGAAAAAAATACAGGCAGTCCCCTTTGAACTTAATAGCACCATCCCCATTCTAGGCCTAATGGGGAAAGGGGACTCTGAGGGAGTGAGCATTCAGGTCAAGCCTGAGATCCATGACTGGGAACCCAGCCTGTAGGTCTCAGACCACTGCCTGGCAGAGAGATGTCGATGCCAGTTTTGTGACCTCTCCACAGTACGCAGCTGGCGAGACACTCTTTGGCTCCCCATGTGTACCTCATCCCTCCTACCTAGCCCTGTCGTTGAGAGTCCTAGACTAAGCCAACCACCCACCACTCCCCATTTCTCTAGGATCAGCCACGCCACGTGGCCAGGGGTTCAGCACCCCACAGGCTGCGGTTGTCTGTCTCTCTATCCATCTGCCTGTCTCCTTCCCCACACTACCTTCTTGGCAGAATGCCCTTTAGAAAATTAAACATTGCTTGCAGATGGAAACAACACGGGAGAGGAGTTGTATTTGTTTTTACCGTTGGAAATGCTGGGAAAGAGAAGAGTCCAAGGTAACCTTTGTGGACTGGGGGGAAAAAAGTCCACCTGATTTTTTTTAATTGCTCATTCTCTGTGCTTTAGAAAATTAAACATTGCTTGCAGATGGAAACAACACGGGAGAGGAGTTGTATTTGTTTTTACCGTTGGAAATGCTAGGAAAGAGAAGAGTCCAAGGTAACCTTTGTGGACTGGGGGGAAAAAAGTCCATCTGATTTTTTTTAATTGCTCATTCTCTGTGCTGGTGGGGCTGTGGTGAGAGGGAAGGGGCAGCCCCCATACGCTGTTGGTGGGAATACAATTCACTTGAACCTTTCTGCAAGGCTATTTGCTAGGATGTATAAGGACGCTTAAAAAAGGCTCCTAGCCTCTGACCCACTAATTTGACTTCCAGGAATTTATGCTAAGGAAACAATTGGAGACACAGGCAGCGATCCTCTACAAGAATGTGAGTTGCAGTACTTTGGCCAAAGAGGGATAATCTGAATGTACACAATAAGAGAAGGGGCACATAAATAAATCAGGATATACCATACACTAGAATATCCTGTAGGTCTGAGAATACTCTGGGGTTTGTAGAGAGGTCTTCAGGGGGTCATCTGCCAAGATTGTACTTTAAAAATTATTTTCTCTGAACTAATGTCAGTTGTTTGTTATTCTTAGCCTCATTAGTGGGAAAAGAGTTTTATGATTTTTAAAATATATCAAAGGCTACTTAATGACATCAGAAAATACTTAAGTGAAAAAAATATGCTACTATGTATGTAGTATTATCTGCAACACCACCCCACCCAAGACAAGTGAAGAAATTTGGCAAGCTGTTAACAGTGATTATCAGCAGTATAAATTATGTATGATTTTACTGCTTTTCTTGTGATACATTCCAGTTTCCTACACAGCCATCTGTAATTTGGCATATCAGAATTAAAGAAGATCAGCTTTCTGATTAATGGTCTGCCGACTGCTTATCTTATACCAGCTCAGGTTTTTCACTCCCATGGTGTGGAGCCATGAGAAGGTCTGCCACATCCGTGATCAGATTGGGAGCCTGCTGGGACAGCCCTGTCCACGGCCTGGTAGTCATGCCCTGGCTGGTACACCAGATGCCCCTTCAGTCAAGTGAGTCACCACAGAAGGGTGTCAAACTGACGATATTGCCACCCACTGTACTTGCACACTCAGCCACATCCCAGCATGCTGCCAGGCCTTTGAGCCTTATCTTCCCAAACCATTATTTCTTCCCTGTCCAGTTAATGTCAAAGGGACTGACTGGGGCTGTGTGACTCCTTTTGAGGACACCGTGGACTAGAAAACTAAAGCCGATGCAAGCTTTCCACTTGAACCCAAACCAGACCAGCAAATGTTCCTTAAAGTTTAAGCTGCTGTTGCTATAGTTGGGCCTTGATGTGGGGGACCTGGCAGGACCCCAAGAATATTTAGGGTGAAAAATGTGCTAGGGCATTCAGCTGGACTCTGAGGTTGTAGAGAAGCCTTCGGGGATCATCTGCTAAGATTGTAGTTATAAAATTATTTTCTCCTATCCTAACACCAATCATTTGTTATCTTTGTCCTCATTAATGGGAAGAGAGTTTGAGAATTCGATATTGGAGGTTTCAGAGCCAATACCAAAGCTGGCCATTTTTAGTTTGTTTTGTCTTGGATTTTTTTAGGAGTGCTGTTGTCACTTTAAGTAACCTATAGCCAGACACTTCTGTGGTCAGAGTATAAGATTATACAAATAGTCTTGGGCCGTTATCATCATCCCTGTGCATCTTAGTTTCCGCCTGTGTGTTCTCTAAGTTGCATCAAAACTGATACATGATGTGCTCTCTGTTTCTTTGAGGAACATTTCTCTGTTTACAGTCATTCTGTTGCTACAGGCGTCAGTCATTGTGGTGTATAACAGTGTTCAGTAGTATTGTTGACATTGAGTTTTGTTGATGTGACTCTGGAGCACAAATTAACAAAGAGTATAATTCCAATCAGTAGTTTAAAAAATCATAGAAATACTGTGGAGGATGCATTTTACTGTTACACTGAAACATAGTGGTAATTAGTTTTAGATTGTGGTTATTTTATAGCAAATAAATGTTAATTGCTATGACCAAAGCACAAGCAAACAAATGAAATTCTATTAGTTCTTAAAAATCACAGTTAATACTATGGCAATGGACATGGAGATTGAAGAGTAACTTCTTATAATCGTTATGAATGTCCTGCATTCCAACCGCACCCCCAGATAATTTCAGCCATGCACTAAGTGGCCAAGAACCACTTAGATATCCAGGGATGTGAAAAAACATTCAGAACCCACACTGTGTTCATAGAATATGTTTCCAACTATGCCTTTAGCCAAAGGCATGATTCTTGGTACACTTGAGGTAGGAAGCTGGAGGTGTTTCCTACTTATAAAAGCCACTAAAAAGAAAACTCAAAAAAAAAAAAGGTCTTAAGGACTTTTTAATTGTCCTGTGTTGGCCACTGACCAAAGGAACAGATTAGATCAGGCCTCTGGGCCTGGGCTGCTCTCATAAACCTCCAGATTGTCCCTGCTCAGAACTTGGGTTCCCAGGCTGGGCTGCAGTTGGAAGAGCCAGGCCTTGCCCACTGGGTCACTATCTAGGGGGGCAGTTGTGGGGAGGGGACTGAGAAAGCGAGGCCCTTCTTACCAGCTGCAGTTATGGATTAACCGAGGACTGACTGCCCAGTAGAAATAAGGCAGCACTTCCTTCCGGGACCCAAGACAGAATCAAGTGTGGGAGCAGGTATTAAGCTAATCATAGGGTAACTGATCCCTTAGCTGATGAAGCTTACTTACTGTCTTATATTACAGTTGTTTTTTTAATCTGTCCCATCTTGTCAAATACACTGTAAGCTCTTCAAGTCAGGGACCTTGGTAAATGCTAAGTTGTATTCCACTCACTGTCTTGATCACACAATGTGTTCAATAAGTAGTTATTGCTGGAATAATTGAGAAGAAGAGAAAAAAGCCATACTCTTTGAATTCTGTCTCTTCTGTTATATGAATTCCATCTGCTATATGAATCTACCACACACAAGACTGGAGGCAGAATTGGGGATTTTGTTGGAATTTACAATGTGTTGAGTCTTGCTGGGCATGTCTGTTGCTGCATTCCCGTTTTCCCTTGCAAATGTGGTAGGCATCTAAAGGAAACTCATAAATCAGTGGTTAAGGTTTCTAGTGCTCTGGCTGGGTCTGTAAAGAAGCTTGGTACAGCCTAGAGAATCAGAGCAAGTCCTGCTACCCCAGAGGTGGTACACTGTGGCGGCAACAGCCCTGGGCCTGGAGCGCAGGGGATTGGGGTCTGAACCTCGGCCCTGACACTTACAGCCTGGATGTCTTCAAGCAAGCCTCAAATTGGCCCAAGTTCCCACATCTATGAAATGGCAGTTATAATAGTGCCTCTTGGCTAGATGGCTGGGTTAGATGGGATTCATTAATGTACTCAATATTTTTTGAAATCCTACTGAGCACTATTTTAGGCATTGGAGATACAGCAGTAAACAAAACGAACAAAAATTCCTGCTCAAGAAATTTATATTCTAGAAATATAATGCATATAGTGACATTTAATAAATGTTTCATTCAATTAGTCCGAAGTTATCTGATGAACTCACACAATGGGTTTTTACTGTATATTTCCGTAGGAATTTATGTTATAGCTGTAGATAATTAAGGCCATTATTGAGTCTCTCATCTGAATTGAAGATGTCTCATTCAGTAGGACATTTATGTGTTCTTGCTAAATCCCAGTATGTTTAGAAAGTCTGTTCCCCTGGAACTGGATTGCTGTCATTTTCACCTCTGTACAGTGCTTGGGCCACATAAACCAGCCACCGGCTGGGGCTCAGGGCTGCAGGTGGTGTTGTGGCTGGGTGGCTTCTGAGTTGTTTTCTCAGTCATTGGTGTTTGTCTGCACTATCTGTGACTTAATGCAATTTTACAGAGTTACTAAGATGTTTATTTGTGTAATTTGTGGAAATAAGTCAAAGGGCTAGCGTGACTAGTTAAAATCCACAAACCATATTTTAGTGAGTAATTTCAACCTGTCCTCTCCAAACTTTTGATCAGCCACCCATCAAAGAACAAAATGACAAATTTAAGCTTTCAGTTCCTCATTTTTTCATTGCCTTCCATCTGGGACTTTTTCTTTGAGCGTCAAAATGCCCAAAATCCATGAAAAAAGAAAGAATAAGCCTGGAAAGCAAACCTCAGAGGGACAGCGATGCCCTGCCCATAGCTGTATGCCCTCTCCTGAGAGGTGCATGTCCAGCCCTGTCCTCCATCCGCTATCACTTCTCTAATGCAATCCTTCTCCGGGTCTCCAATGGCACACGGCCCACCCATTTCGTTAAAAATGTAAACAGGAAATTGTTTTCTGGCGGAATGGCCTGTGTGGCCCAGAAGAATGGTCATTTTTGCTGAGACACGACTTTAAAAACACTCACACGGTGGAAGCTGAAGGGTGGTTATGAGCTAGCCCTGCCCCAGATGGAGGTCGGTGATAGGATGTGGGTGTGGGAACCCATGGACATGGGTTCAGGGCATTTTTCACCCATGGCCAAAGGCACAATGGACACAATTGAGGAAGCTCCTACCACTTAGAAAGCAGTTGTTCTGCAGGGCGAAGAGACATGTTAACACTCCGAGGAGTTCCAGAGCAGGCATTACTTGGAAGACACGGAGTTTGGTCTGGAGAGATGTGACTTGGCACTGAGGACAGTTTCAGTGCTCCTCCAGTCTCCAGCTCCCTGTCATTTGGCCTCCCCTGAACCTCCTGTGCTCCCGTTGTGGTTTCCCCGTGTGCTGACGAGTTTTCTGGTGGTTATGTCTTGCAGCCCCCCGAATCCAAGCCCAACTTCACCCCTCTCGCCATCTTGGCCCATGTTTTCGGCGCCATCCAGCCCTATGCCCACCTCATCCACGTCCAGCGACTCATCCCCCATCAGGTCTGTTGCAGGGTTTGTTTGCTTTTCTGTTGCTGCTGTTGTTCTCTCATTGGCTTGGTCCTCTCTTCATGCAGTGTTCAGCCTCCTCGTCAACTTTGTTCCCTGCCATCCAAACCTGCACTTGCTTTTTGACAGGCCAGAAGAAGCAGTTCGTGAAGACTCCAGGTAAAGTCACGGATGATGACCAATCCACAGCTGATCAGGGGTTCCAGCCTCAGAGACCAAAGCTGGGAGGGACTATTTGCATGAACCAGCATGGCATTTTCCACACCCTTCTGAGCCCTTCCTCCGGTTACTGAATTTATCCGTGATGCCTAGAGTTTGGAGAGAGAGTGCCTCTTGAATGGGCTCCTGTTTGGATCACTCTCTGAACCATGGGGCTCTCTGTGCTTTAGCATAAGATAATATCAAAGGGAGCAGTGCTGAGACACGTACCAGCCTTTTCTTCCCTCATTTTTATCAGATAGCATCAGGCAACGTTTATTTGTGGGGTTGGGCTTTCAGCCTTGTGTAGTGACACCTAGTTGATGAGACCCAGACCAGTTGGGAGAGAGATGAATATAACACAGAATAAAGGCTTGGGATATGAAGCAGTTTCTCTTTAAATTGTTCGTGGCTGCCTCCTCACCTCCCATGTAGTCCCAGGAATGCTCGGTGCTCCCAGCCTGCATCTGTCTCCACGTGTCGTGAACCCTTAGCTCTCACGGGAACAGGCGACACCTCATTCTGAGGGTTGACCTAGTTCCTCCCCCCAGGGGCCAAGCTATAGTTCTTCCCTGCTTTGATGACACTTAATTCTTCACATTTGAGTTTTTTGGAGAAAAGAAGCTGTTTAAATCCAGGAAAAGAATCCCTCTGCTGTGTAGGTCCTGAGCATGTTTGTCTCTCAAACTTAATCTCTGCTTTCAGACAACCAAAACGCAGAGCCCACTTGAAGCATCATAAGTATTTTGGGCCTTGGCAGTATTTTTTCATCCATCTTTTCTCATAGCTGGTTTTTTCCTAAGGGGTGGAACCAGCATAGGGGCTTAAATAATTTATAAAGCTGAGTCTCACTTTTAAAAAAAGAAACCCCATGCTATTTATACATACATACATACATATATATATGTATATATACACACACACATATGTAGATATGTGTGTTTATGTATATGTGTGTATATATATATATATATATATATATATATATATATATAAACTTAATTCTCCTCCAGGCACTTCCATATCTATCTATCATTTCATTCTATCTTTGTGTGAGAATGAGAAGAAATGGCCTGAACCCTATTACAGAGAAAGAAAACTAAGGCCCAGAGAAGTGACTTGTGCATGGTCACATGACTCATGAGATCCGATCCAGAATTCAGGACTTCTTGCCCTCAACCAGCACTCTTTCCTCCAAACACATGGGTGGCCCCAAATTTAAGTTTCCATGTTTCCTGGCCCCAGAGCCTGGCCTGCTCCTCTAGGTTTTCTGTCTAGCTTTTCCCTTGAAGATGGAAAAGACAGCTTTTCACTATATTCTTTTATCCTCACCCTGGGAATAAGGTAAAAATTCAGATTATACTTTTTCTGACACTCAAGTTATTTCCTAATTATTTCTTAGGTATATTCTAGGCACGTTGGGAGATGTTAACTTTCTAGGACACCAGATATGGTTTGGGTTGTTCTGGTTAGATCATTGATTGCCCCATGAGGCCTGAACCAGAGCCAAAATGTAGCCCCTTCAATTTGTTCAAAAGGAAATAAAATCTTCAGAATATTGGCCCTTGGACAGAATGGGTTGGGGGACTCAGGATAGTAGAATCATTCAGCTAAAAAACTGAAGTGTACTCTGCTTTGACGGTATTCACTTTTTTTATATCTCTAAGCTTTGGGGCCCTATTGCCTCTCCAGTATCTCCACCTCCCCACTCCCATCTTCCAGTATATTTCCAGGTTTTACTTCTTTACCTACACCTTTCCCAGAGTATTGATATTTCCAGATTGTCAGTGGACAGTGGCAATAGAATCTGCTCACCCCATGTGTTTGGGTTCATGGCTACACAGTAGTGTTCACTCTGGCCATCATTATAATGGCACCATTTGGATGATGCTGTTCTACAACCCTGAAGGAAGCTGCCTTTTTGAAACAGGCAAGGCAGAGTATGGCTTGCAGTTGGCTATCACTGAGCTGACCATGTGTGCCAAGCTGAGCACGGATGGGGACGCAGCTGGGGAGCTAGCCAACAGAGAGGGCAAAAATCCCCTAATTGCTGTTGCAGTATGCAGCCAAGAGGTGGGGGCATACACCCATTATTCAGGTCCAACGAAACGTTCCCCCAAATCCACTTCCAGAACATGAAGCTTCAGATTTCCTTCCCTGGGCAGAGCTTTTAAAAATAAAAACTTAATTAGACCTAATTAATGGGCCCATGAACTTCTATATAACATCTCCTCTGGAAGTGGCTTGGTCTCCCCTCTCCAAAGCATTGTTAGTGCTTGTTAGTTCAAGCTCAGGAATGGAGATGCCTTTCTCAGCACAGCAGAGAAAGGGGACTGGAGGAGCAGTTCCCTTTCCTTTCACTTGTACCCCTAGAAAAGCTCCCAGCCCCGAACTCATAACTTGGATTCACACAGGGGCTCCTGGAAATTATGCCTAAATGATCAAGCCGTTGCATCCTGCCAGTCTAGCTGAGCCCAACTCCCTGTACAGTGCAGAGTGGGTTGTCATTTTGCAGGGTTTGCAAGGGCAATTGAGGGAAACTCCTCTGAGTGCTTTTCCTGGCCCTGTGCCATGCTCAGAGGCGAAAATTAACAATGAACAAGCAGAAGGTTCCAAGCTTGTTCATGCCCTTGAAGGCCCTGCTGAGGTCTGAAGGGCGCTGTCACAGAAGAGTCACAGGCACCTCAGGCTCTCTGTGTGCAGTGTGGAGATGCTTTGCAGAGAATAGGGAGCTAGGGAGCCCAAGAACCAAAGATGCTTAGGGGGGATTTTTTTTATTTCTTTAATCAGAGCCAAAGCCTACAAACAAAACCTCTGTGCCAGCAGGATCTGTTTTGGTAGAAACCCTACCTAATACAAACCGCTCAGGGCTTTTGACAGAGAGAGAGTATGGCATGGGACACAGGACTCGGGCTGACAAACTTTTACAAAGAGAAGACTTTCCCGAGTAGGGCTGCCAGATTTAGCAAATAAAATGAAAATACAGAATACCCAGTTACATTTGAATTGTAAACAACAAATAATTTTTTTAAGTATAAGTATATCCCATGCAATATTTGGGACATACTCTTACTAAAATAGTATTCCTCATTGATCTGAAGTTCAAATTTAACTAGATGCCTTGTATCTTATTTGGCAACCCTAGTCCTGGGGAGCAGGAATAGCTCCTTTTAAAAGCACCCCTTGGGCTTCCCTGGTGGCGCAGTGGTTGAGAGTCCACCTGCCGATGCAGGGGACGAGGGTTCGTGCCCCGGTCTGGGAAGATCCCACATGCCGCGGAGCGGCTGGGCCCGTGAGCCATGGCCGCTGAGCCTGCGCGTCCGGAGCCTATGCTCAGCAACGGGAGAGGCCACAACAGTGAGAGGCCCGTGTACCGCAAGAAAAAAAAAAAAAAAAAGCACCCCTCTATCATCCCTCCCATTCTTGCACACATCCCAAGGGGGCAGGAGGAAGTCTCGGAGGAAAAGACCTTCTTGTAGACTGTCTGTCACCTCTGAATTTGAGAGAAAAGCAAGAAAAAAAAAAAAAAGAAAAGCTCTTTCCTGACCTTTGTTTTCATTTTTAATGTACTGTTTTATTGAATGTTATCATTCTTAACTTCCTAAAACCGGATATTAGTGGAAAATTACTCCTCTTGAATGATAATCTTGGGCACTTGAACCATTCCCTCTGCTTACTTCCTGCCAGACACCCCAGTTGGTTTCCCTGGCTTGTCCCTGTTTTGTCCCATTCCCTTTATTTGAGGAGGTTAATGAGTAACCTCTGTGAAAACCCAGCCAGGGGAGCCTTGCCTCAGATGATTTTCACCTTACCTTTTATCTCCCTGTCCCTGGTCCCTGTGCTGTCTCCCCATCCTCAAGGGACAATGACCCTGGCTCATGGCTACTGGATTCTCCTTCCACCTTCCATGTCATCACAGGCTCCACTTGCCTGCCCGTACGGAGTTTTGGCTGTTTTAACACGTTTCACAGCCAGATGACTCCTCCTCTCTGTTCCCTACTCCCTCCAAAAACAAAAACAAAAACAAAATTTTAGCAGCACATTGGCTGTTTGGCCCTTGCTGGCCAACACACAGACTTGGTTTAGTTAGATCACAGAATGTGCCCCTTGTCCTGAACTTCATTGTGACATTAATGATAATTACACAGGAGGAGCTGGTTTCTAGTTGGAGCTGTTACGTTCTAAAGGCTCTTTTTCCCTTCACTACCAGCGAACCTACTTCGTGTTCTCCCACTTTCCCAGTTTTCATTTCCTGGCTACTAGAAGACCAGAGAGAACACCAGTAAACTGTACCCTGGCAACAAATTCTGGATAACCATTTATCTGTACCACAGACCCTTTAAGTCATCTTTCCTTCAGTTTTCATGGAACCAAGACGAAAAGTTTTAGATTTCTGGCCCTGGTATAGGTTTCCAAACATCCATGGCTCCTCTTTCCCAGAGGGAGGCTGGACTTGGTGACTCCAAGAGCAACAGTTAATAAGGATCCATAGTGCCCTGCCCCTTCTGATTCTCTCTGGATTTACCTGAGACCAACCATGCCTCAGCTAAAACTCATTCAGCCACTAGAAATAAATGCGCCATGAAGGTCTAGCATCCCTGGGTCCTTGAGGCTCTCTCCATTAGCCAAATAAAGATAAAGCAAATAATATATATCCCTTGAATAATTGTCTAACCCAGAGGACCTACTTGCTCTTTTGTTACTCTGCCCTAGAGCCCCTAAATATGCTGGCTTTGAGGGAGAGAGAGATTACTTTCAGCAAAAAAAGAGCCAACTTTTGACGGCTAAATGTCATTTTTCTTGTGACCCTTGAGAAGTCCATAGCTCATTTGGGACTGCTTGGATATCAAAGCAAAAATTGATTTACCAGTACTTGCGACTTGCACTCTAGAATGTGGGTTAGCAATCTGCAGCCATTAAGTCAAATCCAGACTGCCCCCTGTGTTTTGTAAGTAAAGTTTTGATGGAACGCAGCCACACTCATTCATTTATATGTTGCCTGTGGCTGCTTTCGTGCTACAATGCAGAGTTGAGTAAATGCAACAGAGACCATGCGGCCCATGAAGCCTAAAATATTTACTGTCTGGCCCTTTACAGAAGGAGTTTGCCAACCCCTGCTCTGGAAGGATGGTTCTCAGCCCTGGTTGTTCATGAGAGTCACTTGGAGAGAGCTTTATAAAAATACCGATATCTGCAAGTCAGGGTAGAACCCAGACATCTGCGTTTTTTAAAGTGATTCTGATTCACAGTGAGAGTGGCTGTCAGCACTCCTGGGATGAGAAAGGCACCAAAAAATTGCATCATGCCCCCTCTCCCTTCTTCCTCCCCACAAAAGTGCACACGTATGCTCATACACACACGTGTGTAACTGCTCACACCCACACCTTGTCTGCTCCCTGCCCTACCCTGGGGGTCCGGGAGTTGCAGCTCTGGAATCCTGCTCCACCAGCCCAATGAGAAGTAAGTAACATGTGGGAGAGCCAACGTCAGCCCAGGGCCTGGAGCTGAAACCTGGCTTTGCTAGAATTTCTCCTTTTGACTCACTGAGCATTGGCCACTTTCAGCAGGGTCTGCTGTGAGTGATCTCCAGAGCAAGTTAGGGGTTCTTTCCTGCCTCCACTGCCCCCTACCCCCAGCTAGTCCTGCTCCAGAAATGGGGCCCAGCCTGCCCTCCCACTGTTCAGCTCTTACAAGTCAGGTTTAAACTTGGCACAAGGTGAGCCCACGAGAAGTGTGGTTTTTCCAGGCTTATGGCTGTTCTCTGCATATTTCTCGTTTCTGCTCTGGTGACCTTTGCAACTTTTCCACCTCGTGTTTTGCCATCTGACTGCCTTGTCAGGCTCTTCCCGTGAGAGAAGGCTCGGTGGCTTGCAGGGAAGGGGGAGGAAGAGAGATTAAATATCTTTCAGAGGGTTTTTTAAAAATGCTAAATAAACTGCTTTCCCCCAGCACACCGTTCCGGAAGGCAAAAGCCTTATATGCCTGCAAAGCAGAACACGACTCAGAGCTGTCATTCACGGCAGGGACGGTCTTCGATAATGGTGAGTTTCTCAAATAAATCACTGGAGTTGTCAAAGTTCCTTTCTACCTAAGGAAAATCTCAACAGAACAGGTAAGACTAAAAAGGAGCATGGGGTGGGGTGGGGTGTCTTTTCCCAAAATAACAGAGCGGCGGCAGAGCTTTAGGAGCCACTATCAAAAGAGGACTAGTGGAATCACCTCCTCACTGTGACAGAGCCAGTGTCATCGAGGTGTCATGGGCATTAAATGGGACGGTACCTGCACAGGCTTTGAGCATCTGGGGGCTGGACGGAGGGAGGAGACGAAGGAGTGGAGAACGGGGATCCTGCAAGTGGTCAGAAGCTCAGGGAGGAGGCTAAAGCCGCAGGGTCTATATGCCCATCCTTGGCTTCAGTGGGATTCACTGTCCATGGCAGGAGAGGCCTGTTTCTGAGACGGTGGGGCATTGGGTGAGCTCCGGGCAGATAAGCTGTGCTGCATTCCTGCTCGTCCTCCCCCAGCTGCCAGGAGCCGGTAGATGACCCCGCAGTGAAACCAGCCCTGCCAAGCACCAGCTGGCCCGCACAGGCATCCTGATGGGAAAATGGATTCGGAGCACTTGCCGCATGGGCCTGGGACTTGCTTGATGCACCATTTCCTTGTTTCATTTGTTTGTTTTCCTCCCTAAAAAAAAAAAAAGGGAATATTTTTCAAAATGCAAATTGATGAAATTGTTGTTATAATTTGTCATAACTTATTATCTGCCTACAAGAAAAATCAGGATTCTGGGGAAAGGCCCAAGTTTCTGTTACAGTTGAGATTTCCTCCAGATGTAGTTCTCCTTTGGGGTTAATCCTTCTGGATCCCTGGGTGAAAGGGTCTGTTTGTTTTGCTCAAAGGAGGAAGCAAAAACCAGCTGTCTGGTTTCAGGAACTGGACATTTTCTGGGCCTCCCTTCTTGACCTCAGGTGGGGTGGGGCAGGGTTCCCTGGCAGGGGTGAGTGCTCACTACCCAGTGTTCCTTTCCCATCACGGCTGCGCGGTCCCACCCAGGTCGGGACCATGCCTCCTACAACCTGCCTGAGACGCAGAAATGCAGGGCAGCCAAGGCTCCCATGTAGCACCGGAGAGCCTGAACTCTAGATTCAGGCCACCGTAGCGCAGGCCCTGGCTTGACCACTTGATCCTGTGTGACCTCAAGCAGTGACTTAACCTCTCTGTGCCTCAGTCCTCTCCTCTGTCATAGAAAGATACCAGACAGTTTTGAGAGAAAATTGAGGTAGTTTGCATCACATGTTTTAAAATAGTACTCAACACATATTAAGCTTTCAGTATGTTGTTATTGTTACGATGATGATCATCATTTCGTTACGTCCATCTCAGAAAAAGACCCTGATGCTCTGATCGTTCACAATGACAGTTTTTCCTTTTTAGCTGCTAAAGCCCAGCTGGGCAGTAGGTACTGCACCTAGACCCCCTGGGTCCTGGTTATTTGTAAGGTCCCTGAGGTCCCAGCCAGAGCAGAGATGGGCTCCTGGGGAACAGCCTTGACTGCATCCATATGCAAAGGGACTGCCACCCTGTGTGGCCAGCCCCTGCATTCAGCATGGCAGAGATAGTAATCAGGCATGGGTAGACAGAATGGGAAAGAGGTCACAGAGCACCTGGGGGATTCCCAGGTCGTACTCGGCAGACCTTGATCTTCTGAGCCAGCAGGGCTGGGGATGAGCCTACAACTGCATGTGGCCTTCTGGGCCTGCATCCTCACTTAGGGTTCTCAAAGCCTCTAAAGCACTGTCCTTAAACCTTTGTTCCATTAACTTTCATTTGGGTCCTTTAAAAATCAAAGCATACGAACAGCCAGCCCCGTTGCCTCTCCTGTCAGCAGCTAGAGCTTTTAGGTCCTGGCACACCTGTAGGAGTGAGTCCCCTGAAGGCTGTCCAAGGCCATGTCCTTGGAGAGTGTCCCCTGAACAGGCCCATGTGGGGGAGTCACAGCCCAGCCATAACATGACACAGTTTGCACGGCAGACGAATCAGAGTGGGTGCATGCACAGGCTCTGTGTCCTATGCTGTCGACAGGGGAGGGCCTTCTGCCTACCAGTGAGCAAGATTTGAGAGATGCCTACATCTACAGGTGAGTCCAGAGCTTAAAGGTCTGTCCTCTAAACCACAGTCCACTACTCCCATGGGCAAGGGACTGCCGTTTTCCTATCAGCTCTTCACTCTGACATCACAAAGGACCCCTGATCCCGGGGGAAGAGTTGGTTTAAGCTCTCAAAAGGTCTGTATGTGTGTGTGTGTGTGCTTGTTTGGGACTCCTCTTCCTGAGTGCAGCCTTCTTCCATTTTTTAAAGAGCTTTATTGAGGTTGCCACATACCATACAAGTTACCCATTTAAAATGTACAGTTCAGTGGGTTTTAGTATATTTAAAGTTGTGCAACCATCATCACTATCTAATTCCACAATATCTTCATCACCCCCAAAGAAACCCTGTTCCCTTTAGCAGTCATGCCCCATTTATCCCAACCCTACTCCATGCCACCTAGGCAACCACTAGTCTACTTTCTATCCCTGTAAATTTGCCTGCTCTGGATGTTTCATGTGAGTGGAATTATACAGTACATGGTCTTTGTAACTGACTTATTTTGCTTTGCACTATATTCAATGTCATCCATGTTGTAGTAGGCCTCAGAACCTCATTCCTTTTTATTGATGAGTAATATTCCATTGTATGGATATACCACGTTTTGTCTATCCATTCATCGATTGATGAACATATTGATTGTTTCCACCTTTTGGCTGTTATAAGTAATGCTGCTATAGACACATGTGTACAAGTTTTTGTGGGGACATAGTTTTTCCGTTCTCTTGGTGATACACCAAGGCATGGGCTTGCTGGGTCATATGGTAACTCTAGGTTTAACTGTTGGAGGAATTGCCCAACTGATTTCTAGAGGGGTGGTACCATTTGGCATTCCCACCTTCTTCAGTTTTTGAGTCTCCTTTTTGAAGTAGTTTAACTAGCTAACCAAAAAAAGAAATTAAAAGACACTTGATTTTTAACTGTCAAGTCCTTTCCTTCCCAGCAGGTTCTGTTACTACTCCCGCCCCTCCACTCAGTAATTGTCATAAATCCTACAAGGACAGATGAGAGCAGGAGAGAGTCAGAGGCCTTAACCCCGCCTTCCTGTGGTCTCCAGGGGCAGCGTTCATTGACACTACTTTCTTTTTAACTAGCAGTGCCAGTGACCTTTCCAATTCCCTGAAGAGCAAAAGGCCAAATTAAGCCCCAAAGACAACACCTCACAGTGTTGACTGAGCTGCAGTCGAAGAAGGATCTGACAAAATGTCAATCCAGATTGTAGACTGGTTGGATGGTAATATTTTATGATGTCCAATTTTTAGAAAATGCTACCTCGACCCTACTTTCCCCACCCCTTCGCCTTTTTAGGAGTAATCGGGCATTATTTATTTATTTATTTATTTTGTGGTACGCGGGCCTCTCACTGCTGTGGCCTCTCCCATTGAGGAGCACAGGCTCCGGACGCACAGGCTCAGCGGCCATGGCTCACGGGCCCAGCC